>NW_006921127.1:0-394194 GCF_000392275.1 Phaeoacremonium minimum UCRPA7 | reverse complement strand
TCTCTCTCTCTCTCTCTCGATACCTCCATAGTACAAATGGAAGCAAGAGGCCGAGATACACCGCGGAGTATAGCGTAAGTCTTTGTAGCATGTGAGAGGGTCGTCTGGGGGAGGGCGTAAGCTAACTGTGGTAGCCTGTGGATTCAACTTCAGGGCTGGAGGGCGAAAAACGAAAGCGTCTGGGCTTGCTCCAGGTTTTGTTGCAAGTACGTATCGAACAGCGGGGGTGCCAAGTGGACTTCCCTCCCCCCGAGCTAAGAGGTGTGTGTGCGTGTGCATGTGTGTGTACATGCCTCCCATCAATCCTGATCGCGGATGTACATAATCCCTTCCTTGCGTGGATAGAAGCCATCAGGTAGGGTTGGTAAGTGACGGCGCGTACTACGGTGGTAGTGAGGTAGCCCGAGAACTGCTCGTCATGGCCTAAGCATGGGGATGGCGTTTGGCCTGCATGCACGGGTGTTTCTTTTTGGCCGTGACCTGCAGTCGTAGGTGTTGCTCAATAAGAGACATTGACCCTGTCCTGTCTTGGTGTCGTATTAGTCCGCATCCATGTAAATCTTCGAGGAACGCCGTCTGAATATAATAATTGCCGCTCCCCCACCACCGGCAGACCCGTATTTACACTTTTTTATTTTCCTGCGTCCGGACTAATCTTCGATCAATACTTCCTGGCCCCCATCCAATGCAGTTGAACTTGTCCATGTTGACGTTGAGTGGTGATGCTTCGATGTTAGCCAACCGAGCCACAGTGTCCGAGCTTCCCAGTCGCCGCTTACACCTACGGTCGTGTGACCTCCGCCCGTCATAGACCGGGCCCCCGTCGTGTCTCCTACTTTCACGTGAGACACGGGTCGACCTTGTTCGGCTTATTTTGTTATATATCTGGACATTTTCCATTTTGTCCTGATTCTACGGCATTGTCGGTCTTGTCGATATCATCAACACCATGACTAGTGATTCCGAGAACGCTTCAGCCTCCGGGTCACCCCCGGCAGACGTCCCGGCGGCAGATGCGAGCGCCTCAAAGAAATCGAACTCCCCGACGCAGAAGAAACGATCCGACTCGACGACTGATGCGAACGCAGCAGGCAAGATCACCAAGAGACGGGCAGCACGGGCATGTGTCTCCTGTAGAGCACGCAAGGTGCGATGCGATGTTGTGGAAGGAGCCCCCTGTGGAAACTGCAGATGGGACAACGTTGAGTGCATCGTCCAAGAGAGTCGCAGGCGAAAGTGAGCATCGCGAATACCCAAGCCCTCTCCTTTCTCTCGTGAGCTTTCAGAAGCTTCAGTTGCGTCATCTTCACATGAAAGACAGGCGACTACCCCAAAAAGTGTCTGGGATCAATTTCAGGTACCAGACCGTTACTGACACATGTATCCATGCAGAAAGAACATTTTTGCGCCGGCATCATCAGCGTCCGTGGGGCACGTGGCCGGTGCCGAGGCACTTAGAGCCAAAGGCATCAGCCCCAATCCAATCAGCATTACCAGTGCAGATGTCCGCCGGCCGAGCAATGTTTCTGCAATCTCGATGAGCGGGATTGAAAATGGCGCTGGCGGCGGCTTGATGGAGCCGTTGGACGGTCATGTTCCCCATCTGCTCTGTACGTGTACTCCGCGCCCCCTTTGTGCCACCCGCCCCACGCTCCATCACATGCAAAATACCCCGACATTCTTAGACTACCCCAAAATCTTGTTAGACCACGAGACTTGCAATCTGACCTCCTGCAGATCAACGCTCTGGGTATCGACCAGATGCCGCGGCTCTATTGTCCAAATTGGGCGATAGCAACAATCGACTGTTGTGGTCGAACCCTGTTTTGAATCAGAAGTCACTGTTCGGAGACATTCGAACCGCCCAGTTTCTCGACACGCTCGAGCAGCCCGATGCTCTCGCTCAGCTACCGGCGTTCATCAAGCCTCTGCCAGCGAAGATCGCGTCCGAGGATGTGAAGTATCTCCATACGAAGGGAGCTCTCACGCTCCCAAGCATGCCTCTACAGAATGCTCTTTTGCGTGCATACGTTGAATATGTCCATCCGTACATGCCGTTGCTGGAATTGCATGACTTTCTGAACATGATCAATGCGCCTGACGGACGAATGGGCCAAGTCAGCCTCTTTTTGTACCAGGCTGTCATGTTCTCTGCAACTGCATTTGTCAAGTCAAAGTATCTCAGCGAGGCGGGCTTTGCCAGCCGGAAGGCTGCAAGGAAGGCCTTCTTCACAAAAGCAAGGGTGAGTTTAGAGCCGTAATGATGACCACTTGGCCCGTGATGCTAATCTGATTAGCTCCTCTATGACTTCGACTATGAGTCCGACCGCCTGGTTCTTGTTCAGGCTCTGTTGCTTATGACCTACTGGTATGAGACGCCCGATGACCAGAAGGACACATGGCATTGGATGGGTGTTGCCATCTCACTGGCACACACTATCGGCCTCCATCGCAACCCGGCGAACGCCAACATGATTCCGCGCAAGCAGAAGCTGTGGAAGAGGATCTGGTGGTCATGCTTTATGCGCGATAGGCTCATCGCTCTCGGCATGCGACGTCCGACGAGGATAAAGGATGAGGATTTCGACGTGCCGATGCTCGAGGAGAGTGATTTCGAGATCGATGTCCTTGCAGACGACAATAATCTCCTGCCCCCGGAATGCACTTTCATCCGCGATATGGCGATGCAAGAGGAACTTGCGCAGCTGTGTGTGCAGAAAGCCAAGTTATGCGTGCTGATCAGCCACATGCTCAAAGCCCAATACTCTGTATTGATCCGCGACCGAACTCGTCCAGAGAACACCACGAACAGCACCATGATGCTCTTCCCGAACAAGACGCTCGACAATATTGATAGCGTCAATAGTGTTGACTTTGAGCTCAGTGCCTGGCTTGCTGCTCTCCCACCGACATGCCAGTACCGCCCGTTGACGCCAATGGACATCGAACATGGGAGGTCGACTCTTGCAGTTCAGAGAAATCTGCTGCATATGGTCTACCACACAACACTTTCAGCCTTGCATCGGCCACAATTTCTGCCATCTCACCCGCTTCAGGCACCGACTGTATCTCAGCAGGTGCAGGAGATGTCACGCATGAGGGTGAGAGATGCCGCCACTCAGATTACTCGCATGGCAGCCGAGCTGCACCGCTTGCACCTTGAGCGATACCTCCCCACCACTGGTGTCACTGTCATCCTTCCGGCTATGATCATTCATCTGCTCGAGATGAAGAACCCTGTCCCGGAAACCCGCGAGAAGGCGGAGAAGGGCTTTGAGCAGTGCATGCGAGTTATGGTCAAGCTTCGTGAGATCTACGCCGCAGCAGACTTTGCCACGGGCTTCCTTGATGCAGCGCTACGAAAGGCGGCCATTGAGATGAACGCAGCCACTGCGTCGGCTGCTATGGCGGCTGCGGCTGCTCGCCCGACAATCGTTAACGGTGTTGCTTTGATTCACCCAGAAATGTCCACGCCGCCGCCCGAGAACGCGCCGTACCTGAACTCGACAGAGACGGACGCCTTTCATCAAAATCGCTCGTACATGTCCAGGGCTGTAGACACGCAGCTAACTCCGGGCGTTGGAGGACATTCGCCGCCGCCAACGGACCAGGATATGGACTCTCAGATCGACATGACCCCTTCAGCAAGCGGGTCCTCGGACGCTGCACCGATCGATATGGACATGGACCTGATCGGCCACAATGAGATCGATTGGAACGCTGTCACGGGTGGAAACTTTGACTTCGACCAGTGGCTCCAGTTCCCGGCCGAGGGCGTCAACAATTCAGATGACACCTTCATGGGCATGTTTGGTGGGGCTGGTGGTAATGCGAAGACGGCCATGAACTGGGCTGCGCAGGCCAGTCAGATGGAGATCGACAAGCCCGACACCACAAACGGGATGTCTATCACGGCGCCGGCTTGAGATTGTATACTTAATTGACGGTGAGCTGTGAGGTCGAGTTTTATTATTAGATATTTAGATGTCTGGATTTATATAAGACGGCGTCTGGGGGAACTTGGGACGAGAGTCCTCTAGGACTTGAAGGGATACCATATTTTGGCGTTCAGAATGGCAAATCAAACGACGAATGATGTATATAGAAAGGTACATGTCGTACTCGGATTTCGGACTTGAAGGTATTTAAAGAAAGCTTTACATTATCTTTCTGGCTGTGCCTGTTTCGTGCATATGTTCTCTCAAGTTTGTGATGAGGTTATGTCTCGTCTACGCGAATGTCTCCCGTTGTCTACCTGCACACGGTGTTTGACAAAAGTTCGGTCCAGGGCGGGAAAGGCTGGTTAGTGCAGGGTCGCTATATTGCTTCTGTTTGTACTACCCCTGTCAGCCCTCGGTAAGGTAGCCAGGGGCAATTACAAGAGACACTCCACATGACTTTCCCTAAGTTATCAACTTGTTGAGTGATGGTTGTCAGAATCGTATGAGAGGCTCCATGATTGAACCCAAATCTATCATAAAGTGAACGAGCAACACCCTTTGCGGCTAGTTGCTCGTAAACTGAAAACGAAGATATTCCGACTTGAGATCTACGTTCGGGCCGGCGCAAATGGCAGGTGGATCTCTGGGGGAGGTGCAGGTGCAGGTGTGGCTTGAAATTGTTAAGAGACACCAATGACACGGCGAGGTGAGACAAGTGAGCGGACCCCTGTCTTACTGTCTTGGTGTAGTGTAGCTTTGCTGGCAGCGCATGAAGAAGCAGGTGGGCGCGCAATCAGAGATAGGATTAGTTCAGAGCAAATCATTTGCAAATCTCCATCGCCCAGGTGAGGCTTGGGGAGTGTCGTCAACCACTAAGTTCAGTTACGACAACGACTGCACCACCGCCTTCTTCCTTCCCTTCCTTTTACCCTGCCCCGTCTCGCCGGGGTCTTCTTTTTCCTTGAAACAGAGCCGCTGCATCTGCAGTGCGCGTCTCCCGCGTCAAACGTCTCCTTCCCCTCATTTTTGTCTTCCTACACGTCGTGTCGTTCTTCAGCTTCGCTCTTTCTGTCTCTTGTTTGATATACTCTCTCATTGGCAGCGTCGCTTGTCGTACGCGGCTCCCACATCTCGATTTCTGTTGGACAATCCGCCGGTTCCTGCCTGGCTCCTCCCTTACCGTCACACCTCACCATCTGCGCCAAGCCGTTGGCACCGACGACCATCCTCGTAGCAGCGACCTTGTGCTGGCCTGACCCTGCCTTGTGTCACCGGTCAAGTTTCGGGCACACGCACAGCTTACAAGACGTGCTTTGTCTGGAACAAAGCGGTGGGGATAGAAGTTGCGCATTTTTGTTTGCGAAGGCGCAGCTAAAAGACCGTTACGGAAGCTCGCCCATGACGCCTTGACGACTATGGGCTCCTACCGGTTCTTCCCAAACGTCGCCAACTACGCCGGCTCATAAAGAAAGGGTCATGTCTCGCGAGCCAGCGATTCAACGAGGCACTAATAACCAATACCAGCAGCACCCGAAGCCATCATGAACGACACACCTCGCCTCCCCCACGCCGGGCGGCTGATTCCCTCGAGCCGACAATATCGCTCGACCTCACAGTCGCCTACGCGCCAACGGCAGGTCTCCGATGACCTCATCTCCCATCTGTCGCCTATGAACGCCATCGAAGCTTTCCGTACCCCCTCGGGTTCCCTCAAAACCTGCATGGACGCAGCTTCGGCCACCGAACAAGCGTTTGCCATGCGGGCTGCTCTCGCCTCAAAAAACATATACGAATGGCTCGACGAACTTGAAGAGTGGCCATGGCCAGAGGAAGGCGGTTCCACTGGCTTTGAAGCCCCAGCTTTGAAGAGGCGCAAACTATCATTTGGCAGAAGCAATGGGCTATCCAAAGAGGTGACCGCCCGGCCCTCGACTCCTACCAAAGAGACCAAAGAGACTGTTCATCTAGGCAGCCTTCCAGCGGCGGATGTGATGCGGTACGAACAGCGCATCGACGAGATACATCACGATATGGAGGAGCTAGATGTTGAGGAGATCAAGCACCATGTTTTACACAATCACATTCTTCCGTTATCGAGACCGGGAACACCTATGTCAGATAATCGGTCGGCGACATCGTCATACTCATCGTACACAAGGATGGATGATTTAACAGCCACTGTCACTGCAACGGTTGTGCAGGCATTACCCAATCTGTCAAAGTTGACACGGCTTATGAACACTTGGACCGTTCGGCTCGCTGTCTTACGCAGGGTCCCTTCAATGTTGAAGTCTCTGTCCGATGCTGAAGTGGCCATTAAATCTGGTTGGAATGCCATCGAGCTTGCCGCTAAGAAGAAATCAGATAATCCTCAAGAAGAGATTCCAGCCGGATCCGCGACTTCAACGTTATCACGAAAGGATTTCGAGATCATGAAACTCGTCCTGGAGAAAAAGGTCGCTAAAGCAGCCAGAGATCTCGACTATATGCTTGATTCGCTGGAAGGACGCGAAGACACTTTGCCGGATGAATGGTGCGATCGTATGGATGCGGTCGAACATGACTACTCTTCGTGGGTTGCTGCATGTGAAAGGAAGATTCAAGAAGCACAGTGGGCGAAATCGGTCGAGGCAAGGAACCTGCCATCATCAAAGCCTGTCGGAGACGGAAATAAAGTAAGAGCTCAAGAGATCAAGGCTGTTGCATCGCAAGAACCAGAAAAGGGCATCAGCGCGGAGCTCAGATTGGATGACAGCATTTCCTCAGGGCAACCTGCCGATGCCGCCACTCCAACGGATACTCGGATCAACATCAATCCTCCCCACGCAACTTCTTTGTCACTGACTCAGTCAGAGACCAAGCGAGGATCTGAGAGTCTTTCTCAAGGACTGAGCAATCCCGACTCTTCAGCGAATAACATTCCTCAGGTTTCAACTGGCGGCGCACTTGACGAAGAGCGTGGAGTTTCTCGCTCCGAAGAAACGGTTCGCCCTGAAGACCGAGTACAAGGTCAGGATGCGGGTCAAGCTGACAACCGCTCGGATGCTGGAGAGACTGACAGGTCCCTGCAGCCTGATTCTCTCATTTCATCCATCGAACAGACGGACCCATTGATTGAGGCCCCGAGCTATAGCTCGAATATTCGTCCAGAGCACATTCCAACGGTTCAGATCTCGCCTGCTAATACCGCATCACCGTTGAAAGTGGAGGATGCCAATCAGTCCTTTCACTCAGACTCAGATTTCGATCTGGACTATTCAACACAAGAGCAAGGTGGTGAAATGGATAGGGAGCTTTCTCTTCCTCCTCTAAACCACCAAGATAGCAGGCCCAGTACGTCAGCCTCAGACACGTCTACCGTGATTCATCCCCTCAGCCGCTTTAGAGAGTCCTCTAGCGAGTTGCCCGATTTCGTGGAGACTCCTGAACTGCCTCACATGCAGAACACCGAGGAGTTCCCAAGCGATCGCATTAGTCCGCCAAGTTCTCCGCCTGGTTTCAGAACAAATACTCGGGCGTCCTCAGTATCTTTCATAGATATGCCGCCGTTGGCCGAAGCCTCTGATGATGATACACCGCCAAAAACGCCATTAGACTCGTCTTTCATAGACGACGCCGACTTTTCACAAGACATTGGCAGTCCAAGCAAGATGAGTCAGGCAAGCAATGCCGATGATCAGCTTCAGCAACAGATTAGTGAAATATTGGAGTCCATCCCGGCTAAGATCCATCTTTCATCGCAACCTTCCGCCATTAATCTAAATCCTCCAGATATACAATTACCATACACAAAGCCAAGACCGGTGGATAGATCTGTTCGCAGCCATTCCAGTCTCTCATCTAGAGCGTCAACACCTTCTTTCATGCTCGCACCGGCATATGCAAGAAATGCTCGGCCAAGGCATCAACGCGGGAACCAGGAAATTAAGCTGTATCATCTTTCCAGATCTACGGGCGAACCACCGATCAAACTCTTCATCCGCTGCGTTGGTGAGAATGGCGAGCGAGTGATGGTACGAGTCGGAGGTGGCTGGGCTGATCTAGGTGAATACCTGAAAGACTATGCCAGTCATCACGGACGGCGGTCAGGAGCCGGTAATGAAGGAAAGGTAGAGATTAGAGATCTCCCTCGTGTTTCTACCGGACGCACAGGATCGAGCCCGCCCAGTCGACCAGCATCAGCAATGGACTCGCCCATAACCCCGCTTAATGTGCGGAAGACTCGGAAGAGTGTGGGCGAGGAAACAGCTGGCTCTCGACTTCCAAAGACACCGCTTGCCACAGCACTGTTTTCCTCGGATCCTCCTTCATCTGGCTCGACGCGATCTAGGTCGAGTTCTCGTCTTAGTTGGACGGAGGAGGATAGCTCACTGGGTATGGCCGGACCTAAAGCCAAAAACATTGAGATGAGCGACGAGAGCAAAGCCTGGGTGGAAAGCGTGAAGGAGAAAGTCCGAATCGCTAGCGGCGAACGGAAACCATCTGAGACTCAAGCAGAAGGAAAGTTTGGGGAGTTAGGAAAAGTTGGCGGCACTAAACGTTTATTTAGAAGAGGAGCTGGATGATACGGCCTCTTCTTACCCTTTACGATTTTAAAGATACAGATGCATTTTTTTCTATGGCATTCGGTTTTCTAGCATGGCATGGGTTCGGCCACAAAATACCTTTCCTTTTTCTCTCTTTGCAGGCTTTCGATCTTTTTTTTTTTTTTTTTTTGGCTGAAGAGGCCACTTCATAAGAATACCCCATCGTTTACTTAACTAGTTTTAGTCATTCAGAGCTGACTTCAGCTTACAAAAAATATACCAATATATTCAAAGCCCTTGTTGAGGCTATGAGTTGTTTATACTAGGACGTCATGTGCTGCTTTGAGTTGTGAATTCATACGACGAACATCATTGGCTCATAAGTTCGTTTATCCGTCCCAAGCAAGTTAAACATGGTTGACTTGTGTCATTGCGGCACTGCCCTACCGACTGCCTTGTGAAGCGCGGATTTAGAAATGCGAAAGTCCGAGAACCACACTATAGCGTCAGTTAAGAAACCTCTAACCCCGCTGAGCGCTGAGGCGTTTAGAAATTCGGGTCCAGCTTCTGCGGGTATAAGTATATTCGAGTCGCAATCATCATACTTGAGCTCATACTCAAACATGGTATTCAAGGCTTCAAGCATATAGTTGCTCGATAAGCCTTGGAATCACAATTGTCAGAGTGCAGACTTGAAGATGGCATCTGAGAAAGCCATAGTCCTGATTACAGGTACGTTCACAATATAGCTTACTAAACCGTTTGGTGGAACTGATCAGACCACAAGGCGCCAACCAAGGCATTGGGTATGAGACTGCCAAAGCTCTCGTGCTGACCAAGTCGCCCGCCGGGAAGCCATACCATGTCCTCATCGGCTCCCGCACCTTAGCCAATGGCGAACAAGCTGCTAGCGAGCTAAACGCGCTCCTGGAGCGTCAGGGTTCAGCCGCCGCTCTTCAAATAGACGTCACGGATGAGACGTCAGTCGCGGCGGCGGCGGCGCAGGTTGAGAAGGAGTACGGTCGCCTGGATGCTGTCGTGAACAACGCCGGGGTGATGCCGCACCCGCCTGTCCACGGCGGCGTCCTTGCGGCGCTGCGCTTTGGTCTGGATGTCAATGTTATCGGTCCGGTTATGGTGACAGAGGCGTTCTTGCCGCTCCTTCTCAAGGACGAGGTGGACGATCCTCGGCTTGTATTCGTCGGCACCAGCATGGCAAGCCTGATTGGCGCATCAGACCCGGAGAACCGATACTATAAGACTGTGCTAGGCGGGTCGCCGTCCGAGTACCGCGCGTCCAAGGCGGCGGTTAATATGCTGATGATCGAGTACCACAAGAGATATGGCACAAGAGACACGGCAGATAGCAGTACGCCGGGGGCGGGCAAGAGAGTGCGGGTGTGGACAGCGGATCCGGGTGCGACTGCGACGAATTTCATGGGTCCGCAAGTGAAGGCCATGGCGATAGCCAATGGCTTACAGGGTCCGGAGATGGGTTGTAAGGTGCTTGTCAGCTGCATCGTCGGCGAGAGGGACGGACAGGAGGGTAAGATGGTTGGGGTGTATGGAGTATCAGCTTGGTGAACAATACTAGGGGCTATATACTGGTGTCGATTTCACAATGCTCCCTATTGGATGTCTTTTGTTTGAGATACAAAATTAGTCAATGCTGTCATGTCTGCGCGACTCTCCCAAGTTATGTAGCAATAATCTCCCCCAAGAGCAACACATGCTTCACTGCCATCATGTCCAATGGTGTAACCGTGTAAGTATCCTCATGTCATAGATGTGCTTACATGCGACTAACTCGCACTCCAGAGCTCTAGTAGGCACTCCGCCTGCAGCAAGCGGTCTGAGCTAACAGCTTCTTTCTATGAACTGCTTGTTGTCAGTATTAGCATCCTGCTGACAATTGTAAATCTTATATCTCGCCAAGCGTTGACCGATGGATAACAGCCAGGCGCTCGGGATTCTTGGCACGTGGGGTGAGATAAATCCTATCTAGGACCTGGCACTCTTGGGCCTTCGCAGCGTTGGAGGCGCCCGTTTTTCGGGGATATTAGATAGTATCGATGGGGATGCAAGGCTGTCAGTTCTGACATCACCGTGATGTTAAGGCTAGCAACCAGTCTCGTCGCGATGGGCTGGTTGTTCAAAGTGGCTAATTTGGAGTAATCACGGCCAAGTCTGCCAGCCAACCGTGCGGCCGACATTGAGAACAACTGACAGCTTATACAGTCGAATGCCCTCATTATTAACAAAGTTATCACCACGAGACAGCCAAAAAAAACCTCCCCCGTTGATCCAATCCATCGCGCCGCCGACTAAGCCTTGTAGCTCATAGGGCTTACATCGGCATGCCGGACGCACCGTAGCGATGTTCCGTCCCCACTCCGCCGCTGCGCCTCTTGGCCCTTGTAGTTTCCCGATTAGGTTTACAATATCGGAATCCTCGCGCCTCATTGGCTGCTTTTGCCCAGGCACTAAGGGGCTGTCCTGCGTAAGGAGCACTCCATCGCCACGGCAAACGATCCTCGCGCGTTACGCTCATCTCCCCTATCAGGTAACGTCAAAAGCCCGGCCGTGATGAACAAGTCATCAGTTTGTTTGAGTCATGGATTGTTTGATTGTGTCTCGATACTATAGACGCAGTAGCTAAATTCAGGCCTCTACTTAGACACTCACACTGAAGAGTATATATAAGTTAGCGGCCATCTGGCGGTAGATGAATGAAGTTCTCAACGCACTTGTCAAGCATCGTTTGGTAAAATATTGGGGATACTAGAACTCTTTAAAATATGACGTCCCCTTCTTGGCTGCCCTCGTTAGAGAGTCTTGCCGCCTCCAACTCCATCAGGCTCGTCAGGCCTTCCGATGCCGACTTCGATGAGATCAACCTGTGCTACATCCGGCGGCCGACATGTCAAGCAGCGGCTATCGTCCGGCCCAAGAACGCCGAAGACGTCTCGACGCTCATCAAGTACTGCACCTCCCACTCGGCACCATTCGTCATCCGCTCGGGGGGACATGATTCCTCAGGCCGCTCGCAGGTCGCTGGGGCCCTGGCCATCGACATGCGCGAGATGAACAAGACCACGATCTCTGCCGACGGGAAAACGGCCAAAGTCGAAGGCGGTGCCTTGCTCAGCCAGGTGTCCGACGCACTGGGCGAGGAGAACCTTGTTACACCCGTCGGGATCATCTCGAGCGTGGGCTACATCGGATGGGCAACGGGGGCCGGCTATGGGCCGTTTGCGAAGAGTCTTGGGATGGGAGTTGACCAGATCCTCGCGGCGAGGCTGGTCAACTGGGAGGGAGACATCATTGATGCAGATGAGGAGCTGCTCAAGGGGCTTCGGGGTGCTGGGCCTACCTTTGGCGCAATTGTTGAGCTTACAATCAAGGTGTATCCTCTCGATACGGTGAGTGTGATAAACATCATCATCAAGAAGGATCCTACTCTTCTGAGATGTCGTGCTGACAATGAGCAAAGGTACTCTCTGGGTTCGTCATGTACGATACCTCAAACTTCGAGACAACTATCAATCAATGGTTTGACGCCTTCAACAAGCTCTCCGAAGGCGCAGGCATACCACCTACCCTTTCAATTCAGCTCGCGGTCATAGAGGTCCCCGGCCTGGGCAGGGTGGTAGCTAGTATGGTTGTATGGACATCGCCAGATCAAGACGAAGGGCGGCGGTGGGTAGACAAGATCGTGTCTATGGGGAACTGTGTCATGCAGAATGTTGCACCTAATAAGGTGGGAGACTACCTCCGTGGAAACGACAGCGCCATCAAAATCGGCTCTTGGGGTCGCAACAACACCGTCTCGGTTCGGGCGTTCACTCCCAAGGTCAGTCAGATCATCCGGAAGCACACAGAGACACTTCCTGGCGGCGTCGGCTTTGCCAGCCACTTTCTCAGCGGCCCATCCCTTGAGCCGAACGAGCAGTCGGTCTTCGGCACGAGGGTCGAGCACATCGTGCTCGAGATTCTGTCTGCCACGCAATATGAGACAAAGATGGAGGAATGTATAGCGTGGGGTAAGGCATTTAGAAAGGACCTCCTTGAGTCCGCTCCCGAAGATGTCGTAGGCGCTGGGTTTCCCGCTCTTCTCACAGCAGAAGAGTCAGACTTGCGTAAGATCTACGGGCACAAATACGAAGTATTGATAGCATTGAAGCGAAAGTACGACCCACACAATATCTTCAAAAACACTATACCAAGAATAGAATGACGTCGAGTTGGTGGACTACCAAACGATCATACGGGAAAGGAATAGGTTCATACTCCAAGTTAGACACTATAGTCTTTGATATTCATGTAGGAAATGAGTCACCAGCAAGCATTCCGAACCAACTCCGTGAAAACTTGGCCCTAGGTCCTACTCGGCATGTGATACTTGGCTGTACGGCTTTGGTTAACGTAGCTCAGGCCAGAATAATTCATGACATGTGGCTCTGATCGAGCAAGTGGTGAAGTTGACAGGAAAATGCCGAGTCCACAAGCCCGGAGTAAGAGTTCGGATTCATGCATCCGCATGATATTGTTATCGCGATGCCTGCCCCTATTATCGAAGCATGCAAACCACATGCGAATGAGATATACTTTTTGAACGGTAACTCCGAGAAGAGCAGACTATGAATCAACGCTCGGTCGAAGCTCGGGCCTCCTACAACAGATGTCCATCCACGGCGTGTGACCGAATTACGGACATGTGCTTGAGAGACCATTCAGGGCCAAGAAGCACTACCGGACCGGAGACGTGCTAGAGCGGTGAGACATTTGACAGGCTCATCTGCATCATATGAGATCTCATTAGTGAGATGCGGGGTCGTAGCCGCAATGCAACACCGACCGGGCGGTCTTGGCAGGCCAATATTGGATTTTTTGTTCGTAAGGCTTGGCCATTCTGTGTCACCATCCGTGAATGAGCTGCAGTATATTCGTAGCGTTCAGACTATCATGCAGCACGATAATAAATCGCCTTTCATAGCCTGGTATCCGGCATCCTCCCGGAAGAAAGTGTTGAGGTGAGGCCCTAGGGTCACGGATTTATGATTGGCTGAAGCACCAAAACCTGGAGACTTGTCAGATGCCAAGGAACGTCTCGTTGAAGTTCCTGTATGAAAGGATAGAGTGGTTGAACCTTGACTAGGAGCTTGGAGAAGCCAAGAGGAGCTTAGACCAGCCCTTTCTTTGATACAGGTTCTTGATTACAAGCTGGTACGGTCACTGCAGAGCATGTAACGGTGATCCTCGACCCTCGCCCACACAAGAATTGAGTCTGGGGTAAGGCGACTACGAGGATTATGGAGCCTGCTTCGCTGCAAGCATGGCATTGAAGATGTACACGCGCTCCGCGACGATCCTTCGGCGGCCTATCCCAGCAGCAAGAGTAAGCCGTTACAAGTGATGTGTTGTTTGGTGCATGCCAGCTGGACTGATCACATGGGATGGGACTACTCTGAGGCATGTGCGGAGATGCAAGACCAAGGCACACGCTAGGATGGGGTACCAGAGGCTTGACCCTACTATTGAAGAAGTACCGGCAGTATGTGTCTGGAATCGTTGCAGTACGAGATACGGTATGAAGGGCGTTGTTGACCCTGAATCTCAGTGCAGTGTATTATCGCTCAAGCGATGAGGAAAACATGTCACTGTACACGAAAATTCTGAACAGACGTGCAGGCATGAGCATTCCCAATGCTGTTGAAGGAGGCCCGTCGACGATCTTGGCTCTCTCTTAGCGTCCATAGGATTCGGCGATATTATGAAGCATTGAGAAGAGTTGTTTGAGGGCGGTGGAGCTGGCGGAGACGAACCACGCACATCAGACGTAAGTGAATCCTTGTTTCATCCGGACACGAACCGTGGCCATCGTTGATCACAGGTCTGTGATCGGGAGAGAAGGATTATGAGTGGAAGCTCGCGCCGGCGCTTGATGAAGCTGACGCAGAGGACCCCAGGTGAAAGGTTAAGCGGACATGATGCCTTGCCACAAGTGGCCTAGAGCCGGGAGGGACCTGGGGCGTTGCAGCGCTAATTGCCGGTGCTAGGGTGTTAATGCAGGACCATCGGGCAAAGTCGGAGGCGTGTTTGAAGCCTTGAAAAATAAGGGATCCATGCAATTATTTGCTTGTTAGTTATTGAAGTCAATCCGTTGACCGGTCTCTGTTCACAAGTCTATTGTTCTTGCTTTAGGAACGAGTTCTTCATGGCGCCATGCCATAAAACAGCGCGTGGGATGCTGGAGGGAGAAGGTGATCTCACCCACACAGAATCGGCAGATGTCTCCTGTTTTTCGAGAGGCTGACCGAGAGCCTGGCACTTCACCGTGGGCTTGAGTGGGGGTAGCTTAAGGAGGGAGGATGACAACGTGGAGGACCGGGGGGCTTCTACGCAGGCCCCGGCGACCGACCTAGAAGCTGCAGGCTAAGAGCGCCGGAATGGAACCCCGAGAAATTCTCAACACTTCCAGTGCGGTTCGGGTCGCCTGTGACAACCCCTAATCTAGGGGAAGGTATCGTAGAAAGTTCACTGGCCTTCTCTCAGCCGCTCCTTGTTTCACTCGCTTCAGGGCTGGAACCCTTGGGTCCTCGTTGCATTTCTTTTTCCTATGGAAATAACGCGTGAAAGCTCGAGCCTGAGGAGCCATTGGGAGATAATAGCGCAACCTCTTGAGGAGCTCTGCAGAGTCAATGGGCAGACAGCGACAGACACTGGTGCGGAGGGGCCGTAGGGCGGTGGTGGGCCGTGAGGTTAAAAGGGGTGCGCCCAGCTACTGCGTCTCTAGAATAGAGCTGCAGGGCTAGTCGAAGTAAGAAGCTGCACTTGTCTTCCCGGGAGCTCGTGGTGGTGGGCCGCCGTGGTCCAGTTCTGGATAGCTCTTGGGTTGGAGTTGCCCAAAGAGACATTTCAGTTTGATTGATCAAGGGAACGAGAGGAGTCGGGTTTCGTCCGGTAGGCTTAGCATTGATACCTAGCACGAATTAGCGTCCACTGCATCCTGCTCTAGAGTAGAGTACGGTGACATTGTGTTTGTTTCTGTCCGGTCGGTCTGTGCTGCCGGACTTGAGATGGATCGTGGATACCCACCGGCGGACGGTCAGGACATCAATGGCTCCATTTGGGCACTTGTATCCCACAATTATTTTCGAGGACGAACTCTCAAAACGGCCTGGCTTAGGAATTGGGCTTAATAGTACAGTAGGACCGGAGGAGAATTCAAGATTGAAGATTAATTAATTGAAGCTGCGGGGGCCTCGAAAAAGAGACGGTGAGTCTAAGGTAACGACTGCGATGGTAGGTAGAGATTGATCGGTGAGTCAAACCGTAGTCGGAGGAGCTCTCTCTTTCTCATTAATCGTAGTCTCACTCACCTCAACCAAAATGGAAGCTACATGCACCTGCTGTCTGTCGTAATTGCTTCTTCGCAGTTTCCTCGTCTCCCACTCTCGCTCACTCTCCGGCCTGGGTCCTTCCTGCCCGTTCCTGTCTGTTTTCTCTAGACTGACTTGGTCTTGTTCTTGCCGTCTTTCCGGCTTGTTAATCTATCCTGTTTCCTCGCATATAATTTTTGTTGATCCCAGTTCCCCCAACGGACAGGGTGCATACGGGATATTATCTTATCCAACTTACACACGCCTCCCTGTTGCTCTTGCCCCCCAGGCTTGGGCATCACCCAATTACCCTCTGGCAAATTGCAACCTCACCCTACCTTAGGCCAAGGCGCAGGGTCGACCTCTACCCACGGGGACTGCCCGAGGGGTCGGTAGCACAGCGCACCATACCTATCATAGGTATCAGACCTGCTATACAGTACCAGTACCTAGACTGTTCCAAGGGCGTACCTGCGCCTCTTCCCTGTCGCCTGCTCCGGGTCGTTTTCTTCTATCAGAGGCGCCCGGTAGTCTAGATGCGCCTTGAAACACGCGACGAAACCGCCTGACAAGCCCTTGTCACAGCTGCTGTTGAATTTGCCCTGCATGGGGTCAAGTCTCTCTACCTCCGCCGGGCTGCCGTCCGCTGTGGCCCGTCGACGAGGCCATCGCGCAGAGCTTTTAAAGAGACTGCTAATCGCTGCTAGCCGTCGACCGACGGCACATCGAGTGGCTCCATCTGCATCTGCATCTACTACTCCAACAACTAACACCACCACCACTTCTGCTGCTGGTTACGGCACTCCTCCTCCTCCTCCTCCTCCTAATAAACCCGCACTCGGCCTGCTCATCCAACCATTGCTTGCAAGACTGCAATTTCTGGCTGCCTCCGCCTGGTCTCCGGTCCTCTTTTCGCTCCTCTCGTCTCCCCTCGGCCCTTTAGCACATGCAATGGTGCCAATGGCGTCGTATGCTTTCAGTACTTCCAGCTCAGACATTAGCACGCCCCGGTCCATTTCCCCATCCGCCTCTGTAGTCTCCGGCCGCTCCTCCCAGTCCTCTATATCTAATAAGCGCATGTCCATCTCCAGCCGGCGCATTTCCCAGTCCAACCCCATGGCCTCAGTAGACATCACTGCCATTGAGGAGCGCATGAAGATGGCTCAACTAGACCAGCTCCGCGGCTACAAGCAGGACACCTTTGGCGAGGTCCAACAATACCGCTCTACCGACTACATCGCCAAGCATGCTGCTGGCGGCTACCAGGTCCTGCGGGAGCCTCTCTGGAACAAAGGTACGCCTACACCCATAAACGTGTAATACGCTGCCGTCACCTAAACTCCTTGCCCATCAATACTGGCATTGCTCCTCACAAGAGTTGCGCAACTTGACCTTCATGTCGTTATGTCTCACTGCTAACCAATATTCGTGATAACTTAGGCTTGTCCTTCAGCCCTGAAGAGCGTATCTCAAGAAATTTGACTGGCTTGATTCCCCATGTCATGGAGGATCTGTCCAAACAGTGCCAGCGAGCTCTTAGAATGATTCGATCTCGGCAGACAAACATTGACAGATATCTATACCTGTCGTCCATCAAAGACCAGAATACGGATCTTTTCTACCGCCTGCTCATCGACAATGCTCGTGAGCTCATGCCTCTGGTCTACACCCCGACCATTGGCGATGTCTGCCTGCAATACTCCACCATTTACACTCGCCCCGAAGCTCTGTACATCTCAATCAAGCAGCGAAAGTCGATTCGCACCATGCTGCGAAATTGGCCGTACCCCAATCCCGAGATTTGTGTGGTCACGGACGGAAGCCGAATTCTTGGCTTGGGTGATCTTGGTGTGAACGGTGTTGGCATTCCTGTAAGTCTTAAACGAGACCCCGCGATTGTGTTCTTGGCGTCTGTTGCGGGCGGTTTATTAATGACCTGCATTAGATCGGAAAGCTATCTCTGTACACTGCAGCCGCTGGTATCCACCCTGAGAAGACCCTCCCCATTGTTCTAGACTGCGGTACTGCCAACGAGACCAATCTCAAGGATGAGATGTATCTTGGTCTCCGGTGCAAGCGCCCTTCTGTTCAAGACCAGCAAGACTTCATGGACGAGTTCATGGAGGCTGTTGTGGACGTCTTTCCCAACATGGTGGTGCAGTTTGAGGATTTCGAGTCCGAAAAAGCGTTCAACTATCTTGACCGTTACCGCAACAAATATAAGTGCTTCAACGACGACATCCAGGGAACAGGTGCCGTTGTGTTGGCAGGGTGAGTACTAATCAAAATCAAGTCTCGTGACAAGCAGCTGACCGACTCTAGTTACATTGGTGCCGTCAACCTGTCTGGCGTGCCCCTTGAGGAGCAGCGTCTCGTCTTTATGGGTGCTGGTTCTGCAGGTGTTGGTGTTGCTAAGCAGCTGGTGGAGTACTATACTCGACGTGGTCTGTCCGAGCAAGCTGCCCGCGACAAGTTCTGGCTTGTCGACACCAAGGGCCTCGTCACCAAGGATCGTGGCGACAAGCTCGCCGAGCATAAGAAGTACTTTGCTCGTTCGGATAATAACGGTCACCAATTCCGTTCTCTGGAAGAGGTGATCGAGTATGTCAAGCCCACCGCCCTGATCGGTCTGACCGCCACTTTCGGTGTCTTCACCGAGTCGGTTGTCCGAGCTCTCAAGGCATCCGTCGATGCTGGTGGCCTCAGCCGACGACCCATCCTGTTCCCGCTCAGCAACCCTCTCACCAAGGCCGAGTGTACTTTCGAGCAGGCTGTGACTTGGACTGACGGAACTGTCATCTTTGCCTCCGGCTCTCCATTCTCGCCATTGACTGTCAAGGCCGCGGACCACACCATCACCTACCACCCGAACCAAGGCAACAATGTCTATGTGTTCCCCGGTATTGGTCTGGGCGCTATCCTCGCCAAGGCTACTCGTGTCACTGACGAGATGATCTACACCTCTGCGGCTGCTCTTGCAGACTCTCTCAATGCCGAGGAGTTGTACAAGGGCCTCATTTACCCTCGCATTGAGCGCGTGCGAGAAGCCAGTATTATCGTTGCCCGCGAGGTCATGAAGGCTGCCCGTCGCGAGGGTGTCAGCGCCCTCCCCGAGGAGCAGTGGGTTGAGTGGGAAGAATGGGGCGATGTTGCCCTGACCAAGTACATCACACAGCACATTTACGATCCGCTCACTTAGACGCGCACAAGGAGTGTACGCGACGTAGTAATGAGGAGGTACACACGGGGTTGCCATTATCCGGTGCATGGGGCATTTTCTCTTCCGGCCATTACAAAACAGGGCGGCTGTTTTTTTCTCTCTTTCTGTCTTCATCTTTCCTGTCCGGAAGGATATGATCGCCATGATTCCCCCAGACGCTTGGACGTCTCATGATCTTTATTGATCATTTCATGATACCAGCATGCAAATAGGATTTGCAGGCAAAGACTGGATCTGCGATAGATAAAAATGGGTGTGGGTCTCCTAACACTGGAGGCCCGGGGTTAGATAGCTACATGGTCATACCATACCATGCAAAATAGACGACGCATGTCTTGTTTACTTGACACTTCAGTACTTGTGCCCCAAACTTCAGAAATGTGACATCATATGCTGAAATTCGTTACAATTCATTCATGATAATACATACGTCCAGCATAGCCAGCTAGCGTAGTAGCTCGTCGTTGCGTCAACCCCATTCCCAAATGATGTTCCTGCTTAAGATTTGTTATACATGCCGCGAGGCACCCCTGCAATTCAGATGCGTCTATTTTGCACGATTCACCTCCGCAAATTTCTGGTTTGCTTTTTCCAACTGCGACTGAGCCGCTTTGTCCAGAGCCGCGTACCACTTCTTCAGCGTGGCCATGTAGTCGACCTCCTCGTCATTGAGCTCGATCGGCGGCCCGCGGATCTGGGCCAGGCCGTCGTTCTTATCGAAGACCGCCCAGCTCGAGTCGTCGTGGCTGCGCAGTCCGAAGCCTTTGTCCTTCAGCGGAGTGACGGTGAAGTTGCGCAGCAGGACGGCATCGCCCGGCTTGATGATGGGCAGGAAGTCCTTGTGCGCGCGGAAGAAGTGGACTTCCACAACCTCGGAGGGCGCTATTGATGGATCGGTGACGTTGAATGACATGATGTACTGCCTCGGGCCGCCTTTGGCCCTCGACGGGTCAGTTGACTTCGTTGTAGCCACGGCTGCAACGTCGAGCTCCTTGTTGTGGTGGGACCACAGAAGCTTGAGAGATATGCAGTCGGGCATCTCAACCGGTAGTCTCTTAGACAGATCAGACTTGAGTTGCTCAGCGAGCGGCTCATGCTTCCGCTTCGAAGGCGACTTCAAGGCGGCCCTCGCAAGTTGCACACTGTTGTCGTCTGCCTCTGGCGTGGCGCTTTTCCGAAAACTCATAGACCTAGTACGAGTTGTTCTGGGACTGATAGGAGGTTGTTCTGTTGCCCGTTTCCCGCGCTTTGAGGAAATAGCAGCTCGGGCAAGTTGGATACTGGGATCTACAGGCGGTGGTGGTGCTGCGCGTGACCGAAGCCGTCTCGTACCAGCTGCAGGTCCGTCCTGCTCAGCCTTACCTTCAGTCTGAACTTGTACGGCTTCTACAGGTTCACGCGCGTCTTGGTCCTCTACCTTCTGTGAAACAGATGAGGGAGCAGCTGCCAAGCCCTTCGGGTTTTCAGACCAGTCATGGCTCTCTGTGGTTGATTGGGTTTCTGGCACAGGTGTCTTCTCTTTTGACACATGGATTGCCCCTTCGTCAGGAGGCGGTGATTGTTTCGCACCAACCGCGTCTGTGTTCTCCAGGGCCTCGTTAAGCATTTGTTGGTCCTGGCCATCCTTTGCATTCGCTGACTGAATGATTTCACCGGTCATTTCCATGTCCGCGGCAGTTGCTTCTTGATGCTCTTCAATTACTGCCAATGTGACGCTTTCGGAGCTGTATTGTGGCTCAGATATTGCCACATGCTGGGTTGGTTCGACCACAGACATGTCTTCCTCAGCAATATCACTTAGACCTGGAACCATCTCTGCTGGCGGCTGTAGATTGTATTCTGGCGATGTTGTCACCTCATCTATCACTTGCAGCTCAACTTTCTCTTCTTCCAAAGGTGGCGAGGAGTCTCGGTTGTCGGGAAGCTGAGTCTCACTCGGTGTAGGCAATTGATCGCGATCATCGTCTCTTGTCGGCTGACTTGATCCGAAGTCTGTCGGGATGAAATCTTCCTTCGATATGACTTGTGACGCAAATTGCTGCGTCATGGGAGGGGATGAAGGCAAAACTTGATCATCGTCCTGTGCCCTATCATAAGTACGTATCATCAAGCTGGCATCTTGTACCTCCTGTGCCATATCTAAACCCAGTTCAACGGTCTGCTGAGCCATTGCAGTCCCGTCTGCCATGGCTACATCTTGAAGAACTTCTGGATGATGCTCCGTGACTTGGGAATCCGCATAACCCTGTGCACTATCTGCCATGAGTATATCCTGCTCTACATCAGCAGTGTCTTGCTGCTGCTGACCCGTTTCCTCGTGTGAGATCGTCGCATTTTGTGACGAAAAATGCTGTGGACTGGTGGAAGTTTGGATGATATGTTCAGATGAATCTTTCGTCACTGGATGCGCATATGCTTCAGCTTCAGTTGACAAGGCAATGGACGTTGACGGGAGCAATTCTGCTTCCATATCAACCCGTGTCTCCTCGACAATGACGATCTCCTCGTCTTCCTCTGCCTCTTCCTCGTCCTCTTCAAGTTCGTCCCCATCAGCAGAGTCATACTCCTGGTCGCTCTGTCCAGAAGCGCCACTTCCTTCAGCATCTTCATCTGCTTCGCTGCCGCTTTCTGGCTCAACATCGTAGGATGGTGATTCTTCCTTCAGGTCTGCGTTGACGTGTGAAGTTTCGTTGGCGGCGGGTAATGATTGACTCTGTGGTTGGAAGTTTGCGGTCGGCGAAGTTCCATGTCCTTCCACACGGGCTCCAATCCCTGCCGGGGTGTCATATTGATCCCTGGAGTTAATTGCAGTTGGCTTGTTGTCATCCTCATCCTCCGAGTCTGATATCAGGTCAATGACCACGGGACCGCTACTTTGCGCAGGAGGAGGTGGACCTCGAGAGGGAGCTGCGTAGTAGAGAGGCATACGTTGCGGCCCTCTATCATCGTCCTCTTCATCCTCTTCCTCATCTTCATCATAACTGCCTTCTTCATCTTCGTCATAGCTCCCTTCTCCGTCCTCATCTATCAGCTCTTCATCCGGATGTGGTCCGTTTTCTTCCTGGGATTCGAAACCCTCCTCATCATCTTCAACATCAGCATAGTTTCTCATATCATAGTCATCTCCGACCTGATCCTCGTCATAATCTGCTTCTTCTTCGCTACTTATGTCGTCTTCTTCCTCTTGTAGATCGTTTTCAGGTCCAACCAAAGCTGGCTCTTCTATCTCTCCTTGCCGATACAAAGGCTGGTCTGACGCTGCTTGAGCGCGCAGCTCCTCTGACTCCTGATCATTTTCGGCAAGAGTCTCTTCGTCCGGCTCGCTTCCATTCGAACGCAAATCCTCCTTGATTGCATGATGGCCGTCCTGTGCTGGTATAGGCGCATCGACGTCGATGTGGGCCACAGCATGCTCGTAATCCATGGTCTGTGCATCAATGGGCCATAGTAGAAGTTCTTGTTGTTCAGATGACTTGCGACGTGCAAGAGGCTCTTGATCTGTCTGCTGCGGTTCTAGAGCATAATGGTCCTGCCGTAAATGATCTCCAATGCCAAAGTTTCCATGCACATCCCCAGGAAGATGACTAGTTGCTGGAGGATGTTCCAGATATGTCGCAGGATAAGCGTCCGGTACGTGATCAAGGCGATGCTCTTGATGCGCCAGCGTCTCTTCTCTGACTTGGTTGTAGACTGGTTGGGATTGATGTGAAAATCCGAACCTAACCTGATCTCCCATGGACACTTCTGGATCGCCAAAATTAGGGTCCGCCATCGCAGCCTGAAAACGTGGCACGTTATAATCATCCTGTTTAGGGATGATGGCCGTAGTTCGAGAAGCTTGCTGCGCGTTTTGACCAAAACCATAAGTCTCAGGCGTACTTTGCATCAAATGTCCATGTTCTGCCGCTGGGTGGTTGATAAACCCCGGATGTTGGGTTTGCACGCCCATATCTGTACTCGGGGCAAATATATCCGCCATCGCATGGCGCTCAAGAGGAGATGATGGTTCAGGTGGGAAGCCATGTCGTACATTCGGAGTGGATGTCATAGGAGGCAGCGGTGTGAGCTCTTCTTCTACAGTCTGACATCCCTCATCCGTCATCTGAGTTCTCTGTGGCTGAAGGCTTTGCACTTCGGCTTCAACTGCTTCTGCCTCTGGTGAGGAACTCGCTCTGATCTCAGGCTCTGGACTGGGCGTGGCAGATTGATATCTCCACCGACTGCCTCCAAAAGAAAACCTAGGCTTCTTGCGGCCCTTACCCCTCACCCCTCCATCTTCTTCGAATTCATCGAAATCTGTTTCGAGAAGAGCTCCGTATGAAACCCTTGCCCTTTTGATGAAAGCTGGAGAAGGGTATTCGCCTGTCTCAACTCCATTGGGAACACGACGAGGCGGTGAAGCCATTCTCATTTCAGGTATGGGCTCAGGAACTGCAGGTTCCTCTTGAACCGGTGGCGCGGTCTCGATGGGCTCGGGAGCGTCTGTGTGGTAGATATTTACGGTCCTAGTCTCTTCAGTTTCGGCTAGTTTGGCCTGTAGCATCATGGGTTAGCGAATTTTCCACCAGAATAGCAAGCTTATGTCATATAACTCACCTGGAGGATGATCTTGTTTGAGAACTTCAACTGCCAGTCAGAGCGCGACCCCGCTGGTCTGGCGGGCGCATCGTCCTTCTCCCAGCCGACGCCGTCCAAGCTCAGCAGGACCTCATCACCTCCTCCGAGGTTACAGCCCGCAACAGCTTCCGCGCTGGCGCCGTTTAACTGAACCCGTATGAGACCTTTGGCGCGTCGCAAACGGACGTCAGGCTCCGCGAGGAGGAAGGCTAGTGACTTGTTCACTGAATTGTAGGGCCAGGTAATCGTCACTTCTCCGCGAACAACGCGCTTCTGTGACTCTGTGAGCTCGGGGCCCAGCTCTGCAATCGGAGTCGCTACGCCGAACGCCAGCAGCTGCGCGACGTCCTCCCCGTTGTCCGCCATGTGAAAATGTTGCTTTGGGCCGAGGGATGAGCGGTGGATAGCATCACTCAATTTGGCGAGGGTCGCAGACGAAATAGCATCTCTAGTCACTTGTAGCCACCCAAGGTTCGGAAGCGGGTCTGTGATCCCGCGTTTTGTAGAGTTTGAGAGTGGGTGTCGAGAGTTTCCAGTGGGCGTCTATGTGATGCTACTACCTCAACCGCCGCGAACAGCTAAGGTCCACCCCAGTTGCAACACGCGCAGGGCAGCTTGATGAAGCGCGGCCACTTTAGGCAGGCGGTGAGAGCCCCGATCATGTAGAGTGTGGCAGAATTCTGATTGCATGGATCCTATCAGTTCTTATCCCGATTCTCGGTATGGGTGTACCCGCAGAGCACGCCATAAAGTTCCGCATGCTGCATAAGGTGAGAATGAATGTGGTAAAGTCACCATTCTCTCTCTTTTTCTCTTGTCAGTCTTGTACAGTGGAGTTCAGGTTCAGTGTCCGCATTTTGGTGTGGAAAATGTTCTAGAATAAGTAGTGGTAGGGCTTTTAGACAGTGTGTAATGAGTGCACCGAAGTACTCCTGTAATCGGACGCTTAACAGTGGCGCCTGTTTTTGGCGCCCCCGGAACCCAGGTACCCGGCGCCTATTTCATCTTAAAATAGGTGTATAAGTCATAGGATGACCAGGCACCCGGCCCTGGGCCCCTGATCCCCAAATCCCCAGTCCCAACAAACCCCCTACCGTTTTTTTCCCTGGCACTTTTGCCTTTTGCAAAAGCCAGAACAGGCTCGCAACTTGGCGAGATAGCTCCTCGGCTATCCAAGTCTCAGCACGAGCAGATCCGTTCTATGATCCTCCAAGGGTTCTCGAACAACAAGATTGCCGAAATTATCCCTTGCACTCCCCGCGCGGCCCGCAGAATACGATCGACATACGCGCGGTTCGGAACAACGACCGTGCCTGCGAGTCGTACCGGCCCTGATCCTAAGATAACCCTTACAATGCTAGATGCCCTTTCCACTGGCTGGCTAAAGAGCCTGATCTGGATCGGCGTAAGATGGTCTCTTTAATAAGGGATAAGTTTGAAGAGGAAGTATCCGTTAGAAGAGCGCTCTTCTCGCAGCTACAACCTCTGATGGCCGTTCATTCCTGATCCATCACATCTTCATAGCTATCAAGCACCTCCATACCCGTGATTTCGTAATAGATGTCTTTAGATTTTGCCGCCATTCCACTCCAACATAGTATTGACCCACTCCTTGAAGACCGTCGCATCAATTCTTACCATCGTGACATTCTCACTCTCATCTTGTATTCCTACGAACCCATCAAGAGTGACAGGGGCATCAATGACGGAATGGTAGAGCTTGTTGAAATGGTCTCTCAAGTCTTCCCACTTTTGGAGCTTCTTGTCAGCAATATGATTGAAACCGGCTCCTGCTGTAGCTTGCAATGCAGCGGGTATCATTCCAGCTACCGGAACTCCGGTGAGTCCACCGAAGACGGTGTCGAGAATAATTTTCCCGATTTTGATTCTCTTCGATAGGTCGTCTTTCCCCTGAAGAACGTACTTTCGGATCCCCCCCATGGTTAAGCCGACTTGTATCCCCCTATCTCGATCATCTGTCCAGTTTGGATTGGAGAGCATTGTCTGGAAAAGGTTGCCAAGATCCTTCCTTTGATTGTCGTCAACATTGTCAGTGTGTCCAATCAGGAATGCAACAATGTCGCCCATTCGACTCGCCGAAACCGACGGGTCTGAACCGCGGCCATGATGCTGGTGGGCAATGCGGCGTGCTGTTGCATGGACAAGGTACGGAATGTCTTTGACAGTCAGAAATGGCGGTTGGCAGAAAATTTGTAGCTCTCTCATCGTTTCGGGAACTGCCAGGCCAACGAGCTCTGAGAATAAGCGACTGTTTCCTCTCAATGCCACGGCGATGGCCATCATGGACGCGAGTGAGACATCGGAACGCCATTCCGTGCCTGGAAGTGGCCTTTCCGCACAAATAAAGTCCCCTTTAGGATTGACAACGCAAATACTTGCGCGGTGCCCCGCAAGTTTCTCCAGCAGCTCACGGCGGGTTGGTCGGCTGAGCGAGTCCAATGCCTTAGGATTCAGAGCCTGTACCTTGATGGAAGTTGGACGATCTAATGCCACGTCAAAGATCGTCTCGAAGCCATCTTGTGTCCATAACTCGCCGAGGTCTGACGATTGCCTTGGTTTGCGCCGTTCAAAGAAACTCCTAGTTCTGGGGGAGGTCAGTTCGCCCAACGTTGTTTTGAGCCAGCCATTAGCATCGACATCATCCAAGATCAGCTTCTCCCCACTCTGGATGAAGCCGTCATTTGCCATAGAGGAAACTGCCTGGGCGGACAGAGCGACAGCGGTTTCATTATCGTCCTCCCGCGAGGGAACGTTCGAGACGGTTGTTTCAGCTGGCTCAGCACCGCTCAAAACCAGGCGGCGTCTCTTCACTGCCTGTGCTAACTTCCGCAGGGCAGTTTCTGTATCGGGCCACCCAAGACATGAGTCTGAGATGCTAATGCCATACTTCAACGCAGCCTTGCCCTCTGGTGGCAATAGCTGGCTGCCTGGGAAAACAAACTGTAAGTTTTGTCGGTGCTATATAACGACTGAACTCACCTTCATTGATGTTGCTTTTCATCACAACTCCTAGGATTGCCAAGTCGCCACTAGAGACTAGAGTTGCGGCAAACTCAACTTGTTTCTCGTATTCGTCCACGGAGTTTCCATGGCCGCAATCTAGCATGAACTGCTTCCGACAACCCGCCTTCTCCAACTTTGTCTTCACCTCTTCAATGTCCCCAGCATTATAATATCCCGCCAGGACCAAAAGGCAATCCTCGTTGCCGGCGGCCTCAGCAATGGCAGTTAAACCTTGTGCAGTCGTTGACAAGAAATTCTGCGGTCGTCGAGAAGCACGTATCGCATCAACCGAAATGCCAACAAAGCCTTCACTTCCGTTCCTGAATGCAACGGGAAAGGGGAGACCGCTCGCAAGCCGACGATGTAGCTCGTTCTCCGTAGCCCTCGGGCCTACTTCACCAACTGACACCAGCTCTGCCAGGAATACCGGATATATAAAATCTAAAATTTCGGCAGCAATCGGTACACCCTTTTCTAGAATGTCGACGAATAGCTGTCTAGCGATCCGTATACCTTTGTTGATTTGGAAGGTATTGTCCGCATTTGGGTCGTTGATGAACCCATTCCACGCACGACCATTTCTTGGATTTTCAACGTTGCATCTCATGAAGATCAAAAGGTCATCGGCATGTTTTTTCTGGGCAGCCTTCAACAAGTCGCTGAACTCCAAGGCGGCGGCAGCATCATGAATTGTGCATGGTCCCACGAATACTAGTAAGCGGTGATGTGGGTCAGTACCGTTAAGTGCAGAAACAACCTGGTCTCGACCTGTGACCGCCGTCTGAAGGTGTCGAGCTGCTAGCGGAATCTCGGCTCTAAGGAGCGCTGGTGGCAGTAATGGATAGTAGCCGCGAGCTTTATTGTTCAGCCGCTAATGTAGTATCAGATTTAAAGGTAAATCACCTACTTCGCCAGTCAGGGTTTGAAGTTCTGTCCCCAATATCTTGATTTGGTATGTAGGACTAGTCTTGGTCAGTGATAATTGGTTTGTCCAACCCCATGCTGCCGCGTTATTATGCGTTTCTCGACCGCGGTCTTGAATCACCAAGGATCCAAACCGCGGGCTCAGGAGATCAGGACGCGGGGACTTGATGCTGAGATGCCAAGAATATGACCTACGCTCATGGATAAGAACAAGAGAGATGTGCAATCTGGGCCAGGTATTTTAGGAGCGACAATAGAATTCAAACCCGAATCTGATCCTACTAGAATTGAATCGTCGATGTATGAAATATTTGGTTCCACATTTGAGATGGTAGAGAGCGATCAGATCATTCATTGCAGCTCCATACCCTGCATTCCCCTCTTATATCACGTGGGGCTGAAAAACCAGTTGGTTGTGCCCGGTCAACTCTGGGGTCCCTCAGAGTGTGGCGCCCCCAACCGGAGGAGCGGGCATGACTGCGCTATGGGGTACGGAATCTTCTTCGAATTTGAATTACATGACTTACTAGATCGCGCTCAAGCAAGGTGGGCCGTTTGGGCGCCAAAAAACAATGGCAAGCGGGTAGAGAGAGACTTCTTTCGGTGGGCAGTGTCTAAATTGGCTCATTTGGATCCGTTAAGGCAGACCTAAGAGGATAACACAGTGTAAAAGAATTTTACACTGTAGTTAGTCATGCTGTGACCTCCCCCCCAAAAAATTTACCTCCAAAAATATGGACGCTGAACCTGAACCCCACTGTACAGCTACCCGATCTGACAGAAGCAGGAAAAGGAGGAAGTATGGGCTCATGAGACCAGCATCCATTTCAGGAGATGTATTAGTAATCAGTGATAGTTGCCCTTTCAGGCTAAGCCTGCCGGGCGTAATAAATTGTGTGTGTGTGTGTACAGCTACCCGTGTATGATAAGAAACTGTCGAGTCGGGGGCTTCTTGGGGTTGCGTTCTCACTTCAACTATCAGGGGGTACGGCAGTTTTCTGGACTTCTCAAGTTCTCACCTCGGGCGCCTCCGGTCCCCAACGAAATGGGCTCCGTTGCGCCGAAACAGTTCGACATCAAGTCGGTCGCGATCATTGGGGCTGGCCCTTGCGGCCTTTCAGCTGCCAAGTATCTCATTGCAGAAGGCAGCTTTGAAAACATTGTCATTTACGAACAGCAGCCTGAAGTGGGTGGTGTTTGGTTCTATAGCAAGAAACCGTCCCAGACTCTTCACGTACCTCAAGTGAGCCCTCTATGTCCGCCTGACCCTCCGATCAGCTCAAAGGATGGCGCAAACCCAATATTTCCCTCGCCTATGTATGACTTACTCCATACGAACATCCCGCATGATCTGATGCGGTTTGGAGATCTTGAATTCCCCCAGAACTCCCTGATATTCCCTCCGCGGGAAGAGGTCCAGGAGTACCTGGTGAAGTACTCACAAGATATTCGCCAATTTATCAAGTTTTCGACCGAGGTAAAGCATGTCGAATTGCGACAAGAATCTGGGAAAGATGTGTGGGATGTCACTGCAGAATCTACTGTCACCAGAGATGCGGAAATCAGGACATTTGATGCAGTTGTAGTCGCTTCTGGACATTATGCCACGACGTTTATCCCAAACGTCAAGAATATAAAAGCATTCCACGAAGCATATCCGGGGGTCATCACCCACTCTAAGCTATATCGATCACCGGAGGATTTTACGGGAAAGAAGGTGTTAATTGTTGGCAACTCTGCTTCGGGTCTCGATATTGCCACACAGATCAGCAGATTTTCTCAGAGTCCACTACTTCTGTCTGTCCATAGTCCTACGCCCGCGGACAATCTGGCACATGCCAGGGCAGAAGAGGTTCCCGCCATCGAGGAATTCTTGTTAGACGAAAGGGGCGTCAAATTTGAAGGCGGGCGGGTCGAGAAGGATATCGATGCGATTATATATGCCACGGGGTACCTGTTCGCATTTCAATTTCTTCCGAACCTAGATCCGCCGTTGGTCACAGATGGGCGTAGAGTCTATGGCCTCTACAAACACTTTATCCACATAGATCATCCGACCATCGTCTTTCCGGGCCTTCCATATAAGGTGGTGCCCTTCCCATTCTCCGAAGGTCAGGCTGCGGTCTTCGCAAAGGTCTGGTCAAACTCGTTGGCCCTTCCGACCGCCGAGGCAATGAAGAAGTGGGAGGAAGAAGAGGCAGAACGCAAACAGCCAGCCTTTCACGTTTTCCCCAAGGGTGGCGATAGCGAATACCTGAAAGAAATGCACGCATGGGCAATGCAGGCGACGACAAAGGGAAAGGAGCCTCCTGTGTGGAACGACTATCAAATATGGCAACGGGAGATATATTTCGAAGCGAAGCTGAAGTTCGAAATGGACGGCAGGCGTGCAAAGTCTCTAGAGGAGCTTGGCTTCCGCTTTGAGCCGCCTGAGGTGATACACAACCCTAAAGAGATCTTATAGAGGGCGGAACTCATTCGTTGGATATATTTGATACGCTTGGTCACCAAAATCCTGTCATATCAAAGTACACCTTGTTACCACTCCGAGGCCCGGCGACCAGAGCTTAGACAATAAAGATAGCTTAAATACCCACGCCTCGCCTTTTGGTTCTAGCTTGAGACGCTAGGAATCCCTTGGCCGTGTCACTGCCACGAGGATGCGGCGTCACTAGGCCTGCTCCGGATCATCTGTGCATGCCTATTGTCAGACATGATTTCAATCGATTCTCTTTCGCAAGCTCGGACAATGCAGTATTCCGACAGTAATCAAGCTGTCAATGGAGTGCGAGATCGCTTGACCTTCTTGCCTCAGCTCGGAATGGGAGACCAACAAACGGTGTTCGGTGCTCGGCAGCCGGCATGGCATTCCGCGCCCAGGCAAGGCAGCCACTGATACGGGCGTCCCGCACGCTGATTAGACTAGAGCGAGCGCTGTCGTGGGAAGGGCGGAGACGGGATCCCCTGCGTGCATCGCAGCTCCTTCAATTGGGCGACGCCACCAGTCCGGCGCCGTCGCACCGCTGATAACAGCGTAGAGCTTCCTTATCGGTCTTGGCCCCGATAGCCTAAAGTTGAGTCCAGAGACCGAGCCTGGGGGCGGGCTGGACCTGCACTTAGACCGGGGGCATTTGTCATTCTCAACAATGCCGTTCCCAGACTTCCCCAGCTCCTGATTCAGACAGACATCGCATCGCATACCCTCACACACACAAAGTGTGGACTTCTGTCATATTCCCTTACCGCCCTAGCAGTCGTCCTGTTCAAGCTTGGCGAATAAGCCCACAGTGAAAATTCGCAATCGGTAAATTGTTTGCACCTACATACCTGTTCCTGAACCGGGGTCTAGGCTGGTAGAACTTACATCACCGCCCATTATCATGGATTCGCAGTCAGACGTCGCCGGATCGGTGGCGTCGGGCAAGCCCAAGCCCATGGACTTCAGCCATCTGTACTCGGAGGTGACCAAGCATCGCCAGCCCAGTAAGATGAAGGAGTACTACAAGTTCTTCGAGATACCCGGAATCGGTAACCTTGCAGGTGGTAAGTAATCGGCCTTCGTTATCCGTATATCGCTGCTTCGACCCTCCTAGGGCTCGGCGATAAGGCCCATTATGCAACAGCTTCCAATTAGACATGGTGATTAACGCATCTCAGGGCTGCCGAATGTCCAATTCTTCCCATTCGACACCCTCGAAGCCCAGACAGCCAAACCAGACCGATGGACACCCTCGCCAAACCACCCAGATGAGGAGCTAGTCCAGCCAATGTCCGCGACCAAGATCTCCTCCTCCCCCTCTTCCGACGACTTCGTTGCCTCACACATCACAGTACCGAAGGTGCTTTCTGAGAAGAATGCTCTCAAAAAGATCGATTTGGCAACGGCATTGCAGTACGGCCTCGCCCAGGGCTACCCTCCCCTGTATTCGTGGATAAGGCAATTCGCTACTCAGCACTTGCACCCAAACATTCCCTATGAGGGCGGTGCGGACGTCTGTCTGACGGTCGGCTCCACAGACGGATTCTCCAAGACACTTGATCTGTTCGTCAACCCGTGGAGCCCAGAGAAGGACGACATTCGCGATCGACCGGGTTTGCTGAGTGAGACATTCATGTATGGAAACATCCTCAGCCAGTCGATGCCACGGGGCGTGCAGATTGTTCCAGTCAAGGCAGACGAGGGTGGGATGGTGGTTGAAGGACCGGATGGCCTCGAGGACGTGCTCGCAAATTGGGACGAGGCGACGGGCAAGCGTCCTCACCTCTTATACACAGTATCGTACGTTGCGCCTCTGATCAGTTCGTGCTTTCGGCACGGCACGAAAACTCTAATGAAAGTGTTGTTACTGACCGATCAACAGAATGGGTCACAATCCCACGGGAATAGTACTTTCTGTCGAGCGCCGGAAGGCTATCTATGAAGTGTGCAGCAAATACGATGTAATAATCGTAGAGGACGACCCGTACTGGTATTTGCAGTTTCCTTCTGCCGAAATTGAAGAGGCAAACTCTAGGAACAGGGTTGTGGCAGAAGAGGCACCGAAATATACACCAGAGAACTCTTCTGGCTATGACTTCCTGGACTCATTGACGCCGTCATTTTTGAACTTCGACACAGATGGACGTGTTGTCCGACTTGACACCTTTTCAAAGACTGTCGCCCCGGGATGCCGTCTGGGCTGGATCACAGCACAGCCAGACCTCATTGAGAGATACGTCCGGATTGGTGAGACATCAACTCAGCAACCATCTGGATTCGTGCAGAGTGTTATCGCCGAGCTGGTCATGGGTACTCAGCCGCCTGCGGCCGAGGCAGCTTTCCGTGCTCTGCGCTCCAATAAGGAGAAGTCCACCTTCAGTGGATGGAAGATGGACGGTTGGGTGCGCTGGCTCGAGGGCCTCCGCGGCGAGTATGAACGACGCATGAACAAGATGTGCCGCATCCTTGATGAGGGCTGCTTCCAGCTGAAGCAAGGCACTCCTCGCAGCGCCGCTGATGCTGACTGGGGCGTCATCACCAAGACACAGCTTTACGAGTTCAGCTGGCCGCGAGGTGGAATGTTCATTTGGCTCCGGATGTTCTTTGAAGATCACCCACTTTGGGGGGCCGTTGGCTCTGACGGAACGCCGGTCGACGGCACGGCGCTATCCACTGGTTTGATGATATTTTTGACGACCAAGCCGTACCTTGTGCTGGTGTCCCCGGGCATGATGTTCAGTGCCACAGATGAGATTCGTAGAGATGCGGGTTGGGCGTATTATCGTCTATGTTTCGCAGCTGAAACAGACGAGAACATAGAGAGGTGTTCGAAGGCTTTCACAGAAGGTGTTCAGAAGTTCTGGCGTATGAAGAACGTTGAGGAGTTAGAGGAGCTCATCAAGAAGAGTCCCGTTGCTGCAGCCGAGGAGGCCGGCGATGAGTTGCAGAATATCGGGACTTGGTTGGGTTGTTAAGTACAGCACGGTTGGCGATACATGTAAGGGAATTGGGTCAAATGATAAGAATCTGGATATCTGACGAGAGCGGCACTTGGCCTTATGATATACATTTGATAACTACATAAGCACTCAAGCGCGTACCTTCGGGGGCGGTGATTTGCCCTTTTTGTTGCATCCGTATCACGCAAAAGCCAACGGATATAGGCTACGGTCGTCCCCGCAATAATTACAGGCGTATGTATTTCTTGGTCTGGGTCGGTAATGTTGGCTGTGGCGGATGTGTGATATTCGCTGACGGCGCCGCTTATCATAGGAGGATCATTGCTACGAGCTTGTATAAGCATCCATGGTGAGAAAAGGAGAAAAGCGGCCGCAACCCCTGACCTCAAGTCATGCACAACTGCATGCCAATCTAAATTCAAGCTCAAATGATAACGAAACGGCCTGCGTTTCTTGTCATTCACAATATAGTTGATCAGCTCTTGAAAGGACTAACTGCCTCTCCATGTAGAAAGTATGAATCAGGTTCTTCAGTAACTAGAGTCTTGGCATAGCATCAAAGCTCTCTTCGAGGGCGTTAATTTAATTTGTTCACAACGAGGTACGGTATTAAAAAGTGACAATTGAAGTCTTAGAATGGATTCATTGCTGTGATGACTATCGCATTCCTAAAAACCATGACGCCTCAAATTTAGCAACCATGCAGTCCGAGTCCCTCCCTAGGTAAACCGACTAGGTAACCACACTTTTACTCGTTGAGAAGATCCTTGAAGCCCTGGGGCAGAGCCTTGGGCTTCTCGGTGTTCAGCTTCTGCTGGCCAACCTTGTCCTTCGCGAAAGCACCGGCATAGGGGTTCAGGCGGAGCAGAACCTGCTTGTTCTTGAGCGGGTTCTTCTTCTGGACAGAGCCACGCTTCGTTCTCGCCTCGCCCTTGGGTCCGCGCAGGACGCTCTGGATTTCGGAGCTGTTGATCAGACGGGTGAGGTCGGCCTGAGAGACAACATTGGAAGGCAGGAGGAAGTCCTTCTTGAGGGTGGAGGGGGTGGTGGTGGTGCCGTACACGGTGTCAAGAGCCTTGAAAGCAGCAGAGGTCCAGATGACGAAGCGGCCCAGGTGACCACCAGGGGCGAGCTGGAGCAGGTTCAGGCTGTAGACGGAAGAGGTCTCGACACCGGGGACATTGCGGAAACCCTTGACGAGCTCCTTGCCATCGACCTCGGGGTCGTAGATGACCAGAGGACCGCGGCGTTGGCGGTGGCGACGACCACGGAGCTTACCCTTTCCGGCACGGAGCTTCTTGGAGCCCTTGACCTTCTCCAGGTCGGGGCCAGCACCAACAGCCTTCAGCAGAGTGAGGGCAGCAGCAGTCTTGGCATATGCGGCGCCGTCGAAGGCAGCGGAGTCGACTACCAGAGGAACCTCGGGGACGGAAGAGATCTGGTGGCCACGGGCAAGTAGCAGAGGAGGAACGGCGGAGGCGGCAAGAGCAGAGGCAGTAGCGAATCGCCTACCCATTTGTTAGAAATTGAACGTCGGAAAGCTGTGTATCTGGGCAAAAACTCACTTCTGGCCCTGGTTGATCTTGACGTGCCACTTGCGCCAGATCTTGGTGGGAGCGAACATGCGACCAGAACGGCACATGTTACCGAAAGCAGCCTGACCAGCACGGTGGGTACCACCACCAGAGACACGAGGGATACGGGCAACAGCACGGCCTAGAAGAAATCATCATCAGCACATTTCGTTCTTCAATGTGAAAGTTTCCCCATCGACCAGATCTCCCCAGACTGTATTGTTTGCCCAGGGCCCCGGCGCCCTCGCTGACTCCAATTTCAATCGTCCTCTCCCCTTCAACGAACACCATGAAACGCAAATGGGGTCACTAACCAGTTCCCCAGGACTCAGCAGAGGTCTGGTGACCAGCCTTCTCGCTGACGGAGTACGGCTGACGCTTGTTCTTGGCCATGCCCTTGTGAACCTCCTGGACGATATCAGGGCGGATGGGGCTCAGGAACACCTCGGGGATGGTGTGAGTCGAGCCGGTGGCAGAGCCATCGGCGCTCAAGATGGTGACGGTCGGTCTGGAGGCCATTTTGTCCAAGATTCGGGTCTGTTGGCGATCAATGTTAGCAATTAATCAAACCAAGACCTCAAGGTCGTCGGATCATGGGCAATTTCTGACCTCGGTGGTTTATGGCTGAGACTGGCGAATTTGGTGTTTGCTGTGAGATCGCAACCTGGAATTCCTGAAGCCGAATTTCCACTCAATTTTTTTTCGACCTGCTTCGTGGGGTGGTGGACAGTAAGCTAAAGAACTTCACACTGTTTAGCAGTGGATGTAGCAGTAAAATACGTGTCCGGATACATTGAGAGCCGTGCGGACGCTGTGGGGCCCACACCTGGCTGCCCTAGAGGGAGGAGCGCAATGCGCTAGTGCAGACCTAACATCGCTATCATGTGGTTTCCCACGTGATTGATTGATACTCCTTGGTCATCAAATGCATCTTTTCTATCTCGAAAACGGCTGCCACTCAAGCCAAGCTACTCTGCACACCTCGTCGCTCAAGTAGGGGCATGATCCAATAATCATAGGGCATTCAAGGAAGGCGTATATTAATACAAAGCACTGCTGGTGAGTGCAATTGACCGATTTATGACCGAGTTGTTCGACGTCTACGTTTCTACAGAAACTTTTCCAATCGCCCCTATGCTATATGGTACATATGCTTTTGCCTTGAATATATTATACAGTTCATTGATTTATCATGATTGGAGAGCTTGCCTTGTCCATTTTCGTTCCTACTTTTCGACCTCTTTAAACACCTCCTCATACTTGAGTGGCTTCTCATGACCATACACATGGACAGGTCTAGTCTTCGCTATCTCAGTTTCTTTGCGCCTGAAACGCTGCCCTCTTTCGCTGTGATATCTCAGATTGCCTTTGAACATCCTGTGCCACTCTTCCCCGCGATCCTTTTCTGGTGCTAGTGCGATCTGGCGTCTCCTCTTCAGTTGCCGATATATCGTTTCAGCCCGTCCGGCCGGGATCTCCTCAATATGATACGATACAGTCCAGGAATCAGATTTGGATAGATCTTCTGGTCGCTGGACATCTCGACCGTTGACTTTATTCCGTACAGTTAAGATCATACCCATCAGGTCTCCATCACTAGCGGTAGTAGTCGACTTCGATTCCACTTGTTCTGCTGTACCAGGGAGGTCCGCTGTAGCGTGTGATGCATCGTCGTCTTCTGATGATTCCAGGGGGCTGGCTTCATCTGTATTCAAGCCGGAGTCCTTCGCTTTATTGATCATCTTGGATAGAATATTACCAAACTTGCGTAATTTAGCTTGATCTGGAGAAACATCGTGAGCCGCGTCATCGTCTGTCATGTGTTGGCTGTCTTGAGTGGAATTGGTCTCTGCTTTCGCAGCTAGCGAAGCGATCAACTTTTTGAGAGGTCTCGTGTCCCCAGAGATCCTATTGTTCAGATTATCCATACTCGTTATCGATTGGTCCGCGCTATCCGAACTCAGAATGGCTGCTTCACCAGCTTCCACGTTTTCTTCGACATCAGGGGTGAGCCGATCAGCAGAATTATAGGTCGTTGAGCCATCTTCATCTCCAACATCCTCCTGAGACTTGGACGAATCGACGACATCTTCCTCGTCTCGAGGTAGACTGGTATCCAAAGTATTCTGCTTCGAGGCATTTCGAGGGTTCAAAGCTTCGAGAAGCGAATCCACGTAGTATCTCGACTCCTCTGGGGAGATTGTCTGGAGAAGTCCGCTTTGTGTAAGAGCTTCTTGGATCGTGTCTCGGATTGTCTCCAGGCCACGAGCTTCATTTTCTATCGTTTGCTCCACCACCTCTCTCATATGTTGCCATACTTCCTCACTTTCCTGTTCAACAAACTCAGAGTTCTTCCAATCGTTGAGGTCATCCCGGTCTTCGGCCAAGTCTTCATCTTCGTCTTTCAGATCTTCGTCTTCTTCGATAACACGATCTGTCTGGCCATCCTCAGACTTGAGTCCAAGCATGTTTCGCTCAAATGCCTCAACAGCTTCCTTATTCGCCGTTTGCACTGCGTGAATCTCCTTTGCGTCGACGGGTTTCGCGAAAATGTACATGAACGGCATGACCCCGACCCTTGTCTCGACATGTAGACGAAGTGATCGGCCTGGAAACTTGGCAGTCGCCCGATCCAATACCGTGTTCAGTAATTTGAGACTGATTTTGAACTCTCTATCTCCCAAAATTCTGTTGTTCGTCCCATGCAAAGCAAGATCCATTTCATCTATGCTTATGTACTGAAACCCGAAAATACGTCGAGTGTTGTGGAAAGCAACAAAAATGCCGTCCATTCGGCCCATTCGTACCTGCAACGAGTACTTCAGGAACGCAGATCTTATCATGTCATAATATTCGCGCTCATATGACTCCCATTGTCCAATGCGGTGCCGGATTTCATAACCCACGCCCTTGTGGAAATCCTTTGCGTCCATACGAATAGACACGACAGCTCGGGTTTTCAAGTCGAACATACCACTCCCAGGTAGTCTATCATCGTAAGCATCAAGTTGGGACCGCATCATGAAATCGCCCATTGTAGTATAATGGTAGGATTCATCTGCGTTTCGTTCTGTCTCGGTCAACTGATCCGAATTGACCAGACGGTATTTCTCATAGTCCTCTTTGGGCAATGTGAGGAGCTTCTCCATTGACCTGCCTAACATGCTCAAGATATTTGCTGAGTCGAACTCTTTATCAGCGTCAATAGCGTACGTCCCGTCCTTCCAGTGGAGGAAAGTAGCCGCAGGTGCACGCATAATATTTGTGAAGTTGAACGATTCAGGGGCAAACGACCTCGAGGTGTGCGCTGGATTGATTGGTCGCCATGATGAAAGAAGGTAATGAAAATGAGACAGCATGGCTGTCATACTTGATGTCGAGCCAGTATATTTCTTCTTGTGTTGAGCCGCCATCGATATGAGATTCTCGTCCCTGGATGATGTGACATATGCCTTCAGAGCATTGAAGTCGAATTGATCTATGGGCATGATAGACGCGAGGTATGGATCAAAATTATAGACCCTCGATCGAGGATCCTGGAGATGATAGACACCAGGGTTGAATAACGCACGATCAAGCCCATATTGGAGCTTCGGCACCTGGGGTTGAGCTCCCTTGACTGGAGTCAAGTGCAGGTATTGCGGGTTTACTTTCTCGATCTTAATGGGTGCTAGACCGGCTTTCCGAGCCTTTTTCGATCCTAAGTCGCGAAATGCTGGGGCTGTATGGTACGGCTGAGTAGGTTGTAGTCTCCTTCCAGAAACGCTGCTACTTGCGGTATCTTCAGTGGTCGGATCAGCTAGATCCCTTTCCAGCGCGTCATTTGGCGGATAAGAAACGTTCACCGATGTCGCGTTTCCTTCTGAAGAAGTCCTTGTCGCCTTCTGCGCCTTCTTCTTCTTCGGTGCTTGCTGTACATCTGAGCCCGGTGAGGTCTTGGCCACATTGAGCTTGGTCTGTTTTTTTGCCTGAGATGCGAGAATTTTGTTGAGTACTGACAAAGCGCCATCAAGTAACTCCCCTCTGACGCCCTCTTTATTGGGTGACTTTACGGATGGCTGGACTTGATCAACTCCTGCTTTGGAACTTGTAGTATCGCTATTGCGGAGAGTCTCCTGAAGCTGCTGGATTTGCTCTTCGATTGCTTCTCGGTCATTTTTGAAGACAACGGATCGGACAGTATTTAGTTGTTCTTTGAGCAAGAAAAGAGGATCTTCAAACAATCGATACCGGGCAAGTAGGCGTTCCTGCTCGGCTTTAAGTCTCAACTTCAACTCCGCTGCTTCATCACCACTCTCGGATTCGACTGCGGCCCATAAATCGCTAAATCTTTTCTCCATAAATGGACGATCATCGGGTTGAACTCGCGAAATCACTTTTCGTAGATGCGCAATTTGTGCATCGAGGGGTTTGGAGTCCATTAACCGGAAGCGCATAGGCAGATTGGACGGTTTCCCCTTCGTCTCTTTCGCTCCATTCGACGAAACATCGTCGACATTCTTGTGGACTACATCCTGTGGCTCTTTAGACGGTTTTTGCTTTCGAGGCAAGTTGACTCCCTCATTCTGCACACCTCCACCTTTGAGACCTTTGAGAACCTCCAGCGTCTCTCGCCACAGTGCGATATGTCCGCCGCCTGGTTTCGACGGCGAGCCCTTCGATCGAGACTTTCTGGGCGTTCCGGTGTTTCGTGGTGTCGAAGGTGCTGTTCTAGGTCTGGGTCTGGGTTTGGATTTCGGTTTTGATGCGGTTGCGTAGCATCGGGAGGATATGGGCACCGCATGTATTTGCAGCGCAGTAGCTGTACATGAGGTGCAGATGTAGCACGGGAGGATAGCTCGACGGCCCCGAGAGCGCAATTGAAGCATTGCGTAGATCCCAAAGCAATTGGAGTGGTGGGACACTGTTGTACCCTGACGCTTAGGATTCAATGCTGAAGGCAAAAGAGCTTGCTTGGATGCTGCGAATTTTCCTCGAGAAATTTAGAACGCGGCTCCTTTTTGCGGACGCGCCTGTCCAACTACCTAAGCTCGCTAAGCTACAGGGGTCCTCGAGCTACCTTAGGTACTTTAAAATTCTCCACTTGGCCTTAGCTTCCGAAAGTCCCATCGAAAAAACAAACTACCTAGGTAGTAATTGAGAAGAGCTCAAGAGGGACTAACGAGCTCCTGAAGACCTCTTCTAGGCTAGATTCCTCCTCTTGTGATGTTTTCAACCTCTAATCAGTCATTATAATAATGTATTTAGTCTGTCATCCTGTATGCTACCTACATTTCCAAGGCATCTCGGTCCAAGCCCAAGCCGAAAGGGTATACTCTTGCTGAGCAAGCCAGCAACAAATAATGACTGAAACCTATAGTATATCCGACAATACTCCCAGCCCATGGCCACAATACGCTCACCCAATTCCCCTTAACACTAACCGTGACGCCAACAATGCTAGAACACCTCCATGACCAGCCAAATATCGTTACAGCATCAGCTCATGGTCTTAGCAAGAGCTTCGTTTGCAAACCGCGTTCCAGACTCCCTCTTGGCTTGCGCTTCTGCCACGGCACCTTGCATCTCGTACGACTGTGACAGCATGCCATCGGCAACGCTCATCCACAGTAGATTGCCGCTCTTCTCCGCCTGTACAGACCCTGCTCTAGCACTTTTGACCGCCTGGTCCCCAACCACATTCTCGAAGAGCCGGTATCTCATAATGTTCAGCGCAATAGATAAACAATGAGTGTTGTTTGTGTGCTGGGAACTCTTCAGTCCCTCCTGGATATGCTTTTTGACTTGATTAATCGACAAGGCCGGATTGGTGTGAATCGCGGCTAGCACGAGGTTCCAAGCTATCTGGATTTCTTTGTTAGGACTGTCCATACAATATGGACGGAGCTGTTCAATTAATTCAGCAGTCTTGTAATCGTCTCTGTGCGAGGGCTCCTGCATGATCCAGAGGCGATTGAGAGCCGCCAGCACCGAGACTTCAGCAGGGCCAGGCTCGCTGCCGCCGAAGGCGGCTGCAGAGCCATCAATGTTGAAGCGAGGGTCCTCGAAAATTTGCAGGGCTTGATCAAGTTTTGCAACACCTTGATAGTAGCACCCAGACAAGTAAAGCGCCAGGAGCTCTAGGGTTTGTCCGAGGGGAGATTTGTTGTTTTCCACTTTGTCGATGCACTCTTTGGCTTTAGACCAGTTGCTGTGTGTAGCAGAGGTTAATCCAATCAGGATATATATGTAGGAGCTGACCTCTCCAGCCCAATCGACATGTTCTATGGCTCCTTGGAGTGAAGCGGGACGACCACGCATCTGAGTATGGCCTAGAGTTGTGTCAGTGACATGCCAACTGCTCATCTAAGCTTGATTTTGCTTACTTTTCGCGAGCATACCTAAAGCCTCCTCCCAAAGTTCGGAACTGGTCATACTTGTTGAAGACTTATACAAGAGTGCCACACCACTGAAGCAGTATCTATCAAACATTTCAGTCAACTTGCTTTAGAGGAGAATGTAGAATGGTACTCACGCCAAAACGAAAGCCTGAAGCTTTGTTACAAACGACAGGACAAGAAAATCGTGATCGTCTCTTCCTGGGCGCAGTATTGTGCCCGTGTCCTCACTGATTGTCTGTGACAAGCCAGATTGCTTCTTCATAGGTAGCACAAGCTCAGTCAAGCTCGCGTCCCAATCAGAAGTCTTGATAAGTTCATCCATCCGAGCCTGCAGCGCCTTCATCTTGGATAAGGAGCCGCCAGGGTTTTTTTCTTGAAGATCGCAAGCAAGATCCAGCAGAAGTCTCAGTACTTCCAACTGAGGAATATGAAAGGAGGGATCAGACTGGAATTTTGATGCTTCTGCGATACAAGTCTGCACACGAACGATGCTGTCCGCCTTCCTAGACTTTAGATGTGTCAAGCCTTCGAGAAGAGCTGTGACCATGAAGATCGCCCGATCCTGTCTGTGACTGGCGATTCCACTGATACTGCGAAGATTCTCGAGGGCAGGCGCGTCTGCTGGGGTGCCTGATTGCAAGCTGAATGATGCTCTGAGGAAGCGAAAAGCATACACCCACTGGATCTGCTTATAACTATTCCAAGGATCAGCTAATCGAGTACAGAAAAGATATGAGCTCATTTACTCACGTCAAAGATTCGGAGATTTGCTTATCGACTGCGATAAAAGCCGCTTTGCGGTTTCTGCGGAAAAGAACCTTCAAAAGAAGGAACTGCATGGAATACTTCAGATCCTGAAATCGGTGCTAGAATTTGTGTCAGTACCTCCTTCTTCATCTGCCAAGTAAAATATGGCGATTATCTACCTTTTCGCATAACGCAATTCCTTTGGTCAACGCAGTCTCAGCCTCCATTAAATTTTCCGTTTCTTCACTAAGTATAGCAGCATATCGCAAGCGAACTTTTGCTTCAGTTCGAGGCGGGAGTTTGTCCGTATGTAGCGCAGCTTCCAGACAACCTAGCCCCGTAGAGAGCAGTTTATAGTAATCTTGCACCATTCTTGCATCCATCGAGGTAGCGACGTCTTGCACCGCGGCATAAGCTTTCTCAAAGCATTCCTCCGCGACACAGAGAAGGACAGATGGTGTATCGATATGGTGGCCTGGCGAAGATGTAACGGTCGGCGATCTTGTGATCGTCGGCGCAGGCATCGATTTGCGCGGTTCCTTCTTTACCACAGGTGTCGGCTGAGGTCCCTCGGAGACTCGACGTCTCGCCTCGGTCTGTTCGATGGAATGGCGAGCGTTATCCACTGGAAGCTGTGGTATGTATTGAGGCGTATGATGGACCGACTGCTGCACGGATTGGTGTGCAGGCTGCATCGGCGGCATAGGAGAATAAGCGGGCATCGATTGCGCCTGTTGCTGAGAGTATTGCTGGTGAGCAGCATATTGGCCAGGGTTCATGGGCACGTGTTGGTTGAATCCGCCATCGTAAACCTGATATTGAGGCACATTATTCATATACACCTGCTGCGGTTGCACCTGTTGGCTCTGGTATTGGACGCCTTGGTACTGCTGGTTTCCATAAGGCATCCCATTTCCATACACGTAGCCAGGTTGGGGCACTTGCTGCTGGCCATTGTAGGCCTGCCCCGGAGGGAACGAGCCCCGATAGGTCATTGTCGCGACATCTGGAGGAGGACAAATTGGTGAATCACCGGCGCGCAACCTTCTCAGCCGGTGGTCCCAGTCTCATCTGTTTCGGTTAACCGGTGATTCGGCTCGGTATCGCGATGTGTTGGTCTGGGATCGCGAGACGTTGCCGATCCGGCCGCAAGCAGTCGGGAGTTGATGGTGTTTAGCGTGGTTGAATCTGGATTGAGGCGCTACAGCATGACTGGGCAAGCCACAAATGAACTATTTAGCCACATGTGGCTCACCCAAGTGGTGGCCCCACAGTCTTCAGGTGCCGAGGCTCGTCTACGAGTACCGTACAGTCGCCTCCGTCAATATGCAAGTGCGACAGAGCGCGCGGAGTGCCCGTTTATGGTAATATGATAAGCGTTGTCCTTTTCGAAAGTTATGAGAGACAGACCAACCAAAAGTAGATCTGGTTCCAGTTCTATGTGTTTGCTGATCAGTCCTATCCGACTTTCGTGTCCTCTCGTATACCGCGAGGTACCCTGTCTTCGAGTGAAGTGGAGCCTGTAGATGAGGTATCAACGAGAAGTTCTTCGCACCCACCCGAGACTCTCATTTACATCAAGAGTGTCCTTGTTTTCCCAATATCGACTGTCTGCCCAGATTGATCTGTAGGCGTAGAGCAGACCACCTCCTAAGCCTATACGCCAACTCTCGCATCTCAACTGAGGCTTGCGCATCATGTTAGTACAACCCCAAACTTCAAGACGCCGAAATTCTGCTCCTTCTCCCAACAGTGTTGCTGTAGTCCTTAGCCTTGAGATTCCCTTGTCCAAGTATCAAAGGTTACACATCAAGAGTTCTGACTTGAGGCTATTGTAGGGATTGGTTCGGGCGAGCCAAACTCAAGTTCACTCATCATGCAGCACCACTGGCTTTACGAGAGAAGGATGGAACAGAGACTGATCTATTGAGGATATGCGAGAAAGCAACGCCTCCTTGTCAACTCAATCCATTGCTATTCAATGGTCATCTCCAAACCATGTGGACTGCTACTCCACAACATGGACCACATATCTTCTACAAGAGAAAGATCTTCGACTCGGATTATCAAACCCATACTGGCACATTCGCAGTCGACTTCTCTGTGCCCGCACATGAAAAGACACATCCTGCTTTGCCGCCACGGACAGTATTCTTCACTGAAGACGAGTTCTCACACATCGGATCTGATGACAATCGGCCCATGCTAATAGTCCTGCATGGGCTCTCAGGAGGCTCTTATGAAGTCTATTTAAGACATGCCATTGCCCCTCTTCTCCTTGACAATGGAGGTTGGGAATGTTGCGTTGTGAACTCCCGTGGTTGTGCAAATAGTGAGATCACTAGCGGTGTGCTATTCAATGGTCGGGCAACCTGGGATGTGCGACAGGTCGTAGCATGGGTAAAGAAAGCATTTCCCAATCGGCCACTGTTTGGATTGGGCTTTTCCCTAGGAGCCAATATAATAACGAATGTGAGTAAAAGCCTCTACATGCAAATTTTCTAGATGAGATACTGAGCTCGACTCTAGTATATTGCGGAAGAGGGGGCTGAGTGCCTTTTGAAAGGTGCCGTGGTGGTTGGAAACCCTTTCAATTTAGACGTGTCCAATAAAGCTCTTCAGAGAACCCTACTGGGGAAGCATGTTTACCAGAGAGCCATGGGCTGTGAGTCAATAATGATCTCATAAATATTTGACTCATTCATCTACTAACTTTCATCAACTGCCAGCCAATATGAAGAAGCTCATAGAGCAGCACAAGCAATCCATTTTGACGCACACTAAACTTAATTATGAGCACATTCAAAGACAGACTTATTTGTTCGAAATCGATCGGGAAGTCCAGTACGTATTGCAACCCCCTTAAACAATTGACTCTAGGTTCCAGCTCATGGTTGTTCTAGGTGTGTGACATGGGGATATCCTACCGAAGAAGCTTACTATCGTGATGCTTCTTCTGTCGACTCAATCTTAGCTATTCGGATACCTTATTTTGCGATCAATGCTGCTGATGATCCGGTGAGTGCGATATAATATGCCAATCACATTGTCACGACTAACTTGGGGAAGATCGCGGTCGAAGAAGCGATCCCTTATGGTGAAATCAGGCAAAACCCATACACAGTCTGCTGTACAACCTCCCTAGGTGGTCATCTGTCCTATTTCGAAGTTGGTGGCGGAAGGTGGCATGCTCGGCCGGTATAAAACCTCGTCAATTGTTTCATGGTGCAACAGAACTCTGACTCGATGCTAGGTATCGAATTTCTTGAAGTACATGGCAGATAATGTCGATTTGAACTCGATTACTTCGACCGCAGACATCGCTCCTGTCAAGAAGCAGCAATTCGGTAGCAACTTTGATCCACTAAGGCGCAAGATGGAGATAAACGCAGAGTGAACTGATGAGACACTTCCACAAGCCAAAATCCAGGAAAGTATATAGTTTTGTTAGAAGTATCGGCAACTGGCCTAGATAGATGCATATAGAAGTAGGTGTTATAATGGGATCGCTCATTTTGATTCGCTCGAAGAGATAGCTTGCAAGATTCGCCGGATAAAATTGTCGATTTATCTACCATTTCTGATACTTGATTTTGAATTCCCTGAGCCGATACAATTGATATAGATGCAATCGATATACCCTTAGCCACCGTAACGCCATGCAATGAATCAAGTCAAGGTTCCAGCCTAGTTCATTCAGCAAAAGACACCTTCTTCTTCCTTGACTTCGAGGCTTTCGTGCCGGTTGAGGTGACTTCTTTGATGTTGTCCTCATCTTCTGCAGTCTTAGGCCTCTTTCGTTTCCTTCGTAGCGACTCTTTCGTCTCGTCTAACTTCGCCTTCCTGTCTGCCTCTTTCTTCTCAGCCTCTGCTTTCCTCGCCTCACGGATCTCCTCCATCTGTCGCGCCTTCATCATCTTCGACTCAATTTGGCCTTCCTTCTCGGCTTGTACCATAGCAAGGATCGTATTCATACTCTCCTAGTTTAAATTAGCAACCAATGGCTTTTGGCAGTCGGCAACATGCAGTCTGGGGGATTTTCTTACTCGGTCGTCCACAAATACTTTGCCCTTCTTCTTGCCCTTTGGCTTCTGGACCCCAACCGGAGTAATCATGTTGAGCTGGGGAAGACCTAGTTCCTTTTCACTGTAGACCTTCTTCTTCCGTTTCTTGAGTAGATCTGCGAGCCCCGACCTTCCCTTGATCTGAGAGGCAGGGAGCTTGCCCTTTGGTTTCTTTGACTTGACGACGGGGTCGAATTGCGGGTTTTGGGAAGCCTTGCTGCCTTTTATGCCAGATTTACTGGCAGCATGCTTGTTCTTCACCGTCTTGGTTCTTGATGGACCCATCTTGTGTGCTGTCGCATTTCGCGATGATTGCAATGGATTGCGGAAATGTTAGAAGAAAATTCAAAGCGATAAAGCACTGTGCTGCCTTATCGCTCAAAATTTTGGCGGGGCTGGATTGCTATCGACCTTATCGCGTTCGGCAGGCCCCCGAAACTTCAACCGGGTTAGGGTTGTTTGAACTCTTTACCAGGAAGCCCCAATGTGATTCACCTACCGTCGCTGTTCTCTCTTCAATATGCTTTAGTATTTTTAAAAATAATAAGTGCATCCCTATACATATGATAATTATAGTAGCAATGCCCTAAAAGCTTCATATGGAAGTGACAGTCTAGATCCGAAGTTGAAAATTCCAAGGTTTTCCTGAATATTTGGCGGTACAATTGATGTTATCAGTTACCTGCTACCTGCCTAAGAAGGCCCTCAGGTCCCCGTGCGGGAGTCGCGTTCGTTGACCCGCGTCAGACGCGTAGATTGATTTTGGCCGTACTTTCCAGCTTCAGGTTCACCACTCACTTCGCAACACCGCACGACACAGCATCACAGCCAGAATGCCTGCAGCTGCAGCAAAGCCCGAGGAGACGGGCGAGTCCTCGACTTCCGCTGCCAAGAAGGCATTGATTGCAAATGCAAACGGCACGCCAAATTACGAGTTGCCATGGTAGGCGAGCCGGATCTGAGACTTTGCTCAAATGGCTTGCAGCCGCTAACTCTCAGGCAGGGTCGAGAAATACAGACCTGTTTTCCTTGACGACATCGTAGGGAATACAGAAACGATCGAGCGACTGAAGATTATCGCGAAAGATGGCAACATGCCTCATGTCATCATCTCAGGCATGCCGGGTATCGGAAAGACAACCAGTGTGCTCTGTCTCGCACGACAACTGCTAGGGGATTCATACAAGGAGGCTGTTCTGGAGCTAAACGCCAGTGATGAACGAGGTAAGAGAGTCCGCGCGGGCCCTGGTACATTGTGCTCAGTGCTTCACAGGTATCGATGTTGTGCGAAACAGAATCAAGGGCTTCGCACAGAAGAAGGTCACCCTGCCCGCTGGACGACACAAGATTGTCATTCTCGACGAAGCCGACAGCATGACCTCTGGCGCACAACAGGCACTTCGAAGGACTATGGAGATCTACTCGAATACCACCCGCTTTGCGTTCGCCTGCAACCAGTCGAACAAGATCATTGAGCCTCTGCAGTCTCGTTGCGCTATCCTCCGATATGCACGACTGACTGACGCACAGGTGGTCAAGAGATTGATGCAGATTATCGAAGCGGAGGACGTCAAATACAGCGACGACGGTCTTGCGGCGCTTGTATTCAGCGCCGAGGGTGACATGCGTCAAGCCATCAACAACTTGCAGTCTACGTATGCGGGTTTCGGCTTTGTGTCCGGGGATAATGTGTTCAAGGTCGTCGACTCGCCACACCCTATCAAGGTTCAGGCGATGCTCAAGGCGTGCTTTGAAGGCAATGTCGACTCCGCCCTAGATTCTCTTCGAGAGCTGTGGGATCTTGGCTACTCTAGCCACGATATCATCAGCACCATGTTCAAGGTCACCAAGACTATTCCGACCTTGAGCGAGCACGCCAAGCTTGAGTTCATCAAGGAGATTGGTTTCACACATATGAAAATTCTAGAGGGCGTGCAAACTTTGCTACAGCTGAGTGGGTGCGTGGTCAGGCTATGTCGGCTGAATATGGACCCCAAGAAGTTCCAACTGCCCAAAAAATGAGAACGATGAAGGGGAAGGCTGCTATTCGCATGGCTCGGCGTTGACTCGGTTGGAACGGTCGGGTGTAAAACGGTCGAATGCCTCAGAGCATTTCGTATGTACATGGCTGAATGTCTTTACAAAAACAGTAATGAAGCGTTGATGATCCTCCAATGACCAATATTTATGAGTTGTCGTCATCGTCATCCTTGCCATACTGTCTCTCGAAGTCCTCCCACATAGCTTTGTCTCGCATCCTTCGCCGATGAATCCTCATCTGAGCCTCATACATCCGTATCCTATGATCCGCCTCCATCATACTCCCAATGACCATTCCAGACATTTGAAGATATCTACGAAAAATTAGATGCTACTCAGAGACTGACAAAAGAGACAATGATGTATCTATGAGTTGTATCGGGGAGGCTAACGAATTGAAGATGACTACTCACACTTTGAACTGTATCGTGAGACTCCGGTATATCGGAGAAGCGACATAGCCGATGCCTCCTAGGACGGCAGTGAATGCGCCCCATTTGGCTGCTCCATACAGGGCGCCCCGAGTGGCTTCCCAGGCAGCATTAACCGCCTCCTCATCTTTCATAGCATCGTGAGAGCGCATCTTCTAACTCATCATTCAATGTGCTACACTCTAGGGAGTGAGACGAATGATGAGGTTACTCGACACTCGGCCGAGTTAACTTAGATCCAACGGGTATACGAGGTCCCCGACTGTATCCGAAGATTTTGATATGTTCGGCGATTAGACCTTGTAAAATATGGATGAGGCTCATGCTATTTGCCGGGCTTTGAGAATGGCAGCAGATCCCGTGCGCGTCATGGACGTAGGCGGGGCCGGGGCCCGGGAATGTCCGCTAAACTTGCTCGCCATCAGCACTACAGCTCTGCTACAGCTTGAATAGAGCACTAATCGTATGATTCTATTGTCCGCACCCCTACGCCCGTCTGCCATATCCAGAGCCTATATTTACAATTGGTACTTGTTTTACCTACAAAGATTCAGTTCACACGCACAAACACCATTGGTATTCTTAGGTAGTCCCTCCAATCACCCATTGAGTCATTGACATGCTCTCTTCACTCTGAATCCCCGCCAGATCGATCCGACTCCACAGCACCTACTTCCCATATCTTAACCCAATGCGCTCAGTGTGCCCTTCGTACTGGGCACCTCGCCCTCCTTGCCAGGTATCTTGCTCGTGGCCATGCGGATCGCCACCGCCAGCGCCTTGAAGGCACTCTCAGCCCTGTGGTGGTCGTTGAAACCGCGGATGCAGTCCACATGCAGCGTAACCCGTGCGCCCTGCGCGAAGCTCTGCAGACAGTGAGGGATCATCTCGCAGCTCAGGTCCCCGATCTTCTCCCGCTTCAGCCCCAGCTCGACCACGCTGTACGGCCGGTTCGACAGGTCGATGACGGCCCGCGAGAGCGCCTCGTCCAGCGGTGCGTAGGCGTACCCGAAGCGCGCGAGGCCCGCCATCGAGCCCAGCGCTTGGGCGAAGGCGCTGCCGAGCGCGATACACACGTCTTCGGCGGTGTGGTGGTCGTCGACTGTAGGTTTCGGTGGCTCGTTAGCATTGGCTGTCAATTGATACACTCGGATGTTCTATCAGGAGATGGGTAGCTACTGACTGTGAAGATCGCCCTGGCAGGCAAGCGCCAGACTCCAGCCCGCATGCTTGGCCATGGCATGGAGCATGTGGTCGAGGAAGCCAATACCCGTGTTGATACTTATTGTCTGTGACTTGCTTGACTGTGATGCATGGCCGTCGGCTCCGTTCTGGGTCAACCTTGAGTCTGTGTCGGGAGGGAATGCGCCGCCATCGAGGTTCAGAGCCAGCTGGATCTTGGTCTCGTTCGTGTCCCGCGCAAGTGCAGCCCACCGGGGCGTTGATGTGCTTGAGCTCATACTTTGATCGCGAGGAGTGAAAGAAGAGGAAATCAGGCGAGGCAGGCGGCGAGTGGGATAGAAAGTCCTCGAATCCCAACGTTTGTTCAGTTCAAGGACTCTTGAGAACAGCAAGCTAGGAAGCCAAAATTTTAGGTTATTGAGTCCTGTATCGGAACGCTACGCTATCGATATGCACCCCACTATGTTCTAAGTCTTTAGCGTCCTTCGCCCACGGTAAGCATTTATCTTCACACTCATTGGACAAGGCCGGACACAAAGGTATTCAAGTTTGAAGATGGAGAATTGTAGCAAAATTGTCTTCTTGAAAACGGCCATAGTAAAATGCTTGTAATCAGCTTCATATTAGTTTGCAAAGAGTGCGCGCGACTTGGATTGGATCGAGATCTCGGATCCCACAGCCGACTTATATCCTGACCATGTCATTCTCCTGAACTCCTTGCATCTTGCATGCTTTTGTCACCATTCCCAATACCTGCCGCTTTCTTAATATACATGGTATCTTCAGATCAGTCCAAAAAGAAAAAAATCATAGCGACTTGAAAACATGTACAAATTCAACTATACAGAGCATGTGCAGAGTAAAGTGAAAAATCACATCTATCTTCTTGTCGGTGGTGCTGCGAAGGACAGCTGGATTTGTCTGCTCTCAACAGGACTTCCGGACTCTCTCTTGCCTTTCTTGAAGCCTGACCTCTTGGTGTCAATCCTGGTGCCCTTAGGAGGCGGAGGCGGCGGAAAGGTGACGTCCTGCTCTCTAACTGCCGCCGGCCAGCCATGTTGATTAAGCCGAGGAGAAGCTATGCCCGGTGAAGTCAGGTTGATGAGCGTAGGGCTTTTCATCGGCTCAGTGCCTGCTCGAGCGGATACAATCCCATGTTCCGCTGGAACATAAGCACTGAAACCGGCGGGTATGAGTTGCGTCGTAGACGTTGGTGTACTGAAATAAGTCTCAGTTGTAGCCGCAGAAGCCGGGCTAGATCGGGTTGCATTGGGTGATGCATGTGTGGCAGCTGGTACAGCTGGCACATTTGTCGTGATTGAACGCAGAGGCAGCGAGCCTCTGCCGCCTGAGATGCTGCCTTTCTTCTCCGAATTATTGGAAGACTTTGGTCCTGGTGGCGCCTGTTGGAGTGAAACGGCAGCAAGGCTTTGGAAAGAAGATGCTGGCATGGGTGGAGTCCGACCGCTCCTGGGCTTTGATTCTATGTGGCGACGTTCGGGTGCAGCTTCGCTCATATCATCCATGGATGAGTCTTCTACATCTTGGAAGAACTTGGGTGACATGGGTGACAGCACCTTCTGACAGCGGAATGACAGTGAAGACTTCGGGCGATGGCGGCCCCAACGTGGGTTCGCTCGCATCTCCTGGTTCTTTCGCTTACGATAGCGAACGTAGAGGAACGCAGCGATGGCGGCGATAAGAACGAGAACCCCAGCAATGATACCAGCTATCAGTGGCGTAGAAATATGAGAAGACGGCTTGTCCGACTCCTTCGTCGGCACAGTGTTGGGGTCAACAATTCCAATGATACCCGGAGCAAAAACAGTGTCGTTGAGTCCTACAATCGTGCCAGCAGCTGGGCGTTGGAGACACCCGGCTTCTAAAGCAACCAGAGCTGGAAGGAGACGCATTAGCTATATGTTATAGCATTGATACAAGCAACATTCTTACCATTTCCGATGTAATCATCATCTCCGCTCGCACTGACGCAAGCCAGACATTTGTTATAGCTGTCGCCAGTCATTGCGGCGCCATCAGCATCGCAATATGCATATGCCTGAAGGCCCTGGCTCTTCAAATCGCCGTCTTTCAAAGCAGTTTCCAGGCCGCCGCATGCCGTCGAAGTGATACAAGGATTTGAGCCAACATTTGTTGCGTTAGGATAGCCAAAGACGCAGTAATCAAAGCTATATCGCAGGTTGTCTTGAAGCATTGCTGGTCAGCACCACCATTTGTAAACGACGGGATTGATCTAGCTTCAATTTGCTGAAGTATCATTTCACAACGTACATAAGAACCACATTTGATCATTCTCGCTACCTTGCGAAAATGTGCTGTTTTGCAGACAGCTCATACACTTTTGCCACTTCATGCCAGGGCCGGAGCTTGTGAAGTCCGCATCGTGGCAGGCTATGTCAGACCCGCGGGTATTTGAGGAATTGGGATCGGAGTAGTCCAAGTCATTCGAGTCGATACACACGGATGAACATGGAGAATTGGGTGTGACCTGTAGGCCGGCGGCGAAATGCTGAATGAGAAAAACAAAAAGAAAGGTCACCGAAAGGAGAGCCATGATTGTCGTGGTTGTGTGGGTATATGGTTCGTAGGATTGGCTGTATGAGTCCAGCCAGGGACTTGAGGATTAGAAGACCGAAAACAGAAGTCGTAAAGGAATGAACAGACGAAGATGGGCCTCAGACCAGGAGGCTCGTCGACGCACTAATACGGTACAATTAAAGGGTATACTAGAACAAACAACCGGAATATGGACTAAACAGCAATCAACGAGAAGACAGACGGGAGAAACATCGTGAGAAAGACATGCCCCAGGAGGGAGGAGGGGCAATATCAATGGGTCAAAACGCATGTCCGACACCTCGTATGTTGCCAGGAAGAGCGACTGTGCCCTTGGAGGGGTGGTATCACACAATATCCAGCCGCCCGTGAGTTGATTGCAATCCTTAGATTATTCTCCGATGCAGACAATATGTGTGATACCAATGACGCTAAGGCCATTCCAGTTAAAGGATGTCACGACAAGCCAGGGGGCTTGAGCAGAAGAGGAAAGATTGGACCTGGCCAACAGCCACTCGAGGACTGGGCCTGGACAACCATGGCTGCATACGGTAGGACCTGGGACGGTTCACATGGCCGTACCGCCGTGGATGCGAGGATGGCACCTTGTTCAGGGCCAGAAATGGCAGCAGGCCAATCAATCCATGGAGGGTCGGCAGATGGATATCGATCTGCAATGGAACGGTCTCCAGCGCGCCCGCAGGCACCATTGGGCCGCCCGCTTGCCCGCGTTTAACGACCGCTCCATGCGGCCTCTGGGGGTGGCCAATCACACACAGCTGAGATATTCACCAACAGCAGGAGGATCAGATACTGCTGCAGCATGGCGTCGCGATCAGAGCAGACCAGGATGGCACTCGCCGTGATCTTGCTGGTGAGAGACGTGCATTCCAAATCGCAGCCAGCCGCACTGATGCAATTGCAGATGCCCTAGGAAATGCAGATTCCCAAGAGGCCGAGGCATGCTGCCGGGCAGCCCTTCAAAAGACCTGGATACAGCAGCAATGCTGTGGTCGACAAGGAGCATCAGCAAGAGCATCAGCAGGAGCAGGGCCTTGGCTGCTTGAGAGAGTCGGCAAATTGACAATCGATAGATTCAATATTGAGTCAAGCCGCATGAGAGGCTAACGTCTTGGTGCTGAAAGCGCCAGGAGATTGAGCCTAGCAAAGCTGCGCAGGATGTGATGTTGTGGAGGGTTTGGGAGTTGTGATACGCTCAGCCCGGCGCTTAAAGTCGTGTGTTTGCAGGCAGAGGCTGCACGGGTTGGCCCACTGAGCGGCCGGGAACTTTCCCCTTCAGAGCTTAATGGGCCATCCCCACCAACAGGGGCACCATCCTTAGTGCAATTTGGCGGCGCCAATGCCCCGACTCCTTGGGTCCATCTACGGAACTCGGAAGCCTCACCATCTGAACTCATCTGACAACCCAAGAACGCGGAGACATCCGAAGCTCAGTCTCGCATCATTGAATCTCCTATGTTTTTTTTTTACGCATCAGGCTGTTCTGATAAATGCCTCTATTGCGGCATAAAGCTGTTGTTTCTAGCAAGTTTCTTTCATCCGCATAAGCAAATGTTTGTTTACAGGCTGTCACCACCACATTCCTCCCATCCTGGCTGCGTCGCTACTGCATCATGCAGAAGCGTTTTGCGACGAACAGCAACGGAGACTTGAGGACGATCTTTTGAGGTCGCGGCCCGGAGTGCTCTATCTCTCCTTGAAACGTCTTTAAACCTTGTTCGCCGAACTCCTGCCCAGATACCCCAGACCCGCCCAGTCTCAGACCTTCGAGATCATTGGACCTGCCACCTCACACACACACGCTCATCCCAGGCAGGCAATCACATCGCCGTCCTCTATCCTGAAGTCCAGCTCAAAGAGGCATCGTCCAGAAGGACAATTGGCATGAAAGACCATCTTCCCACCGTCTTCGATACTTGTCGCTCCTCCTGGGGCAGTCAACCCATAGTCCCCGGTTTGGACTAGGGGTTGTGAGGCTCGTAAGTATGGGCCTCGAATGCTATCCGACGTTGCATATTTGACGTCGTAGTCTGGTGTGTTGAAGCAGTGGCTGCTAAAGAACAAGATGAACAATCCGTCGCTTGTTTTGATGAGGTTTGGGGCTTCCACGAGAGGTCCATCGTCGTCAGTTCGATCAAGGATCTGAACTGGCTGCCCTACAGGCGTGATACCGTCGGCTTTCAATTCTTGAAGCATGATTGGCGTTGGCACGAGCGTTCCCTCTGTGTTTCCGCAGTTCTCTCCATGCCCAATGCTATTACCGTCTACCTTGTAAACGACATAGCGTTTCTGTGTCTCCTGATCGTAGTATCCAGACGGATCTATTGCACCACCATCTTGGATGTGACAAGCCAGTGGTTGTTTCTGTGCCGTGTATGGGCCAAGGATGGACTTTGCCGTTGCTGTGCCTATGCAATGGTGTGCTGTATCATTCCCCAGTTGACCGGAATAGTACATGACGAATGACCCATCTTCTATTCTCCGAACGTCTGGTGCCCAAGTGTCTTTTTTACTAGTCCATGGCCCAGGATTTGGCAGTAAGTCTTGATCAAGGTACGTCCATGGGCCTTCGGGCGCATTTGCTTTGGCAACCTGGACTTGCTTGTCATTGCCTGCAGTCGCGAATGCGTACCAAGAACCATCTGTATCTTGCAATATCGCCGGGTCTGGGAAGTTCTCGCTCAGTAGCGAAGGCAGTTCGTCATCTCGTGCATTCAAGTGGGATAGCTGAGCACTTGGGGCGCTCAAGATGCATTGTACAAAAAGCAACTCTACCAGTCCCAATGATACTAAGTTGTTTGGCGACTTCATGGTATTTACTTTGCAGATTTCAAATGAACAAAATGAATGCTGGTTCCAACATCGCCTTCCTTTTCAATTCGTCTTTCATTTAAGTATTTTGCGTGAGCTTTGTGCTTTGACATCAGAATCGTCCATTTGCTAACTCTTACTGTGGACCTTCGTGTGCTGACGTCTAGATAATTACACAGCCTCATCCATCCCAAGGCTGCCACCACGACTAACAGTTCGATGGATATTTAGTATCCATATGGATTCAACTAAGCCAACTATGCACAGCTAATTCGTCATTCGGGATCCAGATTGAAGGAAACTGCTTACTTTAATAGGACAGTGTTGATGCACAAATGATGGGGACTTTAGGCCATGACGGATGCCGCGCTTTTCGGATCATGACCCGTTCCCTGCGCCATTCGCCAGCCTTGCTACTTCAAGCAGATTCTCGGTCATTTTCATACCGCTACTGCTGTGTGAGAATTATTCCTGATTGGAATTTTAGCACACCTTGAATAGGCTGCGGGCTGAGACACATTGACTTGCGTAGGGCCATATCCGTTTTAGGGTTTCCAATAGTCAGGAATTTTTGTGTAACATTGACCACATTGTCTCCCACGCCGCATTTTCCACGAAGCTGGATCTTCCAGTGAAATGCACTGGGTCCGACAAACATCACCTCGTGGGATCGATTTGCACTCGCTGTCGGTACGTCGGTAATCTAGATCATGCCGCATAAGCACCAATATGGGGAAGCGTCCCGCCTCAGCACTGCCGCCTCACTGCTCCCCATGTCAATCCTCCGCCAAGTCCAGTCTGCTGGGTACTACCAGTCAAAACAGTCTTATTCGGCAAATTGATGGCTTGATCTTCCTGCAAGGAGTGGCATGCGCCAGGCTTTCGGACCTGGTCTGACCTATGCTGATCTTCGGGCCGGCCTGGTCATAGGCCGTGCTGGTCTGCCATTGGAAATTCTGATGTGCCGTGTTTTCTTTGTCTGCCAGCTCAGCTAGAGAGTTGCAATTTTGCAGCTGAAGCTACCAAAGTTAATCGTCTCAAGCACAAAGATGAATACGGGAGCCGCAGACATCATCGAAGCGGGAGCCTCTGGTTCCGAAGTTGTGGTGTTGACAGGTCGGATACGATACTCTTTCCCCAGAACTTCTTCTCTCAAGAGCAGAAGAAGGGCCAGAACTCTTGTCCCTGTTTGTGGTCTCACTTGACTGCAATCTTCAGTCTAGGAGGGAAACATGTCTCATTTGGACAAAGATGCTGCTCCTGGGAGCTGTATTCCACACGACCTAGCATAGAGCCAGAATAGCAGTAAGGGACAAGATCGACAGCCACGGTCCTAGGATGATGGGGCAGTTGAACTCTATCATCAAGCCACGAAAGTTATCGGGAATGGATGTCAAAGGAAGCTGATACTTCTGTCAACTGAATCTGGGGTATCGGTGTCCCGAACCTCGCGATAGCTTGGCATGGCAACGGCCGGCTTTGTTGTGCTACTCCCGATGGTGACGCGCTGACGAGTATTGCTCCACGTCCCTCTATTCCACGAGAGCCCACACGAGCAATACAAATACTTGGGGTTGAGAATGGCGGTCGAGATCACTTCAGACTACATTCCTCAAGACAGCTCTATCCTGCAAACATCTAGGGAGTAAGAGTTCCCTCAGCCCCTGAATCACTGTCTGAAGCCATAACGGCCCTCCACCCGCCTGCTCGGGTAGTTCAAATCCCCCCTTTTCCACTTTCGTTACACATTTTGTGTCATCTGTAGCTATGCTTCGTCTCTCTGCTGCTGCTTTCATCCTCGGTGCCTTCAGTGGCACCTTGGTCGGAGCTGTCCCCGCTCCCGGCCCCTACGACGGAACACTCGCCGACAACTATGTTGCCAAAGGATGGAAGTATCTCGGCTGTGCGAACGAGCTCTCGGGAAGTACTCGCGCTCTCAATTCCGGCGGCTTCTCCTCGTCCACCTACACAACCATCGAGGTTTGCATGGATTACTGCCAGCAACGCAACTTCCCCTATGCGGGCCTCGAAAACGGAGTAGCATGCTGGTGCGCCGACGGGTACGGGCTCACATCTGGGTCCGCTGTTGGCCAGACGGGCTGCGCCACGCAGTGCATTGGCGATTCGAAGGAGATATGCGGCGGTCCGAACCGCATCAGCGTCTTCCACGACGAGACGTACAATGCGCTTCGATCTCCCGCGAAGATCGGCACGTACGCCCACGTCGGATGCTACAGGGAGCCTCTTGATGGAAGTCACGCCCTCCCGGCTTTGCTCATCGACCGCACGGACATGACGATCAACCAGTGCGTGAATCGCTGCTACACTGCTGGCTACATGTTTGCCGGAGTCGAGTACGGCCGCGAGTGCTGGTGCGATAACAGAATTCACGACGGCGTCATCGATGCCAGCGATCCGAGCGGCACATATACGTGCAGCATGCCCTGCATGGGCGATGCTGGCCAACCCTGTGGTAACTCCAACGTTGTGGACATCTACAAAGATACATATCAGTAGTACAGTGGATGTGAGAACATCGAGTGTATGTGGCCAACGAGTTTTGAAGTTATGGCGAGGGAGTGGCCCAGAAGCATGGAGGGAGTTATCATTCGAGCGTTGCCTGTTACTTTCCTTCTTGATTACAGGATGATGAAACGGGTAGTCGCCTAAATTTATGGTGTACTGAGACAATGGAGTTTCCAATTAGTCTCGACGACGCTCTCTCAATAGATCAATGCTGCAGCAAGATAAATAAAGACGTCTTTATATACTAAATGATCCCTTGCTCTGATTGGGGACTGTGAATATCTGATTGGACTAAATATTCATGAGTACAGCTTTCACTTAGTGTGGGAATGCGAGAGGCTAACAAGTTCAGTTCATTTGGAAATTGGCCACTCGAGAGGATACGATACACGATGGTGAACAATTCTAATTTTTCTCGAGACGGAACCGTAGCTACCTACACCTCTGCCCGGGACAATGTTCAGAAACAGCCACAACGCCCATTTTCCAACCCTGGTTCATTATATACAGCAAAAACGCCGGAGAGAGGACCGAGGAAACAACAGCCGTGGTATCAATGAAGAAGATGGGCTTTTTAGTCACTGTCATCCTCCTCAGCCGCGCCCTTCGAGGCCCTCTTCGCCTTCTTCTCCTTCTTTCTGCGCTTTCTCTCAGCACGCTCCTCTGGCGTCTCTCCGTCATGCTTAGACTTCCGCTTCTTCTCCTCGGCGGGCTCCTCTGCGGACGCTAGAACAGGGGGTGCAACAGCAGTAGGCAATGAGGCAGGGGCGGCCTCGATGGGGGCAGGAGCCTCACCGTTGCTTGCATCTGCAGCGGCACTGTAGTCGGTGTACGAATCCTTCCACTTCGCAGGAGTCTCGGCATTTACCCGGCCAAACTTGTCAAGCTTGCCATCTGCCTTCAGCTTCTTCTTCTCAGTGGCCTGGGGACCAAGTCCCCAGCGTCTCGGGTACAGGTCTCGCTCCATGATCTGTGAATCTCGATTAACTTATGTGATTCCAGTAGACAAGATGAAACTCACGCAGCGCTTGACTTTGGCGACAACGCCATGATCGCAGGAAGAGAGCTCCACCGTGGACATCTGAGCAATGCCAATAGCAATAGCTTCGCCCTTAGTAGTCATGAGCACAACCTCCTCGTGCAGCTCAATGCCGGATTCGTATCGAAGCAGACCAGGCAACATCAGCTTGGCGCCATAGCATACGGCGTTCACCGCGCTGTCCTTCACTACTAGCCTCTTATATCTGCAATCTGTTAGCCAAAAGCTCGTTCGTTGACAAGAAAAAAATACCTACCCGAGCAAGAGAGTCTCCAAGGGTTGGATGACCTTCCTCAGATACGACTCGTCGCGGTTGTTGTCGTATAGCCATTGAGCATCGAGGACATCATGTAGAGTAACCAAATCCTTGGTCTCGTTCATGGCACCACTTCGAACACGACGCAGCTCCTGCATGTGTGCTCCAACACCCAATAGAAGACCCATATGCACGCAGAGAGTTCGGATGTATGTTCCAGCCTCGCAGCTAACCCAGAAAACACCCAGGTGTCGGTCATTGTCGAACTCGATGACCTTGCTCTCAAAAATTGTTCGAATACGCAGCTGTCTCTTGACGGCAGAGATCAGAGGAGGTCGCTGGAACAGAGCACCAGTAAGGAGCTCAAGGGCTCTGGCGAACTCGGTCTCGCCGCCTGGGACCTTGTCGTGCAGGCGAATGACACACACGTACTCCTTTCCGGCACTCTGCTGGCTCTTCACAAGTCGTGTGGCACGATCCACGCAGACAATCAGGCATCCTGTGACCTTGGGGTCAAGGGTACCGGAGTGACCAGTCTTCTCTACTCTCAGAATTCTCTTCACCCAGGCGACAACTTCATGTGAGGACGGGTTGGAGGGCTTGTCAAGATTAATGACACCGGAGCTAACGTAGGACTTGATGTCTCGCTTGAGGGGAGATGAACCGTTCGGGATCGGTGTGAAGTGACCGGTTCGAACAAGGACTGAGGAAGTGTCAGCGCATTGAGAAGCAACAGAGACGGGCCAACCATACGTTTGTCGTAGTTCTTGAGCAACAGTGGCCAGGTGCTCGTGTCCAGCGCGGGGACATTTGCCTGGGGCTTAATGGAGTATTCCTCCTCGCCGGCCTTGACGACTTCCATTCCTGACATCTTGACTGTCGGGAATTGAGGCACGAAAGCGGAATTGATCAGAGACGAAAAAGCGCGAAAACCGTGCTCGCACTCTGCTGTTCGCCTTTGCGTTTGACTCGGGAGCTTCTAAATTTTTTCCCAAGAGCTTGTGGGGAAGAGATAGAAAATATCCAGCCTCGAGCTAGGCTTTGATAGGATTAGCGCTGCAAGCTGCTGTGGCTCACAGCTTGGGGTGCCACACTTGTGAGCTTGTTTGAAGAATCACTTACCAGGTGAAGATATCACTTAAAAGGGTAAATGTTGAAAAATCTGGGGCTTCTCACACGAAAGACTGAAGAATTTATTATTTCTTTATTACGGTGATAGAACAGTTCTTGGCTGCTGAAAGCTCAAGTTTTTGGCGTACATCTGCTCTGAGGGCTCATAGCATAGCTTAGCCAAATGCTGTGCAAAAATTACTGTCGGCTTAACTTCAAGTTTGTAGAAGTTAGTTAATCTCTGGACTTTCCCGTCCATCTCACCAACTTGACTGACGTTCATGCACGGTAAAGTCATAAACGAAATGTAAGAAAGTATCACTAGATCATACTGAGTTGTTTGCAGGTGGTTATAATTGGCATCATTACGCTGGAGACTTTCGACAGCAGTACGAGATATCAAAACTAATATACAGGGATATTGCTGATATGTATAGCATTCATGCTTAGACCATCCTCCTTCCTGGGGGCCACCATATATATCCCCGCCCACACCGTGTCGTAACGCATTGCTTCTAGTATCAGAAGCTTCGAGGATGGACAGTGCAGTCCAATCGCTCAGGTATCTATAAAAACCGAACTCCAAGCTGCACATAATGTGACAAAATCAAAAATAAGCCTGTAAAAGCCAACGTCAATCCTTCTCGAGGTGTCAAGAAGGCTGGCTAGCTTTATACAGCATTGCCTCTTCGAGCATCCTCCTCTGTCAGGCCAGCGTACGTGCGAGATTTGAAGGAAGTCACGCTATGTTGCCTTCCAAAACCTGGATGATGAAGCACGGGCGCTTGCGGCTCACTGGGCATGCGGCCGCTATGATTACTGCCACCTGCGCTATCGACCTCATGCATCTCATATGCCTCTTCATACTGATGCTCGCGGCTCGCAAAGCTTGGATTGGATGGCTGCGTCCGGATGCTGGGTTCTGAGCCACCAAGGGCAACCCCAATCTCGATTGGAATACTGTGTTGCGACTGTTGGGCCTCATGTTGCTCCTGCAGTGCTTTTTCCTGCGCAGAAGAGGGGAAGTTTTGTGGCCACTGCATATTTGGACCCTCAAGAGCACTGACGGGACTGTTATACTGTGAGGAGTAAGGCGAGAAGTACCGTGGGAAAGTGCTGTTCGTGGTGGCGGACATCGGTGAATCGTCCCAGCCGCGCAACGGCTTCTGACTGAGCGGTGTATCGTTCAGGTCGGGTCGGTTCGGAGGGTTCAAAACACCTCCTCGGGTGCTCGGATGGGGCCAACCTTGGTCTTTGTGTCGCATCTCGAGTTTATGCAGGAAAGCCCTGCGCCGTCGCCTTCCATTACAGACAATACCAAAACCAATAGCGAAGAGAAGGAGGGCAAGTCCACCAATGGCGATGCCAACCTTGCCCCCAAGAGAAATTGGGCCAGTCTGATGAGTGAACTCGCCCAGATCCGACGGTGTAGGGGTGGTGACATTCATAGGGACTGTCGAGAAAGGCGATCCCTCAACTGAGATGGTTGCTCCAGCAGCAGGCTTTTGTTGACACCCAGCATCGAGCATGACGACGTAGTTGTTGAGGTAGTGCTGGTCACCTGGAAGCAAGCAAGCAGAGCATTTTGCAACCTGCTCATGTATCCAAGCTTGGCAATAGTCATATTCGCCAACCGATGTCGACAGGTTGCCATATTCAAAAGCCTCCCTCAAAGGACCACAGGCGGTGCTAATGAGTATCAGCTTCTATTTCATGTCAGGATGATTCAGGACCAGGTGCCTACCTTGTGACGCAGGGATTACTGCCAGCATCTTTGTTTCCAGCGAAGCCGAAGAGACACCAGGACACGGCATAGCGCAAGTTGTAAAGCAGCCATTGCAGGTCGGTTTGGCCATGGCCAGAGTACGTGCTGCCTAGCTCGCAGTTGATACATGTCTTAAAGACAATACCAGCTGAAGAGCCGAATGAGTTTTCATTGCAGACCATGTCATCTCCCGTGGTGGCGGAGAGGACATTGCCGCAATTCTTCTCGCATGGCGAGTCTACACCAACAAGGAGCGCAGAAGCGCTCCGCGAGAAGAGAGTCGCAACGACTAAACCGGCGGTCGCGATCCTCATGGTGCTCGGTCGCAAGAGATACAATTATACTCTCAAGAGTAGCAGAATGCGGGGGTTGAGAAACGAAGTCGATGAAGCTTCAAGCGTCTTATCGCCACGAGGGTTCTCTGTACAACATACCGGCTGGACGAGAGTGTTGTACAGAATGTAGTACGGGTTTGTCGGCTCGCCCGCCTCGCTACGTAAGAGATGAGGGCTTGATATAGCTATCTTCTTGATGCCGTCTCGATGATGCGAAACCTGGGGCTGTTGGCGATTTAGCGCTGTGTCATGTTCCCAAACGTCTTTGTTGCAGAGGGGGAGATGAAAAGAAGACATCCGACAGATGTGATAGTGACGGGAACCGGACTTGGAGCAACAAAGGATGCGTATCGAGCGAGGCCTAGCACCTTTGTTTCCGACCCCAATCACACGCTCGACCTGAGCCAACTGCCAACGGCCCCGCGAATGGCCGTCCGCGGGGGCTGTCCTGATGGACAAAGGCCCTGCCATCGTCCGTGAGAATCGGCCACTTAGAATTGGGGATATGCCGCTCGAGGGCATGCACATCCTGCACGTTCGTCAGTGGGGAGTCCTCGATTGGCCACTAGCGGGCCGAGTTAGAGTCGACACCGCTGTCCTTAGCTGCAAGGTCCCCTGCAACTATTCACATCTGTTAAGGTAGCTCTGTGGCATCTCAAGAGTCTCTCGCGTGTGATTGGCGGCCACATCTTCTGGCTCTTTTGCCGGTGGCGCCCACTTACTGGAAAGGGCAGGGCTGACAAGACTTTCCCAGGGAGCAGAGAATGCGTTAACAGATCGTCGAAGGGTTCGTATTGGCCCCCAACCGCCATCCTGCAGCTCACTGATCTGCCCATATTGATGCACTACTGTAGCGGCCGGCGCGAAGACCCATTTCCCGGCCAAGTCAAGATGTCGATATTGTCTCCGCTTAAGACCTCCTGTTCCATCAACCATGCCGTCACTCGGTGATGGCACCGCCGTTGCATATATCACAGCTGTTCCGACAGAGCGGACGACCCGAGTCACAGCACTTTAGCGCTTGATGATACTGGCTGTCTCCGGCTCTGGACGGCTTGTTCTGTGCGAGTCTTCGTAGTAGGTCCCAAGGATGGAGGGATCAGGGTCGAGTTCTGGGCCAGTAGGTCAACCCCGCTCCTACAAGCTTGCCAGCTCAACCTACCATAACAATCTGGTCGCGAGGTCTCCAGCCAACCCACCACCACCCATCTCGGGCAATGTTGGCCGAAACTCTGCTGTATGCATTAGATGTGGCCACGTGAAATTGTGTCTCATCATGAGTTTGTACCACTTGTGATGAATGTTTTGGGTAAAACTCTATCATTGGTCCCAGTCCCTGGGGCCTCCGTTATTTTGCCTAATACTATACTATACAAAAGTGTCACTTCAGATTGCTTCCGACTCTCCACCCAGCATAAATTCGAAAATCATAGATCAAATCGTTCATGGATGAATTAGATGCATCTGTCATTATATAGCCCGAGATAACACTGTACACAGCATGCGTAAGATCCGATGTATAACAAACAAGAGATGTCGCTGAAGAGATACCGAAACAAACAGAATAGCAACGCAACCTTAACTTCAAACGCCAACTTCATGCCCCTAGACCTTATTCTTGGTTCTCTGGACCCCCTTTTTGCCAAGGCTCGCCTGATTTCTTTCGACTCCATCTTATAGCATGTCAGAATGCATTCGCAGTGTTCTCCCAAACTCCTCGCTCGCAACAAAAGAAAGGTGCTTCTAAAGCAGGACGTCGTAGATCGTATAATGTCACAGAAAATTACCACACAGCACTCTTTGGTCTGTCTAGCCCTATATCTGACACAAGCTGATTCCCCAAACTCTTCAACGAATCTATAGTTCCGGTATTGACCGGGTCTGAAACGGCTGAGAGAATTGTCCCGAAATCGGAGTTGAGCGTCATGGCTTTGGGAGTTGTTGGTTCAAAGACTCGAGGTGATGGCGTGGCAGGAGAGCCATTCGGAGAGCCAATTGTATGTATCGAAGATCCGCTCATAGCAGGGCAGAAGTCGGTAGATTCTCCTCTGTCACTGGCCACCAACGGAGTAGGCGCTTTGAATATACTTATCTCCATCTCTTCGACATCTCCTGTCGGCGCTGGGGAAGTTACCGGCCACCGGTTCGGTGATGAACTGCCTCGATGGTTGGAAGCCGAATTAATCCTCTGGTTCAGGCGTGAATTGCTCATTTGCCTGGGACGTGGATTATTCCACTGCTGTGCAGATGGCTGATTTACCTGGCTTGGCGTACCAACATGGCTTTGGGTAGGGGTATTTCGATGACTGTGGCTATGGGTGGGACATCCAGGTGCATGGAAGATGATCTCGGCAACTATCTCGTCTGGATGATAGGGGACGACCGAGCCTGGTGTTCCGTTCATCTGGCTCATCGGAGACATTGTTTGACTGGCAGGCGTGTTGTCTCTAGGTCCTCGGCCCTCGCGAGACCCAAAGCGTTGGTGGCCCAGGGATGCGCTGGGCAATCCGCGGCTCTCTGGTCGTGCAGGGCGTGAGTTCGGACCAACGCTAGGTGAAGAGCCTCTTATAAGGGGCTGTCTCCCCCGGCTCGCCGACCGAGAGCTAGGACGTTCCATGACCTCTCCAACGATTTTCGAAATTTCAGACCACACGAGTGTTCTCGACTCATCCGGTTCCACGTGCGGGATTATGGCGTCAGCATTGGCAGGCTGCGCTGCATTGACTGATTGAGAACGAGGATGGCCGAAGATGGAGCCAGACATAGGCGCGGAACTCTGCTCGGCTCGCGAGGTTGGTCTCGCGTCACCATTCTTCAAAAGTCTCTGATTCATTCTTCGGAATATATCAGAAGCGGGTCGGTCGATCCCCCCTGCAAGAACGCCAGGACTAGCTGCGATGGGAATAGATGTCCGTGATAGATTGAACATTCTCTCGTCAACGATTTGATCCGTATCAAGTGGCCGACCAGTGCGACTGGCATTACGCGACCTCGGAGTTCTCGGCCGACCTTGACGATCAGCTTCTTCATAGTCGTAATGACGATTCATTGGCGATTCAGTACGCCTAGATATTGCTTCAAGTCTTTGGACCATACCAGTCAGATCCGGTTGCTCGATCTCAGAGTCGCGACGATTCAAGGGGCGACCAGTCCTACTTGCGTTCCGCGACTTGGGCGATGACGGTCGAGGAGGCGCAGGACCTTCTGCCTTGGTAGCTTCTGACTTTGTAGAAGCGTGGCGACTCAACTTCGAGCCGTTTGTGCGGCCAGAACGACTGGATCTTATAGAGGTACCCGAGCTGAATTCGGATTGCCCAGGCGACAGTCTGTCTTCTACGGACGGAATCTTTCTAGTCTCGCGTTCACTACCAGAATATCGAATGAGCGAACCCTTGAATGATGGGGACACGGGTGCAAACATTGCCCATGGATCGCGAGGTGTTGCAATGAGTGTTTGTGGAGGACGAAAGAAATATTTCTCAGAGAGGCGGTCATTGTCTTCAGATGTGGCGTCTGAGATGCCATGTTCATTGGGAACATGAAGGTTGCCCCCTATGACTGACAGGTGGTCTGGAGTCAAACGCTCCATCGTTGAATCGTCATGCGGATAAGGCGTGGACACATGGTCCTTTCCTTGCTTGCTCCCGAGAGTGGAGATCTTGGGCCGAACTGACAACGGTGTAGGGCTCGGCGCAGTTGGGGTCGGTACGGTAGGACTCTCCTCAATTACGCCGCCAGTTGTGGTGGTATATTTTCGCCGTTCTGGGATTGTAATCTTCGGTGATGGTGGTTTAGCCCTCCTTGTTCTCGCGACCGGTCCTGTTGGCGAACTTCCGCTGCGCTCCTCTGAAGTTGACTGCGATGACTTGGTACCCTCCTTCCTCTGCGGAAGCCTTGGGGCTCTACCATCATTCGACGCAGGTGATGAACCGGAAGTCTTCTGGCCCTCCGCCTCTCGCGATTCTCCATCTGGTCGATGTATGAGCTTCGCGATTGGTGGCGCATCAGTGTCGACAATCAACAGGTCCTTCACACCACGTCCCAGCAACCCATAAACATTCACTTCGCCATCCTTGATGCCAATGACAGCGCTTGTGCCAGCATAGACGACATCATCTTCGAAGCCAGTACGATTACAAAAGATAACAATGACTTCTCTACCGGTCTCGGCTCGAATGACTGGTTCCAGACGTTGCACCCAGTATGTCAAGGTTTCCATGTCAGGTTCGGCAGGCATACGACTATACAGGCGAGCATCCTCACGGGTGAGCCAGGCCATGGTGACGATGACCAGATCTGCTTGTACCCTGGCTACATGATAGCCGAATTCAAAGTCATTCCAGGGCGCTTCAAATTTGTACGGGCTAAGGAATTAGTACTGGACACTCATAACGAGAACTTGTGGGCGAATATGCTTACTTGATGTCCATGCCTAGATTGTTTGTTAGCCTTTGACAAGATGCAGGCAACGCCTCAACATGAGTGGTGTAAGACTTACAAATGCCTATTGCGGTGTGGCCGAGTCCGGGAAGATATCCGCCGAAGAAGCCTTGGCCCTCGAGCGCCCATGTTTCATCAACCATGTACAATGAAGACTTTCTGTAATTCGCAATCGTTTCACCTTCTCCGCTGACAACGATTGCGGAGTTGTAGTACTCGGGGGACGTAGGCCATCTTTGAGCCACATCTACCTTCTCAGGATAACCAACGACAACGGTAGTGTTGTACTTGAGAGCAGTCGTGCGAGCCCAGAGAGAGCTGATGCCTGACCCAGAAGGCTCAAGAAAGGGCGATATTTGTTGTAGCGACTTGAAGTTGTAGCCTTTTCGCAGAAGTTAGCATCTTCAAAGCGGACACTTGCAAGTGGTTGCGGTTGCGACACAGATGGTGCAACTCGAAAGTTGCGCCAAGTTGGCAAACCCCAACGCAACACTTCACATACCAGTGAAAGCCAGTTCTGGCAGGACAAGCAAATCCAACAAATCCAAGTCGTCCGGGCTCGCCTTGCTCAAGACAGAGTCCGCGCGGTTGAGGTTATTATGGACATCGCCAACCTGGGGAGCGAACTGCAAGCAGCCTATCCTCATTGTAGCCGCGGCGGGCTAAGGCGCTCCACCGTGATCAACTCCTCTCACCACTCGACCCTACGGGAAGACGGGCGACCGCCGTGCCTACTATAACCCCAGGCAGGCTGGACGGATATGCCTTCGAGGTTGTCGAAGCCAGTTCGAACTCGAGACCACAATCGTTAATATCGAGGGCATCCAGAAAGATGAGGTAACAATAGAAACAGTGGAAGAGAGACGGTGGGAATTGGAGAGCGACTACACTTGTGGAGACTCCAAGGTATTTGGGAAAGCGGCACGAGCCAGGCGAGGGGGAACGGGGGAGGCTTGCTGTGCCTGCTGTGCTGTGCTGTGTGTGTGCTAGGTGCTTGGTGCTTGTGCAACGCTGCGCTGGGACTGGCACTGCAGAGGTACGTGCTGGGAAGTCTGGGGCAGCGCAGGCTAAGGCACGGGTAAGGTTCGAGAGACTGGGAGCGATAACCAACGGGATATCCATGTTTAGCGCTGCTGGCGTCCTAGCTGCGCAGGGGCCTCACTACCCAGCAAATCAGATCTCAGCATGGGCCTGCTTAGCGTACCTAGATGTGACGATCTACTTCCAGTGCCCTCCCGTGGTGGTGACTTTACCAAGTAGATGGCTCGGTTGCCTTTGTCGGGCAGAACGCTCCTAACGGGCATACCTATGTAAAAAGACAGGAGTGCCTGAGAAGCAGCAAAGATAGGGAGAAGCCACAGCAGAACAAGCAGCCAGCCAGAAACCCGGGCTGTGCGCATGGGCACACGGGGCCACGATGCACTCATCACCGTTGAGGCACCCCTTTTCTCATTGCTGACCGGTAGGTCGATCTACCCACCACGGATTACACACCGTAGAACAGCACAGCAACACGAGAGTCTCTGCTAGCAGCTGCTTCCTGTTCTCGTCTTCATGTGCATGCTGAACGCAGATGAGGTCTTTATCCAGGTACAAACTACTGTCCTCGTCCCCGTCTTATCTATCCTTCACATTGCGCATAGTAGTGAAGAGCGGCTGAGTACACTGGGGACTTGATCGCGCTATCAGGCTTCCTGCGGTGATAGGTCTGCGTCTACCGTCACGATCGTGCGATGAGCGCTTTAGGAGGGACATCCGACGATGTTTTCTGCGCAGGTTCTCCGCAGACCGTCGTCACTGTTGGGTCGACATCTGCCTGTAAGACCAATTGTGCTCTCCTTCCGCCAGTCGACAGTCGAGAGACGAGGTAGACGCAACGGCACAAGCGCCGAAAGCATCCAGCAGGAGGTTGGCACGCTCGGAAAGGTGACCGCCATTCCTGAAGAGCCTGTTGTCTTCGCCAGTCCTTCGTCGGTAGATTTCGACTGCCTGCAGGTGCTGCGTCTCTCATTCGCCCACGATGCAAGGTGTGTGTTGCGAGGTCACTCCAATGACCTTGATACCAGGGTCTGATTGGTCTTTCTGCAACGTACGCGCCCAAGCATACCCCACGCTCTCACCCCCCGGTCAGTGAGCGTTCTCTCCGCATTTGGGCTAGGACAATTTCTTCGGCTTCTTCCATTGATCCTGGACTGCTAATAGTTAGGCTCAAGGACTTTCATCACTGACCGCTACACTGGCGATTTGAAGGCTGGGGAACCCGCGTGCACCCCAGCCGCTGGCACGAACAGCGCTTTTCGAAACATGGCTCAGCACATTATGATCCTTCACCAGGGATCTGTCTCTTGTTCTTGGCAACAGTTAAACGCACGAGGCAGATCCTCCCACATGTGTGTCCTCACCTCACAATCAGAACAGGAAGATCTGAGCATTCGGTTCGCCTACCCGGCGTCTATGTCACCCAAACTCATCACCCATCATAACCAGGTAGAGTGGAGCCCGTCAGAGCCAGATATCACGGCTCATATTCACCATGCAAAGGTTAGACTACTAAATATACCACAATTCAATGACTTCATACGTCTTTTATTCGGTACACACGGCCATCGGCCATAGTATGGAAGCACGTGAAAACCTCCATCGTTGAATACATGTGTCGTCTTGGAAGTGCATTCAATCGACAAAAAGTTACTTGGCTTCCCTTATTGATTACCACTGCTGGAGGACTGAACTATGATCCAATTCCAATTTCCAAATGTTTCATGAATGATCCGTCCATCGTCTTGATATGGAGGCGATATACCTGGTCAAAAGTTTCTTTGACCAATTTTGGCTTCGTCAGGGGTCACTTGTAGTCGAGAAGCCCAAATGCTTGAAGCAGACGGGCGGATATCAGCGGCGCTAGGAGGCTTATACACAAGATAGACCTTTCACATTAAGCTGCCATCATGATCGTGGTCATGTCTCTTACTTAGGGATCGGACATTTTCAAGTTTCTTGCTCCCTGGATTCTACTTGGTCCGCGTTATCTGCCCTCACAAAATCAACGCAGCAAAATGGCCACACTAGCGAACAAACTCCAATGCCCATGATGCTCTTGTCCATAAAAGTTTGTAAATCATGGATGTCTTCATTTTCTTTACGGTAATGGAGAGTCTGGTTGTAAGAAAAGACTCCTCATCCCCCGCATCTTTCATGAATTACAGTTGAGATGCCATCCTAAGTGAGTCCGCCAGCGCCTAAATGTGCTCTACGGGACTTGGCTGGGCGTTAGGTAAGATTGAAGCACCATTAACATTGACCCAGGCGAAGCGACCTCTCTCTTTCGTGGCTAAGCTGTAAATCTCTAGTGTCAGTTTCGTCGGATGGATGCACAAAACAGCAGGCGGCTCTTTCTTACTTCTCGACCGTCATGACAGCGGAGTCCATAACTGGGGAATACTCCCAAGAAACTGACCAAGGGATATCTTTGCACTTCTGGTCATACCAATTCAACGTCTTGGGGTCGGTATCGGACAGACCTTGTGGCATAATTTCGCAGTGATGGTGAGTGGTGTCCGTGTAGATATCGAAATGAACGCGAATCTGTGTGTCTTGCACCTCTGGGAATGGTCAGATCCCAATGTCAACCCCAAAGCGAGTGACCCTACCTCGCACCATACTCCCTACCTTCCAGAGTTCGATTGCTCCGGCTCGACTCTGGCTATGCCTTGCCATAATGGTGCTGGAGTCGGCTGACCTGCCCTTGAATACGCCGACTCTATATGAGGGCTGCTCATTCATGTGGACGGTTTGGCCATCTGCAATGAGACTGATGTCATATGAGAAGAACGCATATTGATCAATGTTCAGGTCAGTAACAACGACCGTGATAAAGCCGTGCACATCCCAACCGCCATTGATGCTGTACTGAGACAGACCAGCGCAAGCAGTCTCCGCGAAGGAGGTATTAGAGGCTGGCTGCCCGTCAGCCGCGGTAATCGTGAATATGCACCACTCTCCAGAAGAACCGTCATGGCTATCGGGTGTTTCATCGATAAGAAAAGAGTATGAGCAGCTTGTTGCATCCTCGCATAGAAACTGGAAGTGGAAGAGACTCCATCGCCCCACTGGATGCGCCGTGGCGGCCAGCAGGAGATATGTCTGCATGAACCAGAAGGTATATTTCATCATTTAAACGTGATCTCCAAGTCCGGATAAGTGACAGTGATTGAGGACTGATCAAGACGGGATTAATACTGCTAGATGGCTGACATGCAGAAGGTGGAATTCGCGAGGTCTATATATGCCATATTCAAAGCTGTTTCTCAAGCACCTTCGATGACTTCACCAAATTGGTATGTCATAATTGGAGAACACCTCACCTAAGTCCCCGGAACAGCATGATTCTCATGCAGATGACCGTGGATCCAGGCGTATTTCGCGGAAGTCAGCTCAAGGCTGATCGTTCACATGAGCACCCATGGCAAGGAGAATATCGGGAAATCATCAAAAACACAGCGCTTTGCATTCAACTGCCGTATGTGATTGTCTTCACCGACGGAAACTAGTGCGAACATCCACTTGCAAACACTAAAATCTTGAGATGGCGTAACAGAGTCTGGCAACTTAAGCTGCAGCATACATGTTTGCGTCAATTGCGAGGTAGCATGGGAGTGACCTACTCAGGCGATCTCACAGCAAGCAATGACTAGAGGGCGCAGTGTCACGAAGAGATCTATTTTCTCCTTGAACTTCAGATATGACATCAAAACTCGTAGAAACTCGACATCAAGAGCCTTTGCATGCGGCAACATCGTATGTCGTATCACAAAAGGGGGAGAATTTGCTACGGTGACCATGCGATGACTTTTCACCTTGGCCGTGTGACACCCGGGGTAGGGAGTATATCTGGACATGCATAGAGCAGACTTGGATTCAGCATCAAATTAGGGCTACAATTTCTAAATGACCGAATATGATGGCTAGAAGGCTATGGTAGAATACGGCTTGGTACTAGTAAAATCCATATACGGCATATACGACTCGAAGACGCCGTCGCATGATGAGAGGCATACCGATCTCATCAAGCCCCAGAAATCACAGAGAGCCATCAATTCAATACGAGCGCTAGGGTAGGCGTCGTCTGGTATTAGGTCTACCTGTGCGGATCTTGTTATGAGTTGCATGATCGCTCTCTGCGAAGTTTCATCAACGTCACCCCTGAACATTCACGACTACATGGTGAGGGGATAACCTGGACATCCTATGAGGACATTGGAGTCCTGTAAATCCACCTCAAGACGAAGGCGAATCCTGGGTACGACTTGTTTCTGCGAAACACTTAACTACTGACTGCATGTAGATCATCAAGGAAGCTTGGCCATGACGTCCGGCCACGCGACCTGTCAGGTCGACTGGAGAAGATGGTCGCGGCCTGTTTTGCGCTTAGTTGCGTCCGGTCATTCGGTAGCAGGTCAGTTAACAGGAATCTATGAGTGAATTGATGTGCTGCATGGTTTACGAAGATTAGATGCTTGAAGGGTACCGATGCCTTATAACAGTTTATGCTGCCGTTCACAGCATGATTCAAACATGGTCTTCTCTAAGACCAGACTGATCTACATGTCGTCGATTTCACATGGGGATATGTTCGAGGTTTAGAGGAAAATGAAAGTAAATGACAAAGCAAACTGCAGTTCGCGAGAGTCCGACGTGAAGTAATATAATTAGATTTGATCCTCGGAGACTACTGCAGAAGCTGTTCACAATATGCAGCCACCATCACCTGGGTCCACGTAAGGAAGGGTGCCATCGTGCTTGTTTCTCGCAGCTTCGACTCTAATAGCCGCCAACGCGGCAAACGGATCTGACGAGAACCGCCCCGGAGACGCGAGAGGCTGCCTCGATCGATTAATCCCTCACTGTTCATAATTATGACAGTCCTGAGCAATTGCTGTTTCTATTGACATGTGGAGACTGAAAGAAGTTGTCTCTTCAGAGGGTTTCGCAGTTGAAGGATGTTAGTGCCCGAGTTGGCAGGTCGTACGAGGCCCAGGCCTCTTGGTCTACCTTAAGGCCTGCTCGCAGATTTCGCGGGCCAGCACAGGCCACTGATCAGCACTTTGTCTGCTTCTTCGTCCCGTCTCTGGGCTGCCTGTGTGTGGATAGACCCTTGTTTCTCGTGCGCAATCCCTGCTGGCGGTGGACATTCGAGAGTGAAGCGATTGGGCAGCGACGAGAAACGGAACGGCCAGGTTCCAGGCCGGCGTCTGCGTGGCCATTGAGGGCGCTTCTGGCCCCTGTAGTGTCCTGTAGCCTCCCGCGAATCTCGCCCAGTCCTCGTGCAAACAAAGTCCGCTCCTACGCCAGCCGTCCACCACTCACGATGGCCTCTCCTCCCACCCTGAGCCACCCCAACCTCCACAGGCTTCTTCTTCGCGCCATGCCCTGCTGCCTCACCTCCCTCGCCATTGGCTGCTTGTTCCATCCTCCCACCACTCCGCGATTCCGCTGCTGGGGTTGCGGGCCCGAGGGAGGCCGTCATTGGCTGCCACCGGCTGGGCCATATGCAAAATCCTCAGTTGGGAGGGTGCTATTCTCAGAAACATCTTGCTGTGTTGGGCGTGTTCGTCCGCCATGATGCACTGCAACCAGAGCGCCCTGGAAATGCCACGGCTGAAAAGTTATGTCTGGAGCCGCCTGCCTGACTTAGCAGCTGTCTGGCCGGCTTGTATGTACATGCATGTAAGTCCGGGTCCAATATATGAGTCTTTGGACCCGCGAATTGTAGGTCTCTCATACGTTTCTTCACCCTTTGGTGTTTTCCCTCCGTCCATCTACAGTCTTGGCTTCTTTCAATCTTCAAGCCGGACTTGACTTGACAAGTAACGACGATTCTTCCCTGCAATCGTGACTGTATGCCATGTCGTCACGACCGATAGTATAGTCAACGCTGCTCCCTCATCCTCCCTCCTCTCTCACAATGGAGCACACAACCACAAACATGTCGAAGGCACCCTCACTCGCCTCAATCCGAATCCTAGCCTTCCTCCTCTTTCTCGTGTCATCAGTATCCGCTCTGCAGGTGACGCCCGGCTCGAAATGTGCGTCCGTCTGTCTCGACCAACAAGACGGAAACAGCCTTGACCCAGCGGCCTCGTCGAATAGCCCGGATGATATGGTCTGCAAGGATGTTGAGTTCTACTCAGACGCCAATGGCCTCAAGTTCAAGAGTTGTGTAGAGTGCCTGCAGAATAGCGAGCAAGTCAATGGAACGGAAAACGATATTAGCTGGTTCCTCTGTAAGAATCACTTCAGAACTCCTTGCTGTAGAAATACTAACACCGCTTCTAGACAACCTGCGATATGCGACGAGCGTCTGTCTCTGGGGCTGGCCGACACACAAGAAGAACGTTTCATCTCCTTGTGACATTGACTATGCCTGCCACCCGCTTCAAAAGGCCCTCGAGACGGGGAATCTCAACCCAGCCAACGAGACGGAGTACCAGTACTGCACGGCAGGTGATTCAGTCTTTCAGAGCTCAAGTGTTCAGAACTGCATCCAGTGCCTACAAGCCAGCAGTGACCAGAACTATATGTCCAACTGTATGAACATCATCTGTTCGGTAACTCATGACTGTCCTTGCTAACCGCTTCTCAGTTCTCATCGCTCTCGAGGCAGGCTGTAAGCAACAGCCGGCGCCCGGCCAGCTCTTGGGACTGAGCGGCGCAATCTTCTCAGATTATGCCGTCAATATCACAACGCCGCCTTCAAACGTGACGGCAGCCGACACCAAGAAGAAAGACAATGGGACCATGACAACGGGCACCATCGTTGGTATCGCCGTCGGAACGGGACTGCTTTTCCTTGGTGGACTAGCTCTCTTCTTTGTATATTGGCGCAAACAGCAGCGGTATAAGAGAGAGGACAGCGGTTCCCCAGATCCCTATGACAAACCACTACGCAGCGGCAGCAGTTCCATAACTGCTACGAACAGTGGCACGGTACCTCACTATACCTTGGATTACAAATCCGAGCCGCCAAGCTATGAGCTACAGCAGCAACAACAACCACAGCCACAACCGCCGGCACACATCGTCAGTCACTTCTCGAGCAATGCAGACTACTATGATGATTTGGAGAACCAGAACCGCGGACGGCCTCTGCCCCAGAACCAGCCGGCTGAAATCACCAGCGTCAGTCATCACGCCAATAGCGCACTGCCTACCCACCCTGCCTATGTTCCCCGGGGCTACATAGGAGGCCGGCCCAGCCGCAACTCGTCGCCAAACCAGCGACCGCGGCCCAAGTCTAACAAGCCCGACTCATACGCCATCCAAGTCTACTTGAACGCCCAAGAAGACTCCAAGATACCACCACCACCCCCAAACCCGCCCCAGACACGGTCCACCAAGCCCATCCCGGTGGCCGCATCCAGAGCCTCGCAATTTGCAGGCCCACCCGCAGTCTCAACATCTGAGCCTGCTCCTGCTCCTGCTCCCGCCCCACCACCACCGCCACCACCTCCACAGGGGCAGAAGAAACCGCCCGTGCCGTCCCTCATCCTGCCTTCCGTGCCTCGAATACGAGTGCCGAAGAAGTACCCTCCACCATCAATACAGATCCAAGATGCCACGCCCATCGAAAACCAGGGCGGGAACGACAGGTTCGCCATCTCCGGCCCGCTGGCATTCCCGGACGAGCGCTTCAGGAACAGATCATCCTCGCCCAATGACCGCGTCGTCGAGCACGTCGTCCAGCCGCCCCAGATCTCGCCGGTTCCCATCGGGAGCGGGAAGAGCTATCTCTACGGCTGAATGCAAGTATTTATCGTTCGTTCAGACATCTTAGGGTTTACAGTCAGGCGCTCTGGGGTTTTTGAATTCCAACTTTTTTTTGTTTTTTGTTTTTTGGGATAGCTAGCTAGCTGGATTTTCTCTTGGGAAGGCGGGCTCTTTTCTAGGAGTTTGGGGGGACATGGGAAATACCGATACGAGACTGACCGGACCCGGAGTGAGAAACCTCAGAGATGGGCCACAGGCACGGTGGCAGATGGTTCATCCAGACGAGATCAACACCTACCTAGTACGACGATTCAGTCAAATTAGTCATAATGGTACCTATTTGGCTGATACCTCCAGAATTTATGAATCGTGAATGATTGGGTTGTAAATACGTTCAACCAAGGCTCCTAAGAGCCAGAGCTCTTCCCAAAGCTTGCTGAGGAAGTAAAGTGTCCCACCACGGTCAAGAACATGTTTGCCCGCCCAAGCTGAATAATTGGCAGAAAGCCTGCCCTCCTCTAGAGAATCGGGAAGTCCAGCCAACCAAAAAGCCTTGGCTGGTTTCATGAAACATGTGTTGGCCACTGACGGGCGCCTAGTGTCTACTTCATGCCGTGGAGAATGGGACTTGGTGTGCCTCAGTATTAGGCGGATGGAATACGCACGGCCGAATGACGGAGGCGAGAACGAGATTCTGCAAATCAAATGCCACCACCTGCTTACGGTGCCAATCTATCACCACATTGCAACGGTGTGTCCTCAAAAGAAATGACCTGGCAGAGCACGTAGGATTCGCGTGGATTTAAGAATGGTCTATCAGAGATGCTTTTCGACAAACTCAAGTTGTATTATTTGCCTAGTGTGCTCCAAAGACAAGAAATTCATTCCTTTCAGCCTGTTGCACCGAAGGGCAGGATAAGCCACATCGTGCGGGTACTTTAAGGGCGTCATGCTACCAACCCTGTTCTTTCATCATTCCGACTTCTCCCAGCCTCATCAAGAGTAAGTAGTCTATAACTGTCGTTTACGCCATAAACCGTACGACCTACTATACAGTCATGTGGTGTATCATCGCTTCCGATCACTGCTGCGACAGTTAGCCTTGGTAAAAATTAGGAGGCCAAAGCCGCCGATGGAACACCTACGTGCTGAGTCGTCTAGACAATGTCTGCAACTTCTTGTCATTATCCGCTTCGTGCTTCGCCCTAGCCAGTGCGGCCTGCAGCTCCTCCTCGTTCTGGCGTACCACCTCCTCGTGACTAGGGGGCAGTCTCTCGTTCTGTAGATCGACCTTCCGGGCATCTTCGAAACTGCTGATGGCCTGCTTAATGCCCTCGGCGCCTAGCATGAGGGTACCCGCAGGCAGACGTCCTCCAGAAACGGTCTTAAGCTCAGTAACCTTTTCAGACTCCTCTCGGAGGACTTGGAAGACTCGGGACAGACGACCGATTGCAAGGATCTTGTTCTTAATAGCACGTCTCTTGTACTCGATAGACTCGGGATCGTTGGATCCAGGGCCGCCGGCCGGGGTGATTGGTGGCGAAGTTGGACCGCTCGGGGATGTTGTGTCTTCCCTGAGTTCCTCCTCTGATGAAATACTCAAGATAGCAATCAACATATCCGTGATCTTCTCTCCGACGAAAGGAAGGGACCAGGTGAACACGTCCATGAAGTTCGGTAGCCAGTATGGATGGGGAGTGCAGTTGAACTGACGAATGTTCATAACGTTGTTCTCGTACTTCAATACCGCAGCCTTGTTGTTGTACACGTCCAGATAATTCGGTGCTGAGAAGATGGTCATCACACTCGGGAATCCAGTGGTTCTGGTTTTGCGATACATTCGGTAACCAGCATCTTGTGCTTCATGGGCCCGAATGATTGAAAGCAGGTTGTTCTTTTCCAAGAAGGCACATGCTGACGGGTACGAGAAAAAGTAAGAACATCCTCTGACATGGTTGTGGAGGAAATAATCGGAAGTCTTCTCCTGACCAAAGTCCTCTAGCGGATCAGCCCAGAGGATATCGCACATCAACCCTTGTGTAGGAGGCTCTCTGAATCGGTCAATCTATTATGTCGTTAGTCAGCCAGCGATCCTGCGACGAGAATTGTGTAATGGCAGGTGAGAAGTAGCTTACGCTTCTTAAGTCGTCAAGGGTATGTAGTTCAGGACTCAGTCCACCATGGATACAGAGGAATTGCTTGTTCATAACGGCTGCCAATGGAAGGCAGCAGAACGATTCCATACAAGCCTCATATATAGCCTCGGAGTATTTGTGTTTGCATTCGAGCTTGAAAGTGAAGTAATCGGTCAAATGGCGACACTCGTGGTTACCTCTCAGAAGCCATAGCGTCTTAGGATAATGGATCTTCAGACACCACAAGTATAGCACGCACTCGATGCTAAAGTACCCACGATCGACGTAATCGCCGAGGAAGAGATACCTCGTCTCAGCTGGGTCACCGCCGACTTCGAATAGCTTCATCAAATCATAGTATTGACCGTGTACATCTCCGCAAACGGTGATGGGGGCATCCATTTCGAGAAGATTGGGCTCGGCTCGTAGGAGTTCGGTACCCTTTCTGATGATCCACAAGGCTTGCTCATCTGTCAATCGACCTTCGCGGTAGAAGTGAGACTTGAGGAAGGTGATGTTCGGCTTCTGGTGGGTATCGTCCTCGAAGAACTGTTCATCAGTGGGCTTGAACATTGCAGGAGCCTGGACATCTAGATATGAGGGATACAGGTCAGTCGCGTGCTTAGGCAGGAGAGAGTGGCGGGCTGCGGTCGACGACAGGGTGAAGCTGTCGCCGCCGCGGCGGGGTCATTCGCACCTTTGCAGACTCGCTCCATTGTGTTGACCTGGGTGCCATCTTCCATATTATGGATAGTGAAGTCAATCTCGGGCAGAGGCTTCTTCTCCTTGATCGCGCGAATGGCATTGTCGACCTGGATGCTGCGCAGGTCCTGGCCTGGCGCGCCACCGCCGTCGGTGTCCATGGTGGGCAGCGACGTTACGTTGAGAAGGTAAGGATCTCGTGAGTCTCGATCCACTCAATGATAGCAATCGGGCAGATGCAAATCGTCAAAATTGCTTTGTAGCTCGTCACAACGGGGGAGGCGAAGGCTGAGGAAGAGTTGGCGAGAATGATGTAGGGCTGAGAGTGAGGTAGGTAAGGTAGGTAATGGAGTTGGGCAGACTGGCTGCTGGCGGCGGCGATTTTCTTGACCCCACAGCCAGCCGACGCTCTTCTTTAGACGGGAGCGAGTGAGGTAAGGGGAGGTACCTTTCGTTAGGACTACCTTGGTGTGAGGTAGCCTGCTATAACGACTTTACCTGCTTGATGCTTCACGACCGAGGGGCTTTCGCTTTGGGTTAAGGATCTCGGGTAGAGCTATTGAAGGTGTCTTCGACTATTTACTGACCGCCCATGCACAATTCCAGGTGAAATACGCCCGGCGGAGAATTCCAACAAGCTGCGGCAATGGTCATTGAGGGCCTCCCGAGAGCTTAAAAAGAGACAAAGTCCAGGCCGTTTTATTCACCCCGCCCTGCTGTGGGGTAGCAGTGAAGCGGAATGAAGAACTTAATTAGGGGTGCTGTGCGTCAAGGGCTATCGCTAGATCTGACTGATCGAGCAGCTTTTCGCTTCTTTTTTCTGACTATCTACTACCATATGAACTCAACGATAGTGTCGTGTTAGCTGGAGGTCCTCAAGCGGATTGTGAGACTCTGGCAGCTCATACAGGAGTGTCTCCTATTAAATTAGACCAACTGGATACCCTGACGAACAGGCCTGTGCTGGGTCTCGGCGCCTGCGGCTGACAACAGTGTTTCACCAATGCGCTCCTTTTTCCTTCCTGGCCAGATGCACTGGTGGGGCACAGGGGTATTTCTTTTCTCACATTCTTCTACGAAGCTCTACATGAGATACAACAGCCAAGACGGACATGTGCGGCTCGTCGTGACGCTCAACTAATTCCATCTGCCCGCTAACGCCAGCGTTTGTGGCTCCTCGGCCGTCCATAACTGTGATGTCGGCCGCCGAAGCCCATGCAATGCCGCCTCGGCCGATAAGGCGGCGTCAGGCCGAGAGAGAGAATCCATCCCCACGCATGAAATTTGCATGCAGTCAGATGTCCATCATGATGGTTCATATCTCTTTCCACCTATGGAGCACAGTAGCCACCGTCGACGATTATATCGATTCTGTGAGAAAGACATGATGTTAGATGGAGGCTACTATCATAGGAAACAGAAACATACCCGGTCGTATAAGATGCTGCGTCGGATGCCAAGTATAGGTAGGCGCCCTTCAGCTCGCTCGGCTCACCCTCACGTCCCATCGGGATCTTATCCTTCCAGATCCCCTTGGTCTCATCGGGAATGAAGTTCGAGATCTCAGTTTTGATGTATCCAGGCGAGATTGAGTTGGCACGGGCGAAGCCAGTCCACTCAACTGCTAGAGACTTGCCTGTCATTGATGTCAGTGCCATTTCTTCATCGACTTTGGGTCGTCTTACACAAGTGAATTACCGCTGCCTTGGAGGCATTGTATGCGGCCTGCATCTGGGGGATGTTGGCAATATGACCACTCATACTGGCTGTTGCAATGAAGCTGCCGAGTGTGAACCCCTCAAGCTTCTGACCATCAATGGTCGTACCCTCCTTCTTCTGTCGTCTGAAGTGAAGACCCGCAGCACGAGCGCACCAGAACGTGCCGTCAATGTTGGGTGTCACAACCTTCTTATACAGGTCAACAACAGGCTCGGCGTCAAGCATAGGCCCGAATTCCCACGCAATTCCAGAGTTGGCAACGAAGATATCTAGCCGGCCGTTGAACTCCTTCACAACGGCATCCACTGCTGTTTGGACAGGCTCAAGAGCATTGACGTTGACTTGATAAGCCTTGCCTAGAATTCCCGCACCGTTAGCAATCTGGAAGTTGTTGTCTCAGGTCCGTGGTATTCCGTACACTTGACTCCGTAGGTCTGCTCGATCTCCGCTGCCCTGTCCAAAGCTTTCTTGTTGCTGTTGTACCATATAGCGACATTTGCTCCCGCCTCAGCGAGTGCCTCCGCAATAGCCAGTCCTGCCTAACAATCAGTTGATCGTTGCCAGTGCCCCCAATCTCAGGATAACTTACCGATGCCTGCACCGGCCCCTGTGACAATTGCAGTCTTGCCCTTTAGGGAGAAGAGAGGCAGGACACGGTTGGACTGGGGTGCCTCTGTGTTGCCGTGGGCGAACTTGCCATCCTTTATGGTCTCAGCCATGTTGACGCTTGTCAATCGCTCAATCTACTAAATTTAGAGTCGCGATAGTGAAGATAGACACAATAAGGTGTGGAGCCAAGTAGAAAGACAGCAGAAACCAGGACAAACCCAGATTTGCGCGTTCCACGGTTTATCGGGATATGTAGCTCTCTTATATGCTTGGTTGTCCTCAAACTTCACGGGAAAAGCCACACAGTGCCCCCTTGCCTAACTCCCCTTACCCTTACCGCAAGATAACGTTTCAATGCGCCATTACTACCCAAACGTACGATGACGACGGTGAGTGGAGCGGGTATCAAACTACGGGAGAGGTGAGTCCACTTTGAGGACGCTTTCAGCACACTCAATGGACAGGAAAACGGGTGGTAAGTGTAGATATCCACAGCGAGTGCGGCGGACTGCGGCTTGGATTGATTGGGCTTGTCACTACACTGTCCTGCATGCCCAGGAACAGCGCTTGTGTCCAATGCAAAACTGGGCCTTGCTCGAGGTCCCACAGCATGCGCGACATATGGCTTGTAAAACTGTCGGACAACGGCATCTCTGTCAAGCATTTAGCAACAGTCAAAAAGGATTCTGGTCCTTGTACGGCCAAGTCTTTGTGGATGTCGATGGCTTCACAAGGTTCAAAGGTCAGAAGCGTGACAGGCAGGGCAGTGTGCTTTTCAGTGTGTGAGACATGGAGGGACCAGTGGCGGGTTCACGCAGGACCCCTAACTAGGCTATCTTCTGCATCTAAACCGTCAAAGTCGGCCCTACTTGGTTGGCTCGCCCAGACGTCAATGCCGTCCGGCAGAGGAGCTATCATATTCTGCGAAATATTCTGCGAAGAGCTTCGTTGGAGGAGGCCTTTCGACCAACCAGAGGCCTTCATATTTCAGTATTGAAGATCCAAGGGTTTTCTTGGTTCGACTTCCGGAACCAATGTGCAATAAATATGGCCGTCGCTTTCAGAGATACTAGATTACAACAATCTTCACACTTCAAGATTGTTTCCCTTGCGGAGGAGACTCGACAGACATGCTGTATATAAGCATATGAAAGCCAAAAGGTTGAGCGTGACGGCAACCTACTCTTCGTAATTCATACTGATCTGCTTATCCTATCACTTGTTCTAGTACCTGCTCCCGGGGGAAGTTAGTGTTTCTCCAGCGCGAGATGAAGTCGTCGCGATTTACTAGAATTAGAAATGTCAGTCATGGCGAATGGTCTCACCGCTGATAAGGGTTGGCCTACTATAACCACCGCAGATGCGTCTAAGGCCTTCGAATGCGCTCCTCCCATGCAGAACTCGCCAGTTGTCAAAGACTAGATCGAAGTCAGAATATGCGTTCTCTGAATTAGAGTCGGACATGACTTACTCAGGGGTCTTCCGGGCGTAAGCTGAACCCAGTACTCAACATCCTTCCTCTTCAGAATCGAGCTCCACTTCCTAGCAGCCTCATACCATTGCGTTGGAGAGATACCCGCATCAAACGGCACAACGCCTCTGTCATCGTTGTTCCATCTCACTCGGTGCAGAGTGTGTAGGTCACTCGTGCTGTCGTCGACCTCCAATACGGGATATCGCTTGTCAGGGGCGATGGTGATGCCCTGGTTGCCACTCGCATGCCATGGCAGCTTGACCGAGTGCAGGACCTCATATGCTGCCCGATCCTCCTCGTAGAGAATCCGCGCCGCGTGGAAGCCATCAACGAGGAGTGACTCCCCGCCTTCTGCCGGGGCATCCTTGGGTGAGTTAGGTGGTGGAGTGTGTGAGAGAAGGTGAAAAGCCTGTAATCCGGCCGGGTCAGTGAAATATGTGGTATCAGTATGAGCAGCCAGCGCCAGGTTAGTGTAGGCTGTATCTGCCTTGGCTAGGTCGGGGATAAAGTCATAGAATCCGCCATAGTGAGTCTCTCGGATGAATGCTATGCGTTCAAGGAGTTTCTTGGTCTGCTCAGGGTCGTCGTAGGGCGTTCCATCCACAAATGCAAACCCATATTGTCTCTATAGAAGAAAATCAGCCACCGCCCAGGTGTTATGTGTAAGAAATGCCTACAATCAAAGAAGTCAACTTGGCAATACCGTCCTCCGAATCGGTTCTCATGACTTCTTCGAAAGTGACCGTTGGCGGTTTGTCTTTGATTTCAGCACCCCAATAGTTAAAGCTATGCTCTGTTAGCTACGGAATGGCGAACTGGCTCTTGGCACAAACATACTCGACGTGCTCGGGTTTTCGAACGTCATGCTGGAGCCAGTTGGTAATAAATTTCCAGGAGTAGTGGCTCTCATGATTTTCATGAGACCCTAGTGAAGTGATGAGAATAGTTCAATCTTGTTTAACACTTCACAAACTTACAAGACACCTTTACTCCTTCTGGGTCTGCTTCGGCCTTCACGGGAGAGACGTCCGCAGGGATCTGTAGTCCCTATGTTAGTTCCCTTATATAAAAGCAGGATCATATTTGCTGTACCTCAAACGTGTCAAAATTCCTTTGTCTCGTATCCTGGTTCACACATTTGACACACCGGCAATTGTCACTTCAGAATATTAATATGAATTTTGAGTGACGCACCAGAGCCGCTCACCGTAACCAGAAATTTGGACTAGAAGTGAGCTGAATTAGCCCAGTTCCAGGTCAATCGCAAAGAATTGCAGAGTCGAACTCACAGGACCCAGCGCTTGACTCCCCACACACCTTCAGGGGTGACCTCTAGCCCTTCCTTTGTGATAGTCGCCTTTCCACCAGTGGCCGTGGCCAAACCCCTGAGATGTCGGGGGATCGATCTAGTAGGTCGAAAGTCCCGCAAGCCTGAAAGCTGTCTGAGTGCCTGAAGCTGGCGCACTGAGGGTAGAAAGCGATGTGTCCTTAAACCTTTTAGCACCGTCGAACAGACGTGTTCAAGTTCACTGACCTTGCGACCCCAAGGGATCGCACAGCAATAGCTTCCATTATGCCTCTTTGCGACAGTACCAATCTCTGATAATTAGGAAACTTTGAACATGGAGCACCCGGATTCTCAAGTTAATGAATGATTGCTTCATCCTCTTCAAGCCGAAATTATCATGCTCAAATCATGCCATTGTCAGGACCTCGGAATGCCGGCGGGGCAATAACAGTACCGCATCTGAAAGCGGGGCCCCTGAAAGCCCCATCTTCTAGTTCTCAGCCGTTCGTGCGGGGCGAGCTAAGCCCAAGTACAGTTCACAGGTGCTGGAGGTAATGCATGGAAGTGATGAGGGCTCCTGAGACACATTGTGCTATTTGACCTTCAAAAGGTATTGTGGTAGTGTCTATCAAGTAGAAATCACATCAAAAACAGTTGCAGCTAGGCCTGAATGTGATATGTATAACCCGATTTTCCTCCATACGCCAGACAAAACGTCAGGTAAAACCAAGCAATCTGCCCCCTAAAACACTCCCTGGACGAACCGTACTCGTCCGAATGGCCCTCTAAAGGCTCACACAAAAGCTGGACCAGTATCCGCAAGTCTACTGGGAACCAGTCAAGCGACCCCAGAAGCTACCGGAAGCCTTGGACTCGATCGTCTTCTGTGGCGACAGCACGACGGTGTTCCACGCCTCGACGCCATCGACAAACAGGCGGTATTTGAGGCTGCTTTGCTCGCCTTCACTCAAGTTCTCAATGGTAATAGCTCCAAATTTAGAGTTACCAATGTTGACGTATCTAAGCCGCTATTAGTTTTGTAGATGGAGTAGTCACCGACTGATGTACTTACTTGACTTTGACATCCTCGTTATCAGTTTGTTTGTAAGTCGGGATCGGAGAATAAAACTGGCTGAGTGGACTCGCAGAGAACTCGTGCACGGCAGCACTCTCTGGCCACTTGGAGTCAGGCGGAGGCGGGAACTTGGTAGCTGCGAATTCATGCCTGTCTCCTGAGAGGATGACCACGCCGTATCCACGAGAGCCCACATCCCACATAGCTTCAAGGAGCTTCTTCCTCTCGGTTAGGAAGCCACCCCATGTGTCTTTAGTGTTCACATGCCAGTTCTTCGTAAAAGGCACCGATGAAGCAACAACCTTCCATTTGACGCCCTTGGGCTCAGGACGATGAAGGAAGCGGAGGAGGTCTTCAAACTGTTCCTGGCCCAACATAGTTTTCTCAGTGTCATTGAAGGGAAGCAAATTACTTGAGCGATAAGAGCGCGTGTCCAACATGAAAAAGCTGGCCGGGCCTTGAGTAAATTCATACCATGTTGCAGGCTTCTTTCTCGCCAAGGCACCAGCTTTCTTCGGTGGAGGCGGATTAACAGACGTGTGATAGTGGTGCCAGGGCTCAACAGCAGCCTTATACACACCAGTATCATTCGAAGACCAGTCATTTGAGATCTCATGGTCGTCAAGGACATGAATCCAACTCAGATTCTGGCCAACGGCAGCCCAGTCCGGTGATGCATAGACCTGGCGATATTTCTGTCGATAGTCTCCGATGTCCTTGCCCCACCATCGAGGTACATCTACGTAAATGAAGTCTCCGAGAAATAGCATAAACTGCGCTCCAAGATCAGGAAGTGCTTTGGCGAGGTACTTCATTCCAGGAATTGCTAGAGGATGATCGAGCGGATTGTATGGCAGTCGTGATACGATACAAGATGTAGATAGAAAAGTGAATTGTCCATTGGTGATTTCTGATGTTTGGCCGGCTTTGGGTGCAGCTGTGAACTCGCCCGAATGGTTGTTTGAGCTCCTCCATTCATACGTCCGCTGCTTGTTGTGTCTGAGAGGGATGCTGAGAACGGCCGTATAGTCTGTCTCATTGGAGGTCCACCTAATGCCACCCGCTGTCTGCCATAAGGGGTTGTCGAAAGGTGGTTGAGGGTCTTTTATGTGCAGTTCTACCGTGATTGGCATCTTCGACTGATCAGGCTCTCGAATGAGAAGCTTAGCCTCGGAGTCAGAGACATATCCCAGGCGGACAAATGAGAGATCATCGGCGGTGTAGGTGTGCTCTCGGAATAAACGGTCTGCAACCATGCCAATTATGAGCCCATTGGTAAGAAGACTGACAAGCGACAACACAAGGCTCCTAGGGTTTGGAGCACCCGTGAGTAGCGACTGCCATCCTCTGACCGGCTTTTCTCCGACGACAATAGTCTCTTGTACTTCCACCTCCTCGGCTATGATTTCGTCATCTGCATTGGCGTCACCATTTGCATCTTCCACCTCGGGCGTCTCGCCCTTCAATGTAGTCTCTTTTATAACTAGATCGACTTCATCATGAACAACTTCGTATTTCGACTCGGTCAAGTAACTGGAAATAAAGGATGGGACGTAGATTGCGAAAAGGGTGAATGCGAGGATCGGGAGGAACTGTTGAAGTTAATGCGTCTGGCCAATAACACTAAGGTTGTCGAGATATGCTTACAGGTAACAGCGCCTGCCCCTGCAAGTTAGCCTCTATAAATGTCTTTAAAGATCTGACATGGAAAACTTACCCATCGAAGAAAGAAATAAGAGACCAGTCGCAAGGCGACGGAAGACAGCTGGGCAACAGTTGTTTGGACCGTCATCGTGCCGCTCAATCCGCAAGTGAAGCTAGCGGTTGCAGCCGAACAACAACTATGTAGGATCAATAAAAGCAGAACATGAGAATGGAATGTAATAGGTGTGATATAATTTGGCTGGCGATTGCGGCCAAGAGAGAGTTAGAAGCTGATCAAGTGAAGAGAAAAGATTAGCTTGGCTGGAAGTTAATGGGGAAATAACTGAAGCATCCTGTGTTGCGAAAGTTGCAAGCTACCTGACCAGGGTATGGCAGGCAGAACGCGCTGTGGCACAAGCTATCATGATATCACTGCTGTTGAAAGTGCTGCTACCAGGAGCATGTGGTTGGCGCTTTCCCGCTCAATGGCGTCAACTCTAATAGCCGGCCACTAATTGGCTTGCGCTCTGGATGGCCGGTGCACCTAGGGTGTGGCTTTAGCGGCCTGCTTAAGAGTCGGCGCGCGGAATTTCAGTTGCGCCTAAAAAGTGACACGGTCGCGCCAGCAGTCAAGCCAACCTTTTCTACGGCAAGCTGGCCAAAGAGAGTTACACCCGAATCGTTCCATGACCTCGTCGCCGCATCACAACCCACGATGAAGCTGTCAAATTTTGCATGCGGGCTGCTTGCCCTTGTCTCTGAAGCCTCTGCAACCGCATTGACCTACAAGCTCACTGCGAACGAGAAGGCATGCTTCTACACCAATACCCAGAATAAGGGGGAGAAGATCGCATTCTACTTTGCGGTATGTTGGCTGGCCGTCATATGACCACTTTGTTCTGACTGGTGTCTAGGTCCAATCCGGCGGCTCATTCGACGTCGACTACGAGGTTAGCGGACCGGGTGGAAAGGTCATCATGGATGGCGAGAAGGAGCGACAGGGCGACTTCGTCTTCACTGCCAATGACGTGGGCGAATACAAATTCTGCTTCAACAACGAAATGAGTACCTACTCGGACAAATTCGTCGACTTCGAGATTGCTGTACGTCTCTATTAGATACTCAAGGCTATAACAACCTTGCTAACATGCTTCGATGCAGGTCGAGAACGAAGCGCGAGTTGGACTGCCCTCCAAGCAAGGTAGCTCCCCCGAACAGACCTCTGTTCTTGAGGAGTCGGTCTTCAAGATTTCTGGCCAGCTCTCTACGATTACTCGAAACCAGAAGTATTTCCGAACACGAGAGAACCGCAACTTCAGCACCGTGCGAAGTACAGAGAAGAGAATTGTCAATTTCAGCGTGATCCAATCTCTAATGATCATTTGCATGGGTGGCCTGCAAGTGTTTATCGTGCGATTCTTCTTCCAAGGTGCCAGAAAGGGTTATGTGTAAATGATACGAATCTCATGTCGTCGTGGGACAATGGGAAAAGGGTTTTGTGGTGTATTATAGGGATCATACTGGTTTCTGTCATGGAAACATAATGGGTAGACCTTGATACATGGTTTGAATTATCCGTGTATATCATAGGAAATGACGAAGGCGTAATTGCCATATTTGAATGATACTCAGTGCTCCTAGCATTCATCAGAGTGAAGCGCCTTTTTTTCATAATCTCCTATCTTCTTGCGGCTGCTATCGTGCCTTGGTAATAATTAATCGTCCTTAGTTCAGGAGAGCGAGCCACAGTGGCTGGCCACCCCCACTAACACGCCTGAAAGGTGGTACCTCCATACCGGGTTGCGCTAAGCCTTTTCCGTGAACGCGCCTTGGCCAAATATTCAGTCTTGCTGTAGGCAGGGAAAAGTTCCAACCTCACGGCAAACCTCGACCACACTGGCAACATCCCTCACCAGCAACCATGGCATCGATCGCATCGGCGCTGGCGCAGTCCCTTCCGAAGCCAAAGTACACAGGCGAGGATGAGGATGTGCCGACTCGAGCTCAGCCGCGAGGCCCGAGAATCGTTGGCGCAGGGCAGTTGGACGAGTCACAGATTGTGTTGAGGCGAGCTGGCCCTCCACCCTACGGCCAGCGCTCGGGATGGCGGCCCCGATCGCAGGAGGACTTTGGCGATGGCGGTGCATTCCCCGAGATTGCTGTCGCTCAGTACCCTCTGGACATGGGCAAGAAGGGGTCATCTACAAGCAACGCGCTTGCCATTCAAGTTGATGGAGAGGGCAAGGTTAAATACGATGCAATCGCCAGACAAGGCCACGCCGCAAACAGGATTGTCCAGGCCAAATTCTCCGACCTCATACCTCTACGGCAACGAGCAGAAGCGGGTGAAATCAACCTCGAAAGGCCCAGCCAGGAGGAGGTTGAAGCCACGACCGAGAAAACAAAAAATGCCTTGGCGGCATTGGTAAGCGGAGCTGTCGCTGCGCAGAAGCCCAAAAACCTCAATATCGGACAGCGCAACGATCCGACCTTTGTGCGATATACTCCGGCAAACCAGATGGGCAATAACACGAAGGGCAGGGACAGGGTGATGAAGATTGTAGAGCGTCAGAAGGATCCTCTTGAGCCACCAAAATTCAAGCACAAGAAGGTTCCCCGTGGCCCGCCGTCTCCGCCTCCCCCAGTCATGCATTCGCCGCCCCGAAAGCTGACGGCTCAAGATCAAGAAGACTGGAAGATTCCGCCCCCAGTGTCCAACTGGAAGAACCCCAAGGGCTTTACTATCGCTCTAGACAAGCGTCTGGCCGCTGATGGACGAGGCATGCAAGATGTCACAATCAACGACAAATTCGCACAGTTCTCGGAAGCGCTTTTCATGGCGGATAGGCATGCTCGTGAGGAAGTGAAGCAGAGGGCGCTGATGCAGCAACGGCTAGCAGAAAAGGAGAAGGCTCAAAAAGAAGAGACTCTACGGTCGTTGGCACAGAAGGCGAGGGAAGAGCGAGCCGGTGGCGGGCGCAGAGACTCGAGATCGCGGTCAGGTAGCTACAGTGGCTCCGATTCTGCATCTGACTCTGAGGACTCCGAGATCCGGGCGCGTGAGGAGGCTCGTAAGGAGAAGAGGAGAGATGAAGAGAGAAAGCTACGGCAGTCAAGGATGGGTGCTGAGAGAAGAATTCAAGTCATGGCACGAGAACAGAATCGAGACATATCCGAGAAGATTGCTCTGGGCCTGGCGAAACCCACTCAGACTCAGGAGAGCATGTACGACTCGCGGCTGTTCAATCAGACGAGCGGCTTTGACAGCGGGATCAACGAGGACAACCCGTATGATAAGCCGCTATTTGCTGCTCAAGATGCCATAAGCAGCATCTACCGACCTCGGGCGAACGTTGACGATGACGATGAAGAGGCGGGTGACAGAGAAATGGACAAGATCCAAAAGTCAAGTCGGTTCGGCGAGGTCCTGGGCAAGGGCAAATTCAAGGGAGCCGAAGATGCGGAAGCCCGTGAGGGACCTGTGCAATTCGAGAAGGATGCGGGCGACCCTTTCAACGTTGAGAAGTTCCTGACCGAGGTGGAACAGTCTTCTTCCAAGAGGTCATATGGACTTCAAGACGAGGAGAGCAGGCAATCGAAGCGGCCGAGGGTTGACGACGATGAGGATTAGCATAGATAGCATCCGGTGAGGTGACAGCCATGTTTAGAAAATAATGCGAAATGTAACACTTCATATCAATCACTACTGTGCTCCGTCATACGCTTTTTTCATCCTCCTATTTATATTGTCCGACCTCTTATCAGTATTCTGCTTCTTTACATGTGTATCTTAATATGACTACTAGAGTCGTTGCGTATCCGTTGTCCAGCAATAGAGATCTCGCATTCGGCAGAGGGTGATCAAATGAGCGTATCGATCCTTCACCTAACAGACAGACCCTGGACCAGTCACCGACGTTGGACGAATGATCGACGGGAGGCATCCCCGGGCCTGGTTAACGATGCGGCTGTTTCGTGCGTTATTCATAGCACTGAAACGGACAGCTAGTCACCGTGACCCTTGCTCTGCTTCTCGCTGAATTAGGACAAAATGGATTTTTTTCAAGCTTCATTTTTTGGAATTTGCATCTCTAATTAATCTTATATTGCTTGCCGAAACACGAATCCCGTGACGACTCGTGGCAATAGAGGCAAGATCAAACTTCTGACTGCGACTTTAGCGGGCTACTAGGGATGTCCTAAGGCAGTCCAGATCGCCTGCGGCTCAGGGCTGCCAGGGGCATGCGCGTACTGGAAACGCTACCCAAGCAAGAGCCGAGGTGGGCCTGGGCTTAGTGGGTGTTACAGTGGGGATCCAGACATCTGTGAGCTCATGTCAAACATGACATCCCCTGAGCACTGCCACACACACCTCATACAGACCGACCTCTCCGGCTATCTTCACCTACACCACCATCTCCACCACCAACCACCAACCAGCAGCTCCGGGATACGCGGGGCGATAAGACAGAGAGAGTGATGGATCATGGATGGGCTGACATGTTGCATTGAATGTATCCGGAGATTCCTGGAATCCTGGAATCCTGGAATCCTGGAATATGGATCGCCACATTGTGAATATGACGGCAAGTGGGCTGTGTGTCTCTGGGAGTCTAGCACGGTCCCTGATTCTGTCTCATTCTTGATTTTCCCTTATCCAATGTCAATGTCAATGTCCATGTCCATGTCAATGTCAATGGCAAGCAGGATCTTGATGTGGAAAGAGCTGCGACAAGACGAACCAAGCGGGTTGTTTTGCTAACACTGGTAGTTATTCGATCGGCCGCGTCATTCATGTCATTTTCTGGGCCTATTCCCACTTTCCAGGTGTCTATCACCAATACTATTTTTTTCTTTCTCTCTCTATCTCTGATCGATCTGCCGTCATCATCATTTCTCCTTTAGCACTTGGCTGCTCGGGCCAGTTGCCCTCTTTTTCGCCCTCCTCTTCCGTTTTCTGGGTGGAGTGCCCACGCGTCCGCCAGTCACCCTTTAGCCCCTTCCAGCGCTGGCGCCGGATACGAATCCAATCGCGACGGCCCCTATCGGGAATAGGACTGACTCGTATTGTTGGTATTGCACGTTGTATTATTGAAAGGCGCAGCAGGATACTGCAGCTCGAACCGAACAATAGGAGGCCAACCAATATATACCGCCCAGAGGCCCATTATCATTATGGAGCGCTCACACTCCTCTGAGGTGTCGTCTACCAACAGCCCGCACCCTCGAGAGCCAAACTTGGGTTATACGCCCTTCGAGTATTGGAAAGGACCGAAACCCGTCTCATACCCCGTGAAGAGAACGCTGCGGCAGTCCATTGGTGGCGCTCTCGGTGTTTTCACTTCTGCACCAGCACCAGCCTCACGAGCCAATCTTCCGGCCCTTCAGCCTGGAGAAGTGCATACGGCACAGCAATTAGTCGATAGTGCAAACGGTCCCCAAGGCACCAACGACATGACTCCCCGGTTAGGCAGGGGACACGGACGACCTGATAAGAACGGTGGTATAAGTCTAGCGCAGATGGACCTCCCAGATGGCCCGCCGCCGGCTTACACTGAGATCTCTCGCCAGACCCCGCGGACCAACATGGGCGCAAATCACTACAACGAAGATATTGATCGGTGGTATAATCCCCGGACATGGCGGAAGAGGATATGGGCCATTCTGGTCGCCATCATCGTCATTATCATTGTAGTTGTCGTCGCCGTGGTTGTGACACTCAACAAGCAGGGTGCCTACCCCAATTACACAAATCTCACTTACACCCTGAGCGACACATACTCAGGGGAGACTTTCTTTGACAACTTCAACTATTTCCACGACTACGATCCGTCGTCAGGATTCGTGCACTATGTTTCAATTGAGGATGCCGAGCGTCTCAATCTGACTTATGCCAGCTCCTCGACCGCGGTGGTGAAGGTCGACACCTCCGTGGGCAACACCTCCACGCCGGACGCCTCGACGGGCCGTTACTCGGTGCGAGTGCACAGCAAGACGCAGTACAACTCTGGTCTTTTCATATTCGATGTCAAGCACACCCCATACGGGTGCGCCACATGGCCCGCGCTGTGGTTGACCGACCCGGACAACTGGCCCGACCACGGCGAGATTGATGTCATGGAGGCCGTCAACCAGGCCACAGACGGCAACGAGATGACGCTGCACACGACCGACGGCTGCAAAATGAACCACAAGCGCAAGATGACGGGGTCCGCGCTGAAAACCAACTGCGATCACGACGCGAACGACAACGCAGGCTGCGGCGTCGAGGGCGACGACGACACCTACGGCGAGACGTTCAACAGCAACGGCGGAGGCGTCATGGCGCTCGAGTGGCGCGACGCGGGCATTCGAGTCTGGCAGTTCGCCCGCGACAGCATCCCTGATGATATTACGTCCGGCTCCCCGGTGCCAAGCTCCTGGGGCACTGCGCTCGCGGACTTCCCGAACACGGGATGTGATATCGGTTCGCACTTCAAGAACCAGAGCATCATCGTTAACATCGATCTCTGCGGTGACCTGACGAACTCGGTATACTCGAGCTCTGGCTGTATGTTTCTATTCCCTCGCTCTGTTGAGGCAATAATTGCTGACTGTGTCAATTAGGTCCTACCAACTGTACGGATCTGGTGGCTAACTACCCCGATGCGTTTACTAATGCGTACTGGGAGTTTGGCGAGTTCCAAATTTACCAGGCATCTTGAGACCGGAAGTTTAGTAGATACGAAAAAAGCCCCAATAATGTATTATCAAGAGAAATTGGGTCAAGGTTCTGGGCGTTGCTGGCTATTATAATTGGCGTCGGATCAGGTCATTCAGGGGTAGATATCAAATCAAATCAGCAGGCTTTGCAAAGGCAGCGCTTTGATATAGTATGTATACAGGCTGCTGAGGAGCAGCTTTTCTAGGCCGATGTCTATATAGAGATTATACATGTTTCCGAGAGCGTAATTCTCAAGTCCCCAGCCCCAGATAAAATGTAAATGTACATGACCTGATGCAAATATGCAAGTGGAGAGGTGTCGTCTGTCTGCTATGCACCCAAAAAGTCTATGAGCATAGCGATCCCATGACGCCTCGTAGCCTGAAATAACGCCCATAATGCACGGCTGGACGCGGCCGTCCGCCGCTTGGTACACCCTCAAGATTATGTCCGAGATGGTCTCCTCACATCTCCTCTAATGCCATCCATCATAACCGCTCGGGACCATCGTCGATGCAAAACTCTTCTTCATCCGTTCGACCATTCTCTCGCACGCTCGCTCGCTCGACTCACTCATCCTTTGGCGCCCTCATCCACGCATCAATCGCCGCACTGAACGCCGCGAAGCCCGCGCACCCCAGCGCCGCCGCCTGCGGGCCGCCGTTGCGCGCCAGGATGGCGCCCGTCATGCAGCCGGCGGCCACGCCGTTGGCGAGGTCGTTCTTGGCGCGGAACCCCTCGATGCCGCACTCGATGCCCGAGAACAGCGCGCCCACCATGCCGAAGTTCTTGGCCGTGCTCCAGCTGCGTGCCCCCATGTCCTTGAAGCCCACGCGCAGTTGCTGGCGGAGCGGTAGCGACGACAGCGGCGTCGGCTGGCCGGCTGCGCCGGGCTGTCCCGCGCCGGCGGTGTGATAGGGGGTGTCGTAGGCCATCTATGAGGAAAAGAAAGGGCAGATGGTTAGCGATTCTTGCTGGTTGAAGTTTGGGTATATATCAGATAGGGGATGGGAGCTTACCGAAGCCATGAACATTCCGAAGACACCTCCTAGACCGAATCCGGCGACTCCCGACATCGCAGTCTTAGCGTAACATGATTCCATGAGCTTCTGCATGTTTTGTATCTGGGTTTGTTAGTCCTGTATGTTGCGCTTCGAAGTCGCAGCTGCACTACTCAAGGGACTGACCATCTTGGCATTGGGGTCATTTGGATCCATGCCTTGCGGCATCGCCGGCGCACTGCCGGGAAGGCCTGGCAAGCCGCTACTTGGTATGCTCATATTGGTGTGGCCTCAATGAGTGAAGGTGAGGGTGGGAGGTTCCTGGATGAAGCAATTGTCTGGAGATCCGACGCGGCGATAAGCCCGAGAAATATTTTTGCCGCGATCGACCGCTTCCGTGACTGCCCGAGACCCCTGTGAGCCTAGGATTCTCGGCGCCTGCGGGCTTGTCCGTTTGGTCCCGTGTGGACCCAGGGGACTTACGGGCATGGCATTAACCGAAGCACTGGAAATCAGGCTTGACAACATAATTCTAATCTGTTCATGCTATGGCGAGACTGGTCTTTACGGCTACTAAAACAATCATTTCTTCTTCCTAGTGTCAGTCACTCCTATGCCCAATGCCGTCCTGTATGAAATAATATAAAAACAGCCCTTCCACCTTGCCGTCCAAAAGCATGCCCATTTTGACAGCCGGAGCCAGAAAGACGGATATAGGGAAATCCCAGAACGCGAAAGGTATATCAAGAACAAAGCCTCTAAACCCCTGAATTGCGATGCATTGAGGTTATTTGAGAAACAAGTCCCCAACGCCGTTGCGCATGGATCGTGTCCGGTCGACATGGTCAAGCCCTAGGAAGTCGTCTTGTGGAGATACCATATCCCATAAGATATCATCTGCAACTTGTTAGTCTCATTGGGAGAAGCACGGGAGCTTTCAGTGGTCCTCACCATCGTTCAGATAATTTGGCTTTGAGTAGTGCGCTCGCCTTACTAGCGCGAATTTGATCTTCTCGAAGCTCTTGCCCTTGAGGCCCGTCCGTTTTTCTAGCCGTTTCTTGGTGTCCACGAACTTTTCGCCCTGCACATGCTATATTAGTTTCATACTTAAACGTAAAACGAGCATAAAGTACATACCTCTTTCATCAGGAATCTAAATGGCATGCCATGCACCCTGCTTGGCTCGTTCTGGAAATGGAAGACATTAATGAATGAGATATCATCTGCCTCGAGCTCATCCTCAGACATCCGTTCGGCAACAACGCTGGTATAATCGTTTATGCTGATTATAGGATATTCGCGGGGAAGCTCGCGGAAGAATTTGTGGCTGCTAGTCTCAAACACCCTGATTCTACCACCCTCAACTTCGTCAGGAATTTGAGCTTTCTTGATCAGCCCCTGGATCAGGTCATCAATGTTACCACTCTTCGTAACGAGTATGTCGAAATGATCCTTCACGAATATTAGCATTCGCATAACAATGGCGTAAGAAATGCCTACCTCCTTGGTGATGCCTTCGCTCAGCCAGGTCACCTTGACATTCTTCTTTGTGTCAAGCTCCGCGAGACTCATATCCAGCACCTCAAAGTAAAGAGCGTCTGGTCGCTGGTTCATGTTTAACTGACCGTAACCGCTAGGAACGAGAATAGATTGTAGGGTCTGGTTTGGTCCTCGCTTCACTGGCGTTCGGGGATTGCCAGTTGCTCCATTAACCGTATAAAATCGAATGTGTGTGGGGTCCACGGTAAGGACAGATCCTACTTTCTCTGCTAGTTGATCGTAACTGATCCGGGAATTTAATACAAGCTCAAATGCTGGGTACTTGGCGGGATCTGATCGTGTGGGATGAGCATGGAACTTCACCGTCTTCTTATTCAACAAGAAATCATAGTATTCCCGCGCATCTTCGAAGCGATCCGACTTCTTCACGCTGTTGATCATAATTAGCAGGTTTATTTCATTTAAAGATTGTTGGACATACCTTTCTTCAGAAGACTTGTTTTCGCCAAGTCCTAAGCGCTTCTCGAGAGCGTGCTTTCGATCAGGAGTTCGTTGAAAGCAGACAATGTCGCCATCTTGCAGTTCAGCGCCTTTCAGAGATTGCTTCGCTTTGAGACCTTCAATCATGTTCGGTTTTATTTCCTCCCACAACATGACCTTCTCATCGCTCGGGAGCTTCTCCCCCCAGCCCATCTTCTTCATGATCAATGGGACGAGATCCTCAACCTTCTTCTCCCGGCTGATGTATACGTGTCCCGCACCACGCAGCTCCTGGGACTCCAAGTCAAAACACTTCAAGAAGAGCAAAATCAAATCGTTCTTGACGACAACGCCATTTTGCTGGCCTTGATAGGTCGGCCATACAGCCTCACCATCTGCGTTCACTTCTTCTGCCACCTCAACCCAGACCCGTAGAGCGTTATCACGATGTGCTACAGCTCGGTTGTATGTCTCCTCCACGGTGGGTCTTAGGTCCATTATCGGCTGATCCGGCCGAGTTGTCTTGTTCTGGCGATTGACCATAATCCAGAGACGCACCCGTTTCGGGTCTTGATTGATATCGGTAGCAACACGTGTGACCAAGTCCTGGAGTGTAGTTGTGCGAAGCAGTCTGTAATAACGCGGGGCAGCAGGGTCCACGTCCGGGTTGGCATCAAACACTGTGAGATCAGTGCCGTTATGGTGTCGAAAGCTTTCATCTGTAATTGCCTTGACGCCAATATATAGGTGCTGCTCGTCTCTCTCTCGGCGCTTAGCCTCCTTCGCCGCAGCCTCCTCCTCAAATCGCTGTTCTATTTGAAGTTAGCCTCGGGCTGCGTCAGGGTGCAAAATATCACACTTACGAAGGTGCTGAGGAGTGTCCTCTTCGGTGACTGGAGTGAGAATCTTATCCAGCCGTGATACCCGAATATAGACCAACATGTATGCGCTGTTCGGCCGCATAATCGGCGTCTTCTTTTGAGTAGGAGCACGCACAGGGCCAGTTGGTGTGCGATATTCTCCACCAAAGTTCTCTTCGAGTACCTCTCGCATGGTGGCCTTCGTCACCTTATCATCATCGTACTTGTAAAACCAGCCTTCCTTGTTCGGCTTGAGGAAAGCGTAGTAATGGCCTGCATTGAGGTCGCCGCTGTGCACTAAGACGCCGTGTAGCTGATACGTCCAAGGCTCAGACTTGTCTGCGTCTTCAGAGAGGTAAGGAGCGGCATCGAAATGCTCGGGGAACTCATAACGATCATTGATCTTCATCATCATATCCCGCTGGATGTCGTATTCAAATCGCTTTAGCTGCAAATGGAGCACATCAGGGAAGCTCATGAAGATGACGCCCTTGTTCGCGTCTTGAAGCTTGTACTCATCGCCAGCGTAGTACTGGTTGTCGCCATCCATCTTCTCGACCTGGATGTAGTCCTTGAAACTCTCCAGTAAGCTCTTGTTACCGCTCACGTTGAGCTGGACGTCCCAGAAGTCTTCGATGCGGCTAGACTCGTAATCGACATTGATACAAGATATGTATGTCTTGATCTTGCCGCTGAACATTCGAGGGAGCACGTTCTCAGCTCTCGTGCCCTTCATTCGCTCCTCCATACGCTCCATGAGCTTGCGTGAGAGCTCTTGAACATCTTGCTGCTCAAAAATGTGCCTAGTCTCCCAACCAAAAGACTTAGTTAGTTCATTGGTTCCGACGGCAGAGTTGGAGGTCTGCAATTGATAAAATAGTCGCTGCAGTGTGTAAGCACTGTTATTCATGCTCTCATCCTGATGTGTAGGGATTTCATATATAGCCTGCGAATGTTAGCTTGATCCCTCTTTGAGTGAAAAAGGCCGAACTACCTTGCGGAAGGCATTTGTGAAGTAGAGGGACTGTAGAAGCGAGTTTAGGTAACAAGTGGCACCCTGGTTCTTGAGCCCGACATATCCGGTCTCCTTCTTCGAGTCGTAGTTATTGAAGTTATGCCATAGAACACCCGTCTCGTCTTCTACGATCCTGACGTATGCTGTGATATTTGCTGTGTCATTCTCAACAAGTGGGCGGGTAGAGCCTTCCCAAGCAACGTTGAACATCTTCCGGAGCTCTAAGAATCTGGTAAAACCCCAATCACTCTCCTCCTTGGTGAATCGATGATGCGCCTGGTGGTGGGAATATATGGTGGGGTCATCGGGGTTCCATAGGACCAGTGCGAATTGGACACAACAGCTCCAGTCTTCGGGTATCGTGTTGGGTTCGAAGCCATGCTCGAGGTAGATGGAACATTGATCGACATTGTTACCATAAGGAAAGAGAAGAATCCGCCTAGATTATCAAATGAGCCCGTGCCGTCACGAGGAGAGGCATTGTCAGCGGGACATACCATGGAAAACCACCTGCTTCAAATACAGGGCCATGCTCCTTCTTTTGTAAGCTCCTCCACCCCTCAACTGTCCATGTGAAAACCGCGTCCTCTAAGATCCTGGGCTCTTCCACTAGCGGAGGAAGCACAATGTCTTTCATAGCATCGTCTGTCCTGATATCAGCATACCGTAAAGAGCCGGCTACCGGCGCCGAGTATTCTGGTCCCACTCACGATCGGTGGCGACTGGTAGATCCTGCAACTGCTCCTGCTCATTGTCGAGATTATTAGGGTCGATGATGGCCAAGTCGTCCTTCTCCACCCCATTCGCAGTCGGCTCGACGATGTGCTCCTCCGAGTCGATCATCATGTCGTTCGGGGAGTGGACGTCTGGGTTGAAGGCCTCAACGGAGACGGTCATGTTAGCAAGTCCAGCCACGGGCGGGTCGCCGTTGGAGCTATCCATCTTGCTCTAGGCTCCAAAGGAATACGGGGAAGGGGAAAAGTGCAGCGAAGAAGTAAAGAAGAGCGCTTGACAAAGCAGCAAGCCTCAGCCGGCTTGCTGGGGGAGGGATTGGTAACTCACCATGGCTGCTGCAGGAGTCCTGAAGAGGGCCTGGGTGTGCGGGGGAGACAGATGCAATGGCGACCTGAGCAAGGAAAGAAGCGATGAGCAAAAACGGGAAGAGCAAAATAAGGCACGCTGCCACTTCCTGATCGGGTATCAGGAGGATGGCGAAACTCTCAGTCAGTCTCTGGCTGGGACTGTCGAGGGAAACTGCCAGCGAAGAGGCTCTCTACTATGGCAGTAAGTGAGTAGGTCTTATTGAGAAAATTGGAGGCAGAAGGCAGAAGGCACCCGTGCAGTACACCACCTAACAGTTGCCAGTCGTAGCAGTTAGTGCTTTCCTTGCAGAGTGGGTGGTTGTCCCACCGGGGGCGCAGCATGACTGAGGGTAATGTACAGTGATGTCGCTCTCTGTCATTGAGTACTCCCTTTCCTGCTGCCATCAGCACAGGTGTGCTGGTAGTGTACTAACAGTGAGTGCTGTGCTGAGACTTAGTGGCCACCCCTCCAATGACGTCCATTCCTCCCTCTTTAGCAAGTGGGTAGGGCCGGGTAGCTTATATCTTAGGTAGGTATGATTAAGCAGCAACAAGACCTACATGTCATGACGAGCTTATAATCAGATCAAGACCGGCGAGCAAGGCTGTGCATGCTGCTGTTTCTCAAACTCCCTTGTGCAAAGCGCATGAACTAGACTGGCACGTCTGTATAGCATTCGATCAACGAAAGTTGCTTTACCTCTTTTCCTCTCATGTACATTGATGTCAGTTACCTACAGGCTTGGGATATTTTAGCCAGGATACTGTAAAGCTGAGACTCCACATGCAACATCAGGTAAGGAAGTGTGGTGTGAGTGAGAACGGCTAGTAAATCATGCCAATGCTGCAACGCCATTGAGAGATGAAGAGGTGTGTATCTACTGTGTTGATGTTCGAATTGATCAACTCGTGCATTCCTGACTAGAATGTCTTGAGAATCTTGTGCACTGACAACGACCAAGTCCGCGAAACTTTCGATTGATACATGAACCGAGTATGGCTCTTCATCATTCATCATACCGTCACTGCCGATATTTCCGATCACATGAGAATAAGACGATTTCTCGGCTTTCCTGTCGGTCAAGAGCCATCCATAACAAATCTATTCAATTCCTAACTCAAGTCGTTAGAAGCCCAGCCCAGCCCAGCTCAGCTCAGTTCAGCTCCTCAGCTTCTAGCATGAGTCTTCGGGTTCCTGGCATTGAATTACCCATTGCAGAGGAGACACGGAATGCTGCAGGGAGTAGGGTAGCACAATGTGAAAAGTGCCCCGTGGGCCATGGCCCTAAAAGTAGATGCCGCAGTGAGCTTCCATCTCTGGCAGTAGAGCTTGTGACAGCGCGCATGTACCATGTAAGCCGACTGATTGTGGGGTAAAATTTGCAAGTCCTGGTATAGTGGTAAGTTTCTGGTAACTGATGTAGGCTTGACTCAAAGCTCTCCCATAGGTAGCACCCCACTTCCACCGTTACTCGTGGTCTGGGCCCTTGACTCTTACATTGTACTGCACCAGCATTCGCTCTTCCTCTGCTTCTTTGGCCTGCCAAACAGCCATGTAGGCGTTCGAAAGCTCCCATTCCCAAGTTTCAATTCGCATGCTCTCGCCGGGATGCTGCTACGCGCGGTGCAGAACGCGCCAATGACCCTCCCGGTGAGGCTTGTGGCGCCGGTAGCAGGACTCCCACTGTTTCGACCAGCTGCAGCAGCAGCAGCAGCAGCAGCACAGAGCCGATGGCTGCAGCATACGCCCAAGTGGCGACCAGTCTCGGTCCTGGACGAGTAAGTTTGCTGTTACTATAGCCCCATTGTGTTTGCTTCCATAGCTGATTCATTCTACAGATGGGTCGCAAAAGAAGCAAGACCTATCAGTCTGCGCCAGCTCATGGTCTTTGGCCGGTCACTGACCGAGGCAAGGCTGATCAGTTCAGCCAACTATGTGCGGACAGAGCTTCCGACGAGGTACGAGACTTCAATGGATCACTCCCAACTATCCCACATTGCTATGCTGCTGATGCTAACTATGCTGCCTCCACAGACTCGCACATCGTATTCGAGACATGCAACAGCTGCCCTACGTCGTCGTGACCAATCCCCACATTAGTGAAGTGTACGACTTGTACTACACTGCCTTTGATACCTTCCGAAAGGTAAAGGAGATCAAGAACCTCGATGACAATGAGCGCTTCTGCAAAACGATCAGCCAGACGCTCAAGGCACACTTGTCGGTCATCCCGAAGCTGGCCATGGGGATACTGGAAAGCAGCGGCCTCATGCCCGCTGAGGAGCTTGACCAGTTCATGAATACTATATTAAGATCAGTATGTCAAATTGCTGATCCCCCTCCGAGCTTCGATGCTGACATACATAGCGTATCTCACGCCGAGTCATCGCGGAACAGCATCTCTCCTTAACCGAGACATTCCACCAACCGTGGTTCTCTCCGGGCTCAAAGTTCTCTGACTCAGATTTCATTGGCGAGGTATTCTTGAAGTGTTATGCCAAAGATGCCATCGAGCGTTGCGGCAAGGCTGTTCAAACACTTGCTAGGCAAGCCTACGGAGAGGATGTCCCCATGCCAGAGATACTGATCGATGGCCATCTGGAGGCGAACTTTCCATATATCCTCAGCCATCTCGAGTATATTATAGGCGAACTGCTGCGAAACTCTGTGCAGGCTGTGATTGAGAAGAGTCAGCGAAGCCACGATTGCTCCAAGAAACTTCCGCCTATAGAGATCACCATCTGCGAAGCTCAACACCACGTCATTATCCGCGTCTCGGATCAAGGCGGCGGTGTACCTCGGGATATCCTCCCATATCTCTGGTCATTTAGCAAAGGGCCCCAAAGTCAAAGAATTCTGGCGAACTTAGAGCAGGTGCCGAAAATGGCAGCAACATTGCAGGAGTTACGGGTAGAGGAGCCAGTAGCCAAGCCGAAAGATGAGGCGCGAGGGAGTTCATTGTCATCATTAACAAGCAGACCTCCGAATCTGCGTTTGGGTATGGGTCTGCCATTGAGCAGGGTTTATGCGGAGTATTGGGCGGGCAGTCTAGAATTGCATAGTCTGGAAGGTTACGGCGTGGATGCATTTCTCCAAATCTCGAAGCTGGGCAACAAGAACGAGCAGTTAACGACTCGGGCGAGCATGGATGCTGTTTAAAGAGAGGCAGGATGCGGCTCGTAAAGTGGAGATACCCATCAATGGAAACACTTTGTTGAAGCATGAGTAACATTATCACTCTTTCCGGAACAAGCAATACTCAGTGAAAAGTGCAGCCATTCTCATTATCTGGTATCATGAAAAGGGATACAGAATTACATCGTAAGTAAGGTAAGAGGGCTTGAAGACGGGGAATAAGGAGGACAAAAAAAAGGAAACTATTGAGCTTGCCGCACAGCCGGGACGCTTTTCGTCTTCTTCATCCGTACTTTTTCAGCTGCCCACCAAGTGAAAAGGAAACAAACAACAAGCTTTGTCAGAACATCCTAATGACCATCAAGCTGCAGGATCGATGATCACACCCCCTTGGCGCTGGGGGATATCCATAATCCTTCCTCATAGTGATATTGCCTGAGACAGATGCATAAATCCGGCTGCTATGGAGCATGTACTCCTGATAAGCAATACGGAATTGTTCTCGGGCAGTTTTAGCGGCTTAGACAAGTTGAGTGATTTAGCGGCGGCCGTGGGAGCGGACCGCGCTGCCCTGCATCTGCTCAAGCTCTGTCTCGAGCGACTTGATCTGAGCATGGGTCTGCTCAAGATCCTTGTTGAGGCGATCACGCTCTGCGATGAGCTTCTGCTCCCATTGCCTGAATCGCTGTTCCTCGATCTTAACTTGCTCAGTGAATCGCTTCCGGAGGGCCTCTTCCTCCTCCTTGAACTTGGGGTTGTCTAGCTTTCTCGGGCGAGCCTCTCCGAACTTGCGTGTCTCCATTTGTTGAGCGCGGTAGGCCTCGTAGTGCAGCTCCTCGGTTGTGTGAATAAGGTCGAGCATGTGAGTTCGGATCAGAATAGATCGCAGTTTCTTGAAGTCGCAGTGGTCCTCATTCTCGACCTCAGCAACACCCCATGAGTACTGACGGCCCTTGACAATGCGGCCATCACCAGTCTTCACATCCTTCTCGGAGCCAATAACGGCAAACGGCATAGCACCCATAAGGCTTCGTGCGTGCTGAGCGGCAGCCTCATCGTCCTCCTCGACTGGTGGCTGATAGATCTTGATGCTCTGGGCCTCGATAACAGCTCGGATCTAAGAAAGAATGTCGTCAGTAACCACTTCAAATGGCGATGGTTGAAGAAGCGCCTACCTTCGCCTTAAACTTGGCTAAGTCGGCAGGGCTCAGGGTATCAGCCTTAGCAATGACAGGGATAAGGTTGACTCTGGAGCAGAGGCGCTTCATGACCTCGATGTCGAGGGGCTTCAGAGTGTGACCGGTAGGGCGGATGAAGTACAGGCAGGCATGGACTCGAAGGTCAATCTTGTCCTGTCGGCGAGGCTGCTGCTCCTGCAACATGTAGGACTCATGCTGATCATCCAAAAACTCGATGATAGGCATCCAAGAATCGCGGTTGTTGACGTAGTCGCCGAAGCCCGGGGTATCGATAACGGTCAATCGGACTGGGCGAGATGATGAGCTTCAGCTTAGAATTAGGGAGCTGCTGTATAATTACCCTTGAAGAACTTCTCCTCCAGCTCGGCCTTTGTGATCTCAATCTCCACAGTCTTGTCGACCTGCTTCTGGTGGCGACGCTTGTGGTCGGCATAATTCTTAATTGTCGTAGAGAACAGTGTGTTGATGAAGGTCGTCTTGCCGAGGCCGGACTCGCCAGCAACCTATCAAATCATCAGTATAGATGGCTTTGGAATCGTCTGCAGTGTTGTAGGGTGTTTACCATGATGGTGAAGGCGGCACCTCTCTTCGCGACGATTTTGTGTCGCTGGTTGGGCAGATTGGCAATGCCAATCGGTGAGGCGCTTTCTGCAGCAGTAGGAGCCATCGTAAAGGTAGCGTCGGAATGTAAACCTGGAGAAACGGGATTGCTTGATGGGAAGGAGCTTAAAATGCCGATACGAGTATTGAGATCCCCTCAATGATGGCAATTGAGAAGAACAAGGCTGGGGTCGCAAAACAAAAAATGGACGGATGTTTCAATGTTGACAACTAGAGTAAAGGCGGAGAGAGCTCGAGCCGTTCAGGAGAAGTCCTCACCTGTCAAATTTCCAGACGCACAGGGCAGCAGGAGTGCCCCCTTGGCCCCCTTTTCCTAGGTCCCTTCCGGCTCCTGCCCTGGCAGCACTACGACTGCCGCCTTGCCCTTTCCAGACAAGTGCCGGAGCACCGCCATTAGTTTTCACCGACCCCGCCAAAATTTTTGGAAAAAGTTCCCAAGCGACCATAGACCCATGCAGCCCACCTACGACACTGTGAAGAGCTTCGAGATAGCCCTCCATTCCTCCACCTGCATATCGAAGGAGAAATGGCTAGCAGGTAACCATGAAGACAGATTTTAAGGTATGTAAACTTCAGAGCTGTATAATTCATCAGAATCACTAATCGTCAATTAGTTTTCCAATCTTCTTGGAACTGTCTATTGTCAGGGCAATCTTCTGTATAGTCCTGATGGCACCCATCTATACTCGCCAGTAGGAAATAGGGTGACAGTCTTCGATTTGGTCAAGTATGTTCAAACTCCTATGCAATCGTCGCCTCATTGCTCTTATTGACCTGATATATAGCAACAAATCATTCACCTTGCCGTTTGCGCACCGAAAGAACATCACAAGGATCGGCCTCACGCCTCAAGGGAATTTGCTCCTCTCAATTGACGAAGATGGCCACGCTATCCTGACCAATGTGCCCCGGCGCATTGGGATATATCACTTCTCCTTCCGATCCCGCGTTACAGCACTCTCGTTTTCTCCGTCTGGGCGCTACTTCGCCGTTGGATTGGGAAGGAAACTCGAGGTCTGGCATGTGCCCTCCACACCGGACTCGAACGCAGAGGGCGAGCTGGAGTTTGCACCGTTTGTGCGCCACCACACACATACCGGACATTTCGATGATGTGCGATTTATTGAATGGTCGAGCGATTCCCGATTCTTCATCAGCGCCTCCAAGGACTTGACGGCAAGGATATGGAGCGTAAATCCAGAGGAAGGATTCACACCCACAGTCCTGTCAGGTCACAGGCAGGCTGTGGTCGGTGCTTGGTTCTCGCAGGACCAGGAGACTATATACACAGTCAGCAAAGATGGTGCGGTCTTTGACTGGCAATACAAAGGCCCACAGCGAGACGAAGATGATATGGACGAAGACGAAGATGAGTCCAAGATGCGCTGGAGGATAGTGGGCCGGCATTACTTCATGCAAAACAATGCTCATCTAAGGTGTGCTGCCTTCCATCCAGAGTCAAACCTGCTTGTTGCCGGCTTCTCAAACGGAATTTTTGGTCTATACGAAATGCCCGACTTCAACATGATACATACGCTTAGCATCTCTCAAAACGAGATCGACTTTGTCACAATCAACAGAAGTGGAGAGTGGTTAGCATTTGGTGCTTCCAAGCTGGGCCAGTTGCTAGTTTGGGAGTGGCAGTCGGAGTCTTATATCCTGAAGCAGCAAGGTCATTTTGATTCCATGAACTCCCTGGTATACTCCCCTGATGGCCAGCGCATTATCACAACTGCCGATGACGGCAAAATCAAAGTGTGGGATATAGAGTCCGGCTTCTGTATTGTGACTTTTACAGAACATACAAGTGGTGTCACGGCCTGCGAGTTTGCGAAGAAAGGCAATGTCCTCTTCACATCCAGTCTTGACGGCTCTATAAGAGCTTGGGATTTGATACGGTATCGAAACTTCAGAACATTCACAGCACCGACACGACTATCGTTTTCATGCATGGCTGTTGATCCCAGCGGGGAGGTGGTTGCTGCTGGCTCGCTCGATTCTTTCGACGTTCACATCTGGTCCGTCCAGACCGGGCAGCTACTCGATCAATTATCAGGACACGAAGGTCCTATATCTTCACTCGCATTCGCGCCAAATGGAGGCCTGCTAGTCAGTGGAAGCTGGGACAGAACGGCCAGAATATGGTCCATTTTCGACAGAACGCAAACAAGCGAGCCTATACAGTTGCAGGCAGATTTGCTCGACATTGCATTCCGGCCGGATTCATTACAGCTCGCCATTTCTACTTTAGACGGACAACTCACTTTCTGGTCTGTGTCAGAAGCCGAACAAGTAGCTGGACTGGACGGCCGCCGAGATGTATCTGGCGGGCGGAAAATCACTGACCGTAGAACAGCAGCCAACGTCGCTGGAACGAAGAGTTTCAACACCATCCGATATAGCACCGATGGAAGCTGTCTACTTGCCGCAGGTAACAGCAAATATATTTGCTTGTACTCGGTTTCCACCATGGTTCTCCTCAAGAAGTTCACAGTGAGTGTGAACTTGTCCCTTTCTGGGACACAGGAGTTTCTCAACAGCAAGCTTCTGACAGAAGCTGGCCCAGCTGATATGATCGATGATCAAGGCGAGGCCTCTGACCGGGAGGACCGCATTGATAGGTCACTTCCGGGCTCGAAGCGTGGCGGTGATCCTTCTGCACGAAGGAAGATGCCAGAAGTTCGAGTAAATGGCGTGGCCTTCTCGCCAGCTGGCACAGCCTTCTGCGCAGCATCTACTGAAGGGTTGCTTATCTACAGCGTGGACAACACGCTGCAATTCGACCCCTTCGATCTCAACATGGAGATCACGCCGGCGTCTACGCTGGCAGTCCTAGAAAATGAGAGAGATTACCTCAAAGCACTTGTCATGGCATTCCGCCTCAACGAAGCGGGCTTGATCAAGCGAGTGTTCGAGGCAGTGCCTTATACCGACATACCCTTGGTTGTGGCTGATTTCCCAACAGTCTACGTACCGAGGCTGCTCCGATTCGTCGCTGCACAAACTGAGCAATCACCGCATATAGAATTTTGTCTGCTTTGGATCAAAGCCCTCGTTGACAAGCACGGAGCTTGGTTGACGGCCAATAGGGGTAAAGCGGACGTGGAGCTGCGAGTAGTCGCTCGCGCTGTCACAAGGATGCGGGACGAGATCCGCAGGTTAGCCGATGAGAATGTCTACATGGTGGACTATCTCCTCGGACAAGTGGGCACTAAGGATGCGACGCAAACCAATGGATTGCTGGCCGGTGCATTGCCAGAGGATGCTGAGGTGAAGCTTCTCACTAGACAGGAGAAACTGAGCTTTGACGACCTCATATCGGAGCACGCCGAGGAAGAGGAGTGGATAGGCCTCGATTAGATTACATATAGAATATAATGTGCTCGCAATGACTGCCACTGGATCGCATGGTAAATTCCATTGCCCTCTAAGCCTATAATGCACGCTGTCCATGCCTGTGCCGTTCCAACCATCGCTCATATCCCATAATTCAGCGACATTACAATAAGAAGAGTTGTTACAATCTTAGCCTTCAAAGTTTTGCCTGGTCTGGCACATCCTGTAACCATGTTAGAGGAGGTTCGTGCTATGTCAACACTTCAAACACTTACCTTCCACATCTCATCTAGACCAGCCCCCCTCACCCAATTCGGACCTGGTCCCTCAACAGAATCCACGACCATATGATGAACCTTCATCCAAAGGTCTTCGCCCTTAATACGCATCCAGTCCTTGTCCTCGTATTTCTTTGATATATTTTGACAAAGGCCAGCTGCGCGGGCGAGCTTGATAGCGTGTCCGTCATCATGCAGATTATGAATTCGAGAGACCAGATCTGAAGTACGCCGTAAGCATCAGGGGGTCGGAAAGACAAAATAGCGCGATGATACTCACCACTTGCTTGTTTGATCTCCCCTGGTTTCTCCTTCGGTGTGTAGGATACGATTGCTTCCAGAGGCAACGCTGGAGCAGAGCGAGCTGCATACTGGACTAGGTCCATCCTGATCTTGTACTCCAAGAGACGTCTTTTGGACTCCAGAGAAAATGCTGGTTCAGCGTTGAACGCCAGAAAAAGAGGGGATGAGTTGACGTGATGTCTGCTCAAAATATTAGCAGGGCATCCCTACCCTCTATTTCGAAAACTAGGTATACTCGCATCAAAAAGAAGTCAAACTTGATATGTTTGGGTGGGTGGATAGCTGCACCAGCTGCAGCATACACACACGCATTGAACATCTCAACCGTCTTCTCCTCAAGCTCCTCCGGGCGAACTTTGACCTGGCTAGTGATAGCGAGCATCTCCTCCTTTGCTCGCTTGAGCACACCGTCCCTGATCTTATTGCTGTCTCCAGCCTGAGCCGAGTTGGCCAACTTCTGATCCGCATACACCGCATCGAGGAGGGACACTATCGAGGGCATCGGCGTGTTGGCTGACTCATTTGCCCTCTTCTCGCTGGCGAAAAGGAATTCCTTCAGGTCATTGCGATGGACGCACGTCTGCGCTAGGGCCTCGGCCACGATGGCTGGCTGCGCCCACTCGACTCCGTACATCAGCTGAATCAGGGGGTGAAGAAAGCCGGCGAAGAGTCGTGCCAGCATGTCATCTGCCGACTCGGTGCCCGCGAAAACGTACTCATTGAGAACAGCCTGCCAACCCTTGGCCTCGATCTCCCGCTGGAAGAATTGCAAAAAGTCAGGATAGTATTGCTCCTTGCCAAGATACTTCTGAGCATTCTCCCATGACTTGAGGTCCTCGATGACACGATCATGAGACTTGAGAACACGGCGCTGGTAGCCCGCATTGTTATCATATCCCCTTTGTAGCGCCTGAGGCCCAGCACCTGTGCCGTACAGAGCCAAGATGTGATGAACGATCTTGAATCGTCTTGTTAGCTGACAGGTGTTGACATGGACCACGGGGGCTTACATGGTTGTGAAATCCATCGTTGTTAAAGAATACGTGATGTTGCTTGCCGTTTGTTAGCACATGAGTCCCAAAAACCTGTTGAGAGCGAATATTCTCACCTCAAGATCCTTTTGCAAGAGCTCTGAAGCCTTATTGGCGGCGTCGGCAGTTTGATCAAACTTCCACAAACCAGAGTCCTCGGGGACTACATGCATTTGATATGGTGTCGCCATATTGGTTAGACGTCTAGAGCTACTGGGGATGATGCTTGGCAATCTCCTGAAGACGGCATTTGCGCACCGAGTGGCCGTTTTGGAGGAGAGCATCCGGACGAGACCAGCCTGTCTTATAGATCGTATCGCTATATGCACGACAAGAAAGACTCCGCGTCATAAATAGCAGGCACGACACACGTGAACTCTTGGCCACTCCAACTCATTACTAATTTGAGGCTTCGGGAGGAGGCAGATCTATCGGACTACAAGATAATTGGCCTGGCCCCAAGTGTCTAGAGGTGTGCTACCTCGTAAGACCGGGAGCCTGAGATCTCGTCGTCTGCTTCGGAGGCCGAAATGAGGCGTTGTGCTCTCGGGGTTAAGCCTTGACTCTATGAGGTATGTAAGTAACACCGCAGGCAGTAATATGACACAAGATCAACGTAACAGACGGACCAAATAAGGTCCAGAATCCCACAATTAGAGGAGGTCAAGGGCCTAATAAGAAGCCGAATGAACCAATGCCGCGATGCGAGTCTGGGTGGCTGTAAGTGAATGCTAGTACCACAAAGGGCCCAATAGAAGGGTGGCGGTTGTAAGCCACGGGACTTGGGCACTTCCCCAGATTCACATCTCGAATGACATCATGAGCTGCTGCATCAGTGCACAATTTAGTGCAGTTAGGTCCCTGGGAATGTCTACCTAGGCCGGAGCTAGGTAGGTTATATCTGTGCTTGTGAAAATCTACCATAATTCCTAATACACACGTTCGAAGTGAGGTATACTACCTATATTGGGTGGCTTAATCAAGTAATCGCTCATAATTCCCATATGGTTGGTAGCTCCTTCTGCGTGAAGCGTTCTAGAGTCTTGGAGAGCCGTATTGTCAACAGCCGGAATGCTGCTCTTCATTTCCGATATTACGGTAATTGTTCTCAGCTTCTACCTGGTGGCGTCTTTGTGAGAGAGTAGAGCTCTGTCCAACTATCTGCCTTTGGCACCCTGCAGCATGTTCATCGTTGCATGTTTTGTATGTACACGAGGACCACAAGCTACTTGGCTGCTTCGTCTGCTTCAAACCGACCAGAAATCCGCCATGATCCCCTGCTGCACGACAGCAATAACCTCCAGCAGTGTACCTATTCTATTGAATGGTCGACAGTCTGTCAAATCACAGCATCACGGCACGATTGAAACAACAGCAGAGCAACGCAGGCTTGTGATCACCTGTTGAACGGCCATTGAATGCATCCAACCGAGATCCAAAATATCAAATTGCCAGTGCACGCGGCATGAACGCATACGCTACCATAAGGCCTGGCTTTATGGCGCCCGTGTCAAACACAACAAGATCACCAGGTTTGGTCAATGGCAAGTCTCGGCGACTTTCCTCTCGACTCCAGGGGTCTTTTTGAAGAGCCGGCCGGGGATTGCCAGCTGTTGGTGTGGGAGAGCCATCCAGTATCCTGGTTACCACCATGGCTCGTTTCAGCGACTCGAAACCTCACCAAAGCCTGTGACACCCTCCTTTACGGACGCTTTCGAAACACCGCTTCAATGGGGCTTTCCCCTCGAGCCCCTCAACCAGGCACCGCCTCCCGGGAAGGCCCCTGATTCTGCACCCGTCGATCTCTCGTGAGCCTCGCACGGAGCCAAGAGAGCTCGGAGCTGACAACTCTTATGGTCGGCCATGCTCAGCTCAGTCCACCTGCTCCTCGGAACCACAAGGCCTGCGCCAATCATCAACAGGGCCTTCTGACAACCTTATGCCTGCCAAAACCTCAACCAGTGTTTGACATTTCCTCTTTCGCACCACTGCTTCTATCCTTGGGATAGTCACGTTGCATTGTGGCAGCCAAGTGGCCTCCGCATCACATTTGTAGACTGCGTTCTTTCCACAAAGGAGTGGTGCCGGTGCTGGCATGGCGAGCAAAACACAGCTGTTGAGCATGTGCATTTCTTCCTGGACGGTTTTCTCGGATGGCTCATCTGATCAGTGTCGGATTCTTCTTCTCTTCTCCTTCTCTTTCTCTTCATGTCTTCGCTGCTCAGTCGGTGGAGGCTTCAAGTGCGGCCTTCACCTAATTGTTAATTCTCTTTTCCTATGTGTACTAGACGAGACCTACGCGGTCCGGTATCTCGCTCTCAATGCGATATTTGTGCTCGTACGCGGCGTCGGTAGCATTGGTGTTATCTACATGGGCAGAGCTCTCACACGGTAGTGCTCTTCGGCGGCGAGAGGTTGATACCCCTTCGTCTGCCGATTTTATACGGCGGTCTTTTTCCGCAGGTGAGCCATCAGCTACTAGGTCGTCTTTGTGACCCTCATCTAACACCCTCCGCAGCCACAGTCATTGGTGACTTTGTATATATCGACGGTGGAGAAGTTTCCCAAGTCGTTAATGGAGCTCAGCCTCCATCAGATCATCCCTCTTACCCTGTTAACTCTACATTATCAATCAGCCTGAGAGAGTCGTGGACGAACTCGACGGTTCCTTTCAATTCAATTTCAAAGCAGGGCGCGTTGAATGCCCCAGTATTAAATAACCAAGCCATTTGGACCGACCTTTCGGCCAGCTCGTTCTGGATATGGGGAGGCTCTGCTGCATCTCCCAACGACCCACCGGAAGATGAGTCCTGGGAGTTCTTCGCCGACGGTGGCGGTGGCGGCTTCTGGTCAATTAAGATACCGTCCAACCAAAGAGCCTTTGATGAGCTCGTCCGTCCAGATGGATGTGCCTTCACGCATAGTTCTGACGTTGGTTACTGCTTCGGCGGTCTGGTTACATCGCAGTCCAATGCCACCGTGACAAGTGACATTGCGGTGCCCGGTCTTGTCTCCATGGGTATGAAGTCCACCGTCTGGACTAATACCTCGACGAGCGGCTTCGGGAAGTTCGGCACCATGGTGAATGGAGCCGCTGAGTTCGTACCATTCGGTCCAAACGGATTGATCATGCTGCTTGGAGGTGTAGAGGGCCCGTCGACAGACTTTGCCCTCTCCTCGACTGACCTGGGCTTCACCAACATCACCTTCTATGATCCCATCTCACGACAATGGTTCTCACAAGCAACCACTGGAGATCGACCGACTGGTCGCCAGCGCTTCTGTACTGTTGGAGTACAGGGGCCAAACAACACTTACGAAATATTCTTGTACGGCGGTCTGGAGACAGCAGCCGTTACCACCTCTGACGAAGTCTTTGTCCTCTCCCTTCCGGGCTTCGTCTTTACGAAGGCAAACAGTACCCTGTCCACACCACGTGCCGACCATGCCTGCGTGGCGGTTGGCGATGGCAAGAGACAAGTGCTGTCCATCGGGGGGACGAATGCTATGAAAGGATATCCAGAGTCGATGACCGACCCCGACCCATGGGCGCAGGGGCTCGGTATTTTCGATATGACCACTTTAGAATGGACAGCCTCCTATGATGTTGACGCGGCAGCGTACGACACCCCTGAGGTTGTGCAAGAGTTCTATCGCAATGGCGGCCTAGACGCGGTCGTCTGGACCAACGACGAGGTAAAAGACATTTTTACGTCGGGTGACAAGCCAGACTTTGGTTCAGGCGCTGGAGGAGGGAACGACAACACCACAGGCAGCGGTGGTGACGGCGGCAATGATGGCGGCTCCAGCTCGAACAACTCCTCAAATGCTCTTCCCCTCGGCGCCGTGATCGGAATCGCCATCGGCGGAGGGATCATCGTGCTCGGCATCGCAGCAGGCTTTCTATTCTGCGCCCTCCGCCGCCGGCGCGAGGCCTTCACCTTCTCCTTCCTCCCAGCCCGCAACACCAGCAATAGCAACAACAGCAGCAGCCGCCGACCAGCAACCTCGACGATATCCCGCACCCACACCGCCAGCAGCTCGGTGTCGTCGACCGCGCCCCTGAACCTGCGCGCGCGGCGGTCGGCCACGGACCTGCATGCGCCCGACACGCCCGCGCGCTGGGACAGGACGGCGCCGCCGGCGGACGGGTACAGCGTCTTCGTCAAGGGGAACGCGACGCCCATCGTGCCGATGGCGACGTCGGGCCCGCTGGCGAGCAACCCCATCACTATGAACTCGGCGCTGGCTAGTCGCAGGGGACGCCCGGCCCTGAGGGCCATACGCACGGCGACGGCGGAGGACGTCCGCAGGACTGGCTCTATCCGTGTGTATCAGAAGACAGATGGGTAATATTGCATGCATGCATGCATGCGTGCATGCGTGCATGCGTGCATGCGTGGCTATATAGGAGAATTAATGGGCTAGTGCGAGAAGGAAGGAAGGGAGGATGAGCATAGATTCATTCATGGGACCGGCGTTTATATAAAAGCTCTATCTCGCATACTAATAATACCATTTAGCAAGGAAAGGGGCAAGACCCTAGGAGATCCAACAATGAGCATATAATAACACAATTCTTTCTTAAGCAGATGTTTTTCCTGTACCGTGATCGTAGTCCATTGCAAGTGATCAGTCATCAAATCATTTATACTCATTCATGCTATTGACAGATTTACTATGCTGTAAAGCATACCTATTGTCTAAATATGCGGGCCAAATGCCGCTCAGCCCACGGCGCCGGCCCAGACCTTTCCGTTTCACACCATGCGTCGACCCTTCATCACCAACTAGGATGAGCTCCCCGATTTGTACAATGGCATGGCAGTAGCCCGGCTCGATGCTCTGCGTTTCCTCCCCTTGCATCATTAGGCATCAAGCGCCGTTTGGCCTCTCTGCCGCTTTTAGTAACTCCCTGTTCTTTCTCCATGATAATATGATATAGTCAATCACTCCCGATGTCTACTAGGGCTCCTGTGATCTCTCCGTCCAGATCGCTCCCGGATTAAGCTTTTGCTTGTAGCCGCATCGTATCCAATGACGTGTGTTAGATAATAGAGTCTAGGTCGATTGTTAGCAGGCCTGTTTTCATACCCAATTTGGGGACTCTGGTTGCACCAAACATACTTCTCTGCAGTCGCGTCCCTAGCTTTGACATCCTCAAAGCGCTGCTGACACTCCATCCACGTAACGGCCCTCCTCTTTGGCGAGATCCTCTTCGTTGTCAATCGGAACTGCCCGGTCACGGGTCGATGGTCAGAAACCCGCACCTCGTGGCGCCGGTAATCGAGTTGCTGTATCCTGCCTCGGCCACGGTATAACAGGCGGTCGCACCAGGCAGGACTACGCTTCTTCTCGCTCGAGTCGTAGTTGTCCGTCCCAACATCATATTTGTATGTTGGGGCAAATGTGATTGGTAACTCCTCGAATGCTCGGAGCTTGAAGCCTGGGTTTCGACGACGAGCTACTAAAAGCTGATCGCGGTCTAGGAGTTTGTTTAGGTTGTTAGCCTTGACAGCTGCCACGACCGTGTCTCGTGACATGGTGTCGATACGATAGTTTAGATCACCGTTGACGATGCACAACTCGTGGTCGAGAATCAGCGTGCCATCGCCACCTCCAGTGTAACTGTCTACACGAATGTTTGGGTCGCGTTCAACTGGTAGGATGCTAGCTTCCAAGATGGCAGCAATGTCATTGTGTCGATGGGTTGCTTGAGACTGCCCTGCTGCAAGATGGCAGTTGACAAAGCAGAGTGAAGAGTCATCTATCATGAAACGGACGACAATAGCGCCCTTATTCCCGTGCAGACCACCCATACCTCGTTTGACCTCGGCGCTGCTCAGATTCCGAATCCGGTCCCTTAAGTCAGCCTTGACAAATATGCAAGTGAACAGTCCGACGAGATGGGCAGTCTGTAGAAGATGGTACAAATCTCCAGACATGTAGTCATCCAAACTCCTGACAAGAAAGTCTCTCCAGTCACGGTACTGGTGGCTCATCCGCTCTTGATCGGAGCCTTCTTTTTTCTTCGGTTTCAAGAATCGCTTGGCCGTAGCCGTCTTATCTTCGAGATCCACAAGTTCTTGGAACCCAAAAACAAGTATGTCTGGGGAACCGCTGTTTTGAAGCAAATTCTGGATGAAGCTCGCATCAGAATCCGAATACCTCAAGCTGTTCGGCGTAGACGCTCCAGCATTCCATGTCATGACCAGAGCCTTGATTTCTTCAAAATCACAATATTGAGAGTCCCGGGCTTTCATCTCTTCCTCTAGCCAGTCTTCTTGAAGCAGGCCGTCCCAGGCCTTCAGCATATTATCTGCGCCAAGTGAGACAACCTGAACCCGATCCAGTTTATACAGACTAGATCGATCAGCAATGAGCTTGACCACGGGATTTTCGTGAGCCTGCCAGTCCTTCTTGACCGTCCAAGGTGTTTGGCTCATGTCATATACGCAGACCTTGCCCGTATTATAGCCTGCCCACAAATTACTGCCAACTCCGGCGAGTGAATTGATCTTGTAAGTGCTTATATTCAGCAGTCCCAAGCAAGTGTAATCCTTCCTCGAGTATATACTGACTTTGCCGTCAATATGCCCAAAGAAGACCTTATTGGGGTCCGTAGAAAGTACAGTACCGGCGCTGACCTCGCCAGCACTCTCCTGAAGAAGGGGCCGTATGAGAACCTGGAACTGGCTGCGTCCGTCTGGAGTTGGCAAGAAGACTCGAATTTCCTTCCCAGTCGCATGCCACAGCTCGTCACCAACGACCATTGAAAAGGAATGATTTTTGGGCAGCCGGTATGATTGACTGGGGTTGCTGGCCATGTTCGGTACAGAATCCGCGTCTGGCGCCCAAATATGCATCGTCCCAGCATCGTCAAGCGTCCACATTTCGTTGAAATGCCTGTAGATCTTGATGATCTCGTTGCGGCCGTGAGCTCCGGGTTTCGTGCAGACAACGCTTTGTGTTGCAATATCCGCCTCCATCAACTCGCCCATGTTGTTTCCGATCCACAGTCTCTTGCCTTCCTCATCGACGTTCGCTCCCGGCTTGAAAGCGACTGCAGTAGCCTTCACGCCCTCACCATGCGCAAAGCTCATGAGTAGTTCACCATCCAGGAGACTCCATACTCTTGTGAGATGCCCACTCGTGCAGACTAGCTCCCCGCAAACATCGAATATCCGGCTGTCATACTTCGTCTGAATCTCGTGAACACCCTGTTTGATAAATGGAGGCCTCCGGTTGGTATTAGAAGCATCTGGATACGCCGTGGTCACATGTTCTGAGGCTTCCTGCTTCGAAGAAGGGACCAATGATGACTCTGCACCACGATGCTCCGGCGTGGTCGCAACTACCATGGACGGCTGTCGGACCTCATTCACTGCTCTAGTCATGCTCCTGTCGGACACAGTCAAGGACCTACCGACTGGTCGTTGTGGAGGTGGCGCGAATTGCGTGGTAGGTGTCGATACAACACGCTTCTGAGAAACTGGCCCACTGATGACTGACTGGGAGGTTGAAAGACCAGGCCGGGGCGGTCGTGGAGGCGGGAGCATAGAAGGCGTCTCTGATCGGGCGGGCGTCGGGTCAATGGCAGTTGTACGGGGCCGGGTAGGCAAAGCTGGCACCTGTTCGCTAGGAGATTGTACCGACGTCTGCCCCTTTATGCTACCGTTCATGTCATAGTCCTTTTCTCTCCTCTTACTAGCCACTGTATGATGTACTGGTGGAGGTTCGAAATCCACTTGTATTGTCTTTGATTTCTTGATCGGGGCGGGTTCTGCAGACACCTGTGGTCTTGGTCTCGTAGGGAGCGACGGGGGTATGTCTTCATCTACACTAGCAGAGCCGCTGCTAGGTGGACTATTGAAGGGCGACACCTTCGGAGATACCCTTTCTGTAGCATGGTTCCTCAAATCTAGAGCATGATTGGCGTCCCCCATCCACGAATTGCGAGAGAGCACTGCAGGTTTGTCTGACCGGTTCACAGGAGGTGGCGGCGGTTTCGAGTCGCGATCTCTTCGAAGTTCAGCTGATCTGCGGGGTGGAGGAGGAGATGGAGGCTGAGAAGCCGACAACCTTGGCGACCGTCGAGGCTCGAGCACAGGTGTATGGGGACGGCTAGGGATCTTGAACTGGCGCGATGCCGAAGCAGGTGAGCCAGCCTTCACTACCGCGTCGGGGTTCAAGAAGCTCGACTGTTCGCTCGTAGCGAGGTTCAAGGCTCTACCCTTGGGAGGGGATTGCGGCGGTTCGACGAGGAGCGAGGGCGGTTTTATAGGTCGGGGGCTTAGGGGAGCAGGATGGAAGCCTCTTGGGTTCGGGGAGCGGGCTTCGTTCTCGGTGGGCGGTGGGAGATGGAGGCTGGATAAGTTCAAAGAGTCTCTTAGTTTGTTTTTGGGCACTGAAGGCGGCTCCTTCGAATGTATGCTTGCATCGCGCAGCTTCTCTGGCTTTGGGGCTGGAGCAGGGGATACTGTTCGAAGGGGCGTATGAGATGGCTGCGACTGAGGCTGGTCGTTTCCCTTGTTCATGTTCTCGAAATGTGACAAGAGCGAAGACACTGGTTTCTGAGAGCATGTGAGCAGCCATACAGGGGGCACACAAGTCATTGCGACTCACAATGGAGGAGCCATCAGGCCCTCCTCCTCCTCCTTTGGCGGACTCGTCCATGCTGGCGGCGGCGGCGGCGGTGGTGGTGGTGGTGGTGGTGGTGGTGGTTGTCGATGTACAGCGGGGCTACTTGAGGTCCCCATAACAACCACCCCAGACTGTCGCTCTCATAAAATCATGAGTTGCCAGAGAGGAGAGGCGACCGAGGTGTCGTCTTTGATATTGCAAGGAGGTAGCACAGCTAATTACTCGAATGTTTTGGGTAAGGTAGAGGGCACCTGAGGGGATGTCGATCACTGCCCAGAGCCAGAGAAATGGAGACGAGTGGGATGCAGGTGGTACCAGAGTGCGTCAGAGGCAGCCCAGCGGTGCGGCATGTACCCTCTCTCTCTCTCTCTAGGAGATGTAGAGTCGATCAAGAATGGCTGTGAAGAAGACGGGTGCCCACTTGTTGGCTAATTGATTTGATATGCGATAGGTAGTAGGTTGACTGACTGTAAGCTGTGAGCATGTCAGAACTGAGGCGGCCAGCAGGATCCCAGAGTCAGAAAAATCAACAGTTTGTTCCAGCGTGGTCATCAACTCTAAACGAGCGATGAGGCGTACTGGTAGTGTGCATGTGTGTAAGATTCCCATCTCCATCTCAAGGTACTTACGTAGTGCATTTATTACCGCAGACAGCTGGGGGACCTGTCTTGGGTTTCCAGGTACCTCATGCGGCCATCCAGTGGCTATTCCCCTTGCTCTCCACACTGGAAAGCGCCGTCGTCTCTACCTACTAACCTACCAGGGTGACACACACACACTGACAGCCTTCTCGAACAGCCCAGCTTGTATCCCACCTAAAATTAGGACTGTTTTATGGAGATCTCAAGTGCCGCTAAATTCATGCCGTTGCGCGCTCTGACAATGGCCTAAGGGAAGGTGATAGATACCTAGGTGGTTACAGCAGTCTGCTCGCTCTGTTTGTATTTTTAGCCGAGGTCTCTGCATCTGCAGATGCATTGTGAAGCCTGGTCAGACCAAATTGCGATACATTCATACTGTAGAGCCTTGAGGGCGGGCTCGTAGTGACTATGGTGGGTGTACTATGCTCAGATTCATGGGAATTTGGGGGCCAGCCTGACAACGTCACCACCTCCGAAACTGGACTAAGGCATAATACGAGTAAGGGTGGAAGTTCCATAGCTGTAGAGTACGGGTACGTGTGCGCGCGAGATGAACGCAACGCGGCCTGCACTGCCCTTACTGCATAGTACATAGTACTGCTGCTCCACTGGCGCCGGTAGTTTCTCGGGCCCAAGGCACTGAGCTCCCGTTACACCACCGGATGACAGATAATCACAGATAAGTAACGATAACTCGAGACTTGCAATAATATGCATCTAGAGTTATACTTGTAGGAAACGCATACGAGGCTGGTCTCTAGCCCCACATGCCCCTGTAAATGCATTCGACCGGGACGGCAGCGAGGGCAGCTCCAACTTAGTTGAACTTACACCACTCAGACCCACCAGCTTGGCTGCCAAATGGATCACAAACACGCCACTTTGGAGTAGCTCGGGGACCCTTGGGAGAGCTAGACCCGTCCATCCAGTGATTTTCATCCCGTCTCATCCCGCAGTCAGTCTCAATCCATGGCAAGGTATTTCTGAAAACCAACTGGCCAAAAGATTTTGGAACCATACATACATCACCACACCTCAGACAATCAATCAATCAACCAGTCAACCAGTCATTGCACTGCAGCTGTCGTGCAACTCACGTCCTTATCATCACCTCATCCCGCTCTCTTGCAGTCTCCAACACACAAGACACTGCTTCTTCTGCTTCCCCATACTTTCTTCCCCAGCATCTGCAAGGTTGCACCACCCGCCGCCCATCCATCAGCTTCACGTCAAGCAAGAAAGGCATTCTCCCGACCCACCAACAAGATGAACACTGTGAGTAGCACACACTCCTCAGCTTGTCATTATACACCAGCTGTGGGCACTGACCCGTCTCTCTCTCTCTCCAGGTTAGATCTTTCTGGTGAGCACGAGATAAAGCCCTTTGTCGACTCATATTTCTGGTAGCTAACACCACCACCTTGCAGGCTAGGCTGGGGTTCCCTCTGTGTTGGTATGGTTGCGTCACCACCCCAATTGACATTGCTTCTACTGACTATCTTTCCTTGATGCAGCCGGTGGCGCCGCATACGTCTTCGCCAAGAGGAGCATCAACGCCGACCGTCAGTCCCGCCTTGAGCAGCAGCGCAAGAAGAAGGACATGATGGAGTCCATGGAATACGGCTCCAATGTCCCCTCCCGCCCCCTCTCTTCCTCTGCAATGGGCGGCTCTGCGATGACCGGCAACGGTAACAACGGAAGCCCGGCGCGAACCGACACAGCAGGATCGCCGAGTCAAGAGTCGAGCGCCGACCCCGCGCCAACGAGACATGCGCCGACTACGGAGGGACAACGAGTGTTTGAGAAGAGTAAATACGAGAGTACCGCGCCATTCAGAAGTCCCAAGGGCGATCGGTTCTCATAACGGCCGGCCATGTCGAGCGAGTAGGGCATTCATCCGGGGCAGCAGAAACCTGGCCATTCGATTTCTTGATGTACATGTGATTTTCCTATTAAATAGTTCGTCATTTGATATTGAAAGGACGACAACAAAAGGCTGCCGGATTATTCCCCTCTCCCCCATGTACTTCTGCGATTACTGCTCCTTGTGAGCACCGTTACTGGCGTTGGAATCTGGCATGGCTGGCTTATGATTAAGATGAGACCTCGAATATTGCAAAGCTGTCGGTTAAATAAACTTTATGCAATTGAAGCTGTTTTGTTCATGGCGAGGTTACTGCGGGGCAAGAAGCGCCAAGGTTTGATCACCTAGCGTAGACTGTCCTTTCCTCCCTTTAATGACATGCATCTAAGCAGGTCGAGTGGACCCGACCTTTCTCGTACCTGAAAGCTTTCATGGGTCTTTACGACTCGACACTATCCTCTATTGTAATCGCCGTCTGCCCTTCCTACATCCCTCCCACGAGTACAACGAGCCCGTCAATAGCTTCTGCCACAAGCATTAGACCGCCAGCCATGGCGCCGCCAGCGGCAGAGCTCGCCATAGCGAAGGCGTCACTGTCCGCAGTGCTCTTCCGACCCGACCCCAGCTCCTGCTCGCGCGACGAGATCGAGCAGTTCCATGGGCTGCTCGGCGAGACCATTTCCCGGTGCTCACCGACCAACGTTCAGGTTTGGCACACACAAGAATATCCGTTACAAGCCCCTTGAGCCTCGGCTAAACATCTGTTTTATATTTGTCTTCGTACAGAAATGCAAGCAATGGGCCTTGCAACACCTGGTCCGGTCGCCTACCCGCGCCGGCGCTCTGGGGAGATATCTGGTCGCCCTCGCCAACACTTACACTCCAGAAGCCTCTGCAAAGTCGCCTCGGCCCTCGGCGAAAAGGCGGCGGCTACATTTACTTTACATACTCAACGACATCTTCCACCATGTCAAGCTGAGGCTTGGCGACGACACATTCATCAAGGGTATCGAGACTCATCTAATTTCACTGGTGAAAAGTGCTGCGTCCTTCTCAAAATGTCCGAAACATATCCGCAAGATAGAAACCGTACTTGATATCTGGGACGACAAAGGCTATGTCTCGCCGCAACTCATTAAGGATCTTCGACGAGCCGTCGAAGAAGGCCCGGGACTTGCTGCAGGTGCTGATCAGAATGGCACAAAGTTGACCGAGGTATCAAACTCGAATAATAAAGCCAAAGAAGCTCCCTTCGTCATGCCATCTATGCACGGTGATGCGGCAACCCCCTGGTTCGACTTGCCTGCGGCTAACTGGCTCCCTGTCATTGAGCCCAACTCGACCAGACCGATGAATCCCGCAATGATCAGGCCGTTGCAACTTGCGTCGGGACCACCTGACAGGGTTCTGGTCGATGCCGTCAAGAAGTTGCTCGCTGATGTAGACAAGATCTACGCAAAAGACATTCGACTGGATGGAGACATGTCAGTCGACATAGGACAAACAGGAGAGCTTTTTGAACGGGACGAGATCAATGGAGACATAGTCTCTGGAGATACCTACTACGGCTGGTCCAGAGCCTTCTGCCAGAAAATGAAGGCTCGCCGGAGCAGGGGAGACAGCGATGAGCCTCGCGGTCAAGTATCTTCTCGAAGCCGCAGCCGAAGCCTTAGTCGAGATAGTAGCTCGAGTAGAGGCTCTCCTCATCCAGCCTTTAAGCGCCGTCGACTTTCCTCGACCTCCCGCAGTGGCAGCCGCGATGCTAGACGAGACAACTATCGAGATGTATCGGGGTCGAGGTCAAGATCAAGATCAAGAAGCCGTCAACGAAGCTACAGCCGACCAGGCTTTCAAGGGGCCTCTAGGAGCTACTCTCGCTCGCGCTCTCCGCCCTCACGCCGAAACGTTGGAAGAGAATTTGATGCCGGCCCTCCTTCCCGCTCACCTCACTACTCTCCGCCTCCATCTATGGCACCAGGTTATGGGAACAATGGGCAGTTCAATCAACCTCCACACCATCCCCCTCCTCCTAATATGCCGCCGATTCCTCCTCCTCAAGCAGGCTACGGCAGCTGGAACGCCCCGCCCCCGCCGCCTCCTCCACCACCCGGGGGCTATCAGGGCCAATGGCCGCCTCCGCCGCCGCCGGGTGGCCCGTCCCAGCAGAACTGGTTCCCTCCGAACCCGAACCAGTGGGCTGGAGCATGGCCTCCCCCTCCCCCTCCCCCTCCTCCGCCTCAAGCGCCCCAGCACCAGGGAGGATATCAATACGGGCGAGGAGGAGGAGGAGGCGGAGGCGGCTATCGTGGCGGCCGTGGAGGATATAATAATAGGGGACGAGGGTGGTAGCTGCCCAGCTTGGTGACTCAAGTGCGAAGGGGATGGGGATGATAACACTCGTGTCGGGTCGCGGGGTGTGTGGTCCTCTTTATGAAGCCAGTCCAGTGTAGACCAGTATACCCCAATAAAATGAACCCTTCACCGCATCTATAGGGACAGTTGAAGACAGTCATCATATAACTCCGTTTGATTTTTGTGATGTCATAACCGAGTGCCTTGAGAGGCCTCACATGTCTACGTAACTCAACACAGAAAAGAGAACTGCCTACTTGTGCAAGAAAGTGTACTTTCTCTCTCCCCTGCATCTCCATCTCCATTTCATCAGGGCAATCATCCGTCCCCCCTGTTCGTCCTGAGCTCCTTCGTCCGAGGGGACATCAAAAGGTCATTAGAGAAAATCCCCGCCCCGCCCCCTTTTCAACACTTACCCCATCCTCCTCGCCCTCTCCCCCGGCTGGTCGTGGTACTCTACAAAAGCCAAGAGTCCCTTTCCCTTTCGCCTGTCCACAGTCCAGAAAAAAAGAAAAAAAAGATTTCCATCATACGATCCACTGTCCCCGTTCCGTCGGCCGTCGCCGGCAGTTGCAACGAGGAGAAATTAAAGTCCGAGCATATTTCTGAACACCAACACCCGGTGGGCCTTTCCAGCTCGTCGTAGAAGTGAAGGAAGTAGTGGTAGTAGTAGTAGTCGTGTCAAAGAAGGTGGCTTTTGGGACGGGGTAGACGGCACGCTGGATGGGCGAAAAGACAAAGACCAGAGAAAGCAGCCGAGATGTATGTATAACCCGTGATCGTGGGACAGTGCGTTGTTGAGTAAAGGAGTCGCTGACCTTGAGAAATGAAGCTTCGTGCTGACTACGTAGACTGCTGGACTGCATCCGCTCAAAGTCAATATGCATGAGGGCTAGAATCCAAGCCCCATCGAGATGTTATCATTCATGTGGTTTCCGTGATCTCGTCGTCCTCAGCTGGTTGCTGGTCCGGTTCCGTATTCTCGTCCTGAAAGAAGAGCCACAGTGGTTAATGAGGGTGTACTCCGACAGTTTTGGTTTTCGAAAACAAAGGGTAGGGTGCAACGGGTCGCTAGAAAAGCCTCGGAAGCACTGAATATGACAGGGGTATACGAATTGTGGTGGCTGCATAGTCTACGCTTGACAGAGGGCGAATCTGAAGAGATCCCTCTGGGGCGGGCCAGAGTCTAACGAAGGGGAGTCGAAATGGCAAAACAAAAAAAGACAAAATCATCGCTGGCTTCTGGAAGAGCCTACCGAATTTTGTCTCTCATGGATGGTTGGCCGGCGCTCTCTGCGATCGCCATCCTGCAGCTTCAGGGAGTCCAGGCGCTTCTGATTGTCCTCGGTTGCATCGATTTCGTCGACCTTTGACAACGATCCAGAGTGAGACCTTAGCGGAGCTGAAGGAGCACCATTAATTTTCCTGCGGCCAGCCTGTTCTGTAATGGTTGCCCATTTCCTCTCACGCATGGCCTCCCGGGAAGCGGCGCTGTTTTGCTGTTCGGTGTACTCATGCGAGCAATCATCGAACAACTGCGGGTTAATCTCCATAAATAGCTTCATCGCATTGTACACCATCCCGTGAATCGTCCTGTTGATGGTTAGACGCCGTTAAAAGGCCCCAAATGTGCAAAGAGCACATACCTGTTCCAGTGTCCCTTAGAATTCTCGTACAATGGCGCGAACATAATGGGAAGAATTATCTCCACATTATCACTGACCAAGTTGCAAAAGTACTCGTTGTTCCAGAAGTACAAAGCACGTTCCGCAACTTGGAAATGAGGACTTGCAACCGATTTGGCAAGCTGATGGAAGAGAGGCTCCTGCACCTTTGCGAACTCAGCAGGATCCATGACCTCGAAGATGTCTTCAACTTCGTTGAGGAACATGACCTCTTTTGTGCTGTTCACCTTGGGCCAATACCGGAGGAGACCAAGCACCACCTACACAAATGTCAGTTAATGTCCAGCGGAAGTAGAATGGTCAGCGTACCTCTTCTGTAAGTGATGCATCTTTCTCCAAGAACTGCACGATACAATAGGCTAGCTGCGGGTGGTACATGCTCAGACTCTTCGCCTTGTGAAGAGGCAGCAGCACTCGGGTGAGGAATAACTTGTGTTCCTCCTTTAATGGAAGAGCGAAGCCGTTGATGATGGAGCCCAGAATCTCGAGAAGTTCCGCCACGCCATTGAATCGCTCTGTCTCATACACGAACTGGAAGAAAACGTTGTTGATCGACCGTCGGATGAAGCTTCGGAGGTTGAGGAACTTTCCGTAGATTCGGTGCAGAGTGGTCTTCAGGAAGTCACGCTCTCGAGGATCCTCTGAATCAAAAAGTTCGAGAAGGCGAAGTACAAAGCTGTGGTCGATATATGCCTTCGCAATATTGGTATTGAAGTCCTGGCTCTCGATGAATCGGAGGAAGAACTCATAAACAACCTGGATATGGGGCCAGGCTACTTCCAACACCGGCTCATCTTCCTCGGGGTCGAAGGCTTCGCCTTGGGGGTTCATTGGTGGAGGAATGGGACGGAATAGGTTCTTTGCAAACATCTCCACAACCCGTGGGTACATGGGCTCAGTGATGACTTGACGGTTATTAGCCACATAATCAAGCAACTCGTGAAGAGCCAGCCGCTTGATCTCCTTGGATTTCATATCTCCGCTGGCGTCATTGAAGTCGAATATGACATTGCACTGGTCAATCTTCTGCATGAAGAGCTCTTGCCGACGGTTAGGCGGCACCTCGTGAAAACCGGGGAGCTTCTCAAGTTCGCGATGGGCCGAGATGTCAAATCTCGAAGAGTGTTGCCTCTTTGGTGTGCGAATGCCCTCAGGCACATCCTTCGGGGTCTGATGAAGGCGATCGAACATGAGAGACTTCTGGCCGGCCTTCGGAGGAGCAAGATCATGAGGCATGGTCTCGGCGGCGCCAGGAGGGGGGACATGCTGCCAGAGCGGTTAGACGCTGAGACTGGAGCTTCAATCAGGTTGGGAAAACAACTCACCGGAGCGCTAGGGCTGATTATAACGGTTGGCGGGAGGGTACCGTGGCGGTTCGGCGTGCTTCCCCCGTTAGAAGACTGTGGTGATCCACCCAAACCTGTGTATCTATCTGGTACTCCCGGGTTCTGTCCTGCGCCCAGTTGTGCGTTTTGGCCTCCCAGCCCCGGATTGTCGAGACCTGCAGCATTATTCGGCGGAAGAGGTTTGTTTCGGATGTCGTTCAGATTCGAAGACGAGGAGGAGGGTGTGAGGACAGGAGACTGATTGGAGTCTCTTGACGAGCCGATGCTGTTAGGCGACGCGGTGCCATCTTTGGAATCCTTATTCTTCTTGGAGGATTTGCTAGGGTCCTTGCCCCGAGAGAGCTGATCATGGCTGTCAGGACTTCGGCCGTCAGGGAAGAATGACGGGCAGCTGCGGGGAGCGCCCTTGAGGAATCAAATGAGGGAGGGTACTCACAACTCTCTGGCTAAAGCGCTTCATCTTTGAAGACAACAGTTTCTCTGTGGTGGGCCGTTAGAGACGCCCGGCTCAGTAATTGCAGCGGGGTGCGCGTGTGGAACAGGAGAGGGCTATTGGGGGAAAATGGCGTGAAAGTGAAAACAAATGTGATGCAGAGGGCGGGTGATGTGTGGCAGAATGAAGAATGGACAAAGGCTGAGGAACGTATCTGCTCAACCTCGTGAAGCAACACACAACGACGACGACGATGGAGAATGACAGCGGGAAGGGATAACGAACAGGCACAGGCCCTTTGTGTTTTGGCGAGACGGGGGTGGCCGAGGAGAAGCTTGGGGCACGACGAGGAGCCAATTCGCCGGGTCTTTTGATGGAGCGATCGAGGGTATCAGGCCAGTGCGGTCGTCGAAGCAGAAACGGACGGACGGACGAGGATGGCAGCGGTGGTGGTCTCTTGGGACACGGACGATTGTGGCACACAGGGAGATCGGCAGGGGGCTCTCGCGGTGTGGGAGGAGGCGGAGGAGGAGGAGGAGGAGGACGGTGCGGGAAACGAGTTAGAAGCGTAATCAATCAATTACCATCTGAAGACGAGCTGGGACGAGGAGAAGAAGAGGCAACAGGGCTGCTCGAAGACATTCGGAAGATCAGCGGCGCAGCGATTCTTTCTTGTCGCTGCCCACACGGCCGGTAGTCTATGCAGCAGGATGGATGGGCGTAGGTAGGTTAAGGTAAGGTAAGGTATGTTGGAATTGAGACGGTGGACGGCGGGCGGATGGTTGGTGATGCTGCTGGGCTCCGTTCTTTGCGGGGCCAAACTGTGAGACGACGCGGGACGGGCCCAGCTAAAGCCCGCCAAACAGACCTAAGGCAGGCCTGCTAATGTGACCTGACCAGCCAGCCAATGCCAGCCAGCCAGCCATCCGCCAGCTGCCAGGTGCCCGCTGCCCGTTGCCCTGCCCTGCCCTGCTGATGCAGCCGAGCGTCAACGTGTGGCTTGTTATTTTCGGCCTCGGCCAACCAACCGCTTTATCGAATAAAGAGGCAGGACACCTCCTCTCTACGACGACGCATTTACTCCGAGGAGGTTATCCATGTAAGCGAAGTCCTACAAGGGAGCAAGGAGCACGACCCAAGAGACGACAAATATCAATTGTTTTGGCATGGAACTGGTCAAAATGCTTGGGATGAGAGTGTCTAGTCTAGGCGGACAGAATTGAAGCTGTACATGCCCTCAAGGATGACTTGAAGAAGTGCTGTTTCGGATATCGTGATGACGGAAGCCCCCCGAGACAGCCTGGAAACGGGACACTAGATTTAAAGTTACAGGGGGACGATGAAGACAGGCCCTCCTTGTCTGCTCTTGTCGATGCAATTCAATATCTGCCTAAGCAGAATCAAGCTCAGTCTCCTCGCAGATCTAAACAAAGCATGGCCTGTGCATAATGGCTGTCTTGAAATGTGCGATGGATTTTAGTGGACCTTCGAGTTTCTTTAACAAGGACTATTAGTACTGTACGCTAGGTACTTAGGCACCCTGCGGGCGTCAACCATCTATCCGTTTGCTTCACCCGCCTCACCCAAACTCTCTCTATCAACCTTTTAAAGACAGGGCGGGATATCACGTTGTTTTGGATCATTCCGTCGAGCTTTTGCGACGACATGACTGTAGGTTTGTTCTAGGGTCGCTCTTGACGCAGTTTCACAGCAAGAAAACCGTGTCTCCTTTACTTCCCATAGGTAGTCTACAACAACCATTCGATGTATCCCTTGGGTGAGTGGGTATGCATCTATCGGGGACCGAGATTTCTTTATCAACCTTCACTCTGACGGGAACAGCCTTTTCGCTTATGATCTATCGCGGCAAAGGAAATACGCCGCAGCCCCTGCCAGGCTGTTCACGCATGTTGCTTGTCAGCGAAGGAAAAGGTGTTGCATGCCGAGACCATGTCCCAAATCGCAGAGCCCGGCGGCAAGCTCCTCACCTCGCAGGACAACTCTGACGGAGCACAGCAAAGTCACAGGCCTCGAAGCCGTGCTCCTAAATATTCTGTTCCTTCCAGGACAATCGCGGCCCTTGAGCACCCTATGATCGTAAAGGATGTTGATAAGGCCATAAAAACGTTCGGGAATAATCCTGCCTTCTCTCATGTAAGTGCGTTATGAAGACCTAACTATAACAATTCCTAACATCTACCATAGCTTGTAGACCCGGATAAACCTCAAGTTGTCATACCTCTCTATCTCCGGTATGACAACCCTGCGTCCAGGCCTGTCGCATCTCACTATGCTGCTTCCCACAACATTCTCCTCAAGATCACCGTTCCCACGCGAACGGGTCGGAAACGCAAGCGAGGCAGCGATGAGCCTTTTCAGGGGGATACGGATATGCAGATCTCAACAACGCCGACTGATGGCTCGCCAAATATCTGCTCAAACTCTCAGCTTGATGACCCCAAGCTCTTAAGGCGGAAGCTTGAGGACAACGTGGGCCGATATCAAGTCGAACCGGTCGGTGTAATCAAACATACCCATCGATATCGAGGAATGGCAGATTTCTCGAACTCGATTCAAGAGTCTCCCTTCATGACCAAATTCATTGACAAAGCACTATCAGGAGAAGGTAACAAGGCTACCTACGATCTTATATGCACCCATGACTGACACTTTCAAACCTAGTCGCAAAACTCCGCGAGTTCACTCTCGATCCTGGGACGGCAAGACCCCCTAGAGTTGAAATCATCGCTCCACCCACTTTCACGCATATGACACTTCCCTTCTCATATAACTACACCCAGAACTCATTCACGCGTGTCGTTGATGGAGTCGATGGTACCCAAAAGGTTGTAAATGTAACAACGCGCGCGAAGAATGCAGGCTTCTTTATCCAGGCCACCGACCCCTCCCCTGGCGGACCTCGAACCCAACCCAACATGAAGCAAGGTGTCCTCGCTACCATTATAAGAGAGCTTGAAAAAGCCATGGAGGAGCGCCCTATCTGGACCCGCCGATCGATCATCAACCGACTCGCCAGTGTTCTGCAGGATCCGAGCAATGGCATATCATCCAGAAGCATTTCCTCCTCATCCATCAGGCATGGAATACAATATGTTGGCTACCAATTCAAAGGCGGCCCATGGCGGGATGCTGTTGTCAAATATGGTGTAGACCCGCGCAGCGATCCCAAATATCGCCAGTACCAGACACTAATCTTCCGACTTCGACGGGTGCCCCTTGGGGCTATGGGCACAACGTGGCAATCGATCCGCAAGAAGGATGTGGCCATGCTCTCCCGACCTATCATGGAGGCGGGGAACGAGTCGCACGTCTTCGACGGCGTGCACTTCAGTGATGATGGTAAAGTCTGGCAGGTATGCGATGTCACAGATCCCCTGCTTGCCAGATTACTCGCAGAGGCGCCCATGCGGCCTACATGTGACGAGGAGAACAGCGGGTGGTATCATCGGGGATCATGGGCAAAGATCAAGGCAATCATGAAGTGCAAGATGCGTGCGATCCAATTCAACAGAGATATTCCGGACAGCGATTTCGACCAAGCCGTCCGCATGCGGGATGAAACACCTGATATCGAGGCTGGCTCAAAGACTGTAGGTATACCAGTCCCAGACCTCAAGTTGAAGCCAGAGGAGCTGGAGCAAATCAGAGGCAAAAGGTACAAACCTGTAGGGAGGGACAGGTCCAACAAGAGGGCCACATTTCACCTCCCATACGGCCCAGGGAGCAAGCAACCCACAGCGAAACCGACGGGCGATGCAGAGGCCACTGAGACTCCCGATACGGGCATTTCTACACCAATCCCAGCAGAGGAGATCCCGGACGCCAGCACGACGGCCGAGCAAATTGCAGGTAATAGAACCGCAGCAGGCCCGTCGAAGCAGGAACAGGTAGATGAAGATGAGGGCGAAGACGATGATAGCGGTGACAGCTCCAGCTCTGAGTCCGATGAGACAGGGTCCGAGGACGAGGAAGATGAAGACGAAGACGAAGACGACGAGACTGGCTTTCCTGAGCGGTTTGGGCCAGAGGAGTACGACGAAGAGGAGCGAGGCTTCTCAAGCAACGAAGACGATCAGGATGTGTAGTAATATTCCGTCTAGCTTTCAAAACCCACTCTCAGAGCACTCATCATCTTCGGCCCGTAGCATAGAGAATACTATTTGTATCATTATCCGAATCCATGAGCACGGCGTGAAGGTGCTGCGTTAAGGCCGTGGGGCTAGTGGGATTTTGTTGCTGGACCCCCATTCTCCAGTGACCAAAAAGGTCTTCCTGCATCAGTTCCTTCCACAACACCTCATGTTGCTTTAAATAAGTGATTCTCGCAGATGCGAATAGCTTCACAGCCGTTACATGGCTGCTTGCCATTCCATCCGCTGTGATTCTCAATCTGGCAGCACGCTGCGACAGAACTACGAACCCAATGCCGCTCAACGTTCCTATACCTACCATCCAATACATACATCTCTTTCGCCTATCCGCTATCGGATGCCAGGCCAGCGCACGCAAGCGCTGGAAGGCCAAGCGTGCTTCCCCGGATTTTCCTGCATTCGCACAATGGATGGTAGGGCTCGCAGGATCTTCTGCCAACCATTTCCAACCCTAAATCATCCGAGCGGACATTTTGGGCAAATGTCCTCCTTCCTGTCCTATCATCGATTATGCGACGCGCTCGTCATGGCGCAAGATAAGGAAAGGTCCTCTCCTCTCCTCTCTCCAAGTTCAGGTAGGGCGAGCCCATCCCTTGAAAGAATAGGCTCGCGATCTCTTTTTCTCGTCCCTGTCTCCACAGGTCGGCCATTTGCCCGATGAGTTTTACTTGCTTTGTCCTACCGCATCGCTGGATACTCTTGAATAATTAGTTCCCGTCGCCTGTTCCACTTAACGGTAATGTTCGCTTTCTATGACTAAAGACACTACACCGACTCGGGTATTGTCGCCTCTTCAGTCTAAAAGGTTGCTGGGTGGGTACCTGAATGTGACCGAGTAAGGTTCATACATCCAAGGTTGCGCCTTCAACAAGGGACCGTATGATACAAAAAATAATTTCCTCATCAGAAAACGGAGATTCCCAACACTGAAGGGTATAATATCGCCTTTCTCGGCTTTGACGAGCACGAATTCCAGGGATAACTATCTGCTGTCCGCCCAGCTATAATCTGGACAGCATCACAGTTCAAACGAAACCTCCAGGAGAGATCCGAATTGGTCTTCTCCTCCGCTGCCAAGGTACTCAAGGTTGAAGGCACTGAACTTCGAGAGTCAAGATCCTGCTTTGAGAATTTGAAGATTGTTTCTCATTACTACAGCTGGACCAACACTTAACAGCAGGAGCAACACTCTTGTTAAGGAGGTCTCGATATCCTGGGCGCCCTACCATTCATTACCCCGGCGGAAGGGTGTAAGAACAATTATCGGCTTCCTCAGCCCAGTATTCTTCGCTCGGGTCTAGTCCAAGGCCCGAGGCTTTTAAGGGAGTGGAAGTGGGCAATTCTGCCATAAAGACAGACAAGATGGTACATTTCCTAGAGGGGAAGGCTCCGGCCTCGACGTACCCTGAATCACGAGTATTGATAATCATGACTGGAGGGACAATCTGTATGCAGCCCTCGGATGATGGGCTAGTCCCCATGACTGGATTTCTGGAGAAGGCAATGGCGCCAAGACCATCGTTCAACGATATGTCCTCTCCAAGAGTCCAGCTACAAGCATTCCACAATGGCGTCAAACTGAATCTTGACAGCTTGAGAACGCCGCCAAGTGCCTACTCTCGCCATATACGCTATGGCATCTTGGAATTCTCTCCCTTGTTGGACTCGAGCTCGATTTCCTCCACGGGTTGGACAGAGATCGCTCAGACTGTCAAGGAGAACTACCACCTCTATGACGGATTTGTGGTTCTTCATGGCACCGACTCCTTGTCATACACCGCCTCGGCTCTATCGTTCATGATGTCTGACCTAGGGAAGCCGGTCATCCTGACAGGTTCCCAGGCCTCCATATTTGCTCTGCAGTCCGACGCAGTGGACAACCTCCTCGGTTCCTTGATCGTTGCTGGCACCTTCGTCATCCCCGAAGTCTGTCTTTTCTTCCACCACACGCTCTTTCGGGGCAACAGAACGACCAAGGTCTCAGCATCATCCTTCGAGGCCTTCGACAGCCCCAACTGCGACCCCCTAGCCAAGGTAACCAGCCTGGGCGTCGACGTCAACTGGTCTCTCGTTCGGCGGCCGACGAGAATTGCAGAATTTCAAGTAACCAAGTATCTAGACACGGCACATGTTGCATGTCTGCGAATTTTCCCGGGCATCAAGCCGGAAATGGTGGACTCGGTTCTTCGAGTCCCCAATCTCAGGGGGTTGATCCTCGAGACCTTCGGCATGGGCAATGCTCCAGGCGGCGTGGATGGGAGCTTGACCAAGGTCATTCGTGAAGCCGTGGAGCGCGGCATTGTCATCGTCAATGTCAGCCAGTGCACCAACGGCTTCGTCTCACCACTCTACGCACCAGGCACAGCGCTAGGAAGGGCCGGAGTGGTATTTGGGCACGACCTTACTACCGAGGCTGCTTTGACTAAGCTCTCGTACCTCCTGGCCGTACCGAACCTCACCTACGCGAACGTCCAGGCAGAGATGGCTCACTCCATCCGCGGGGAGATGACTGAGATGGCGCTCCCGAGCTTCTCCCACCCGGCAGGCACGCTCGATTCCGCTGTTGGTCGTCTCACCTCGTCTGAATCCGCCTTCACAGCTCTAGGGTACGCCATCAGGAATGGCGATTACCAGTCTGTGCAGGAAATTCTCGAGGGAGATGAAGTGAACCACCAGCTGCTCAAGAAGGCCGACTATGCAGGCAACACTGCCGTCCACCTGGCGGCAGCTGGCGGTAAACTAGAGATCCTCAGGGAGTTGCTGCTTCGTGGGGCCAGCGTTCATGTGAGGAACTGGGCGAACAACACGCCGTTGTTCCTGGCAGAGAAGACCGGCCATTCTGAGTGCGTCGCCCTCTTGAGGGAGGCGGGCGCTCATCTATGGGAACACGAAGCGGCCTTAGCTGGCCTGACAAGTGAGGCTTCGAAAGATGTGACAACGCCTACTCGTATCGTAGCGGCCAACGGGGCCTGAAACTGTACATTACATGGCACATAGATGAACGAGCCTCGGGCAGAGCCGCATTGCAGAAGACTTACGGCGAACTTGAATAGACCAGTGATCATTGAGCGCATTTTAAATACCAATAAAACACCGGTAGCGTGATAGCTTTTTTGAGTGTTGATACAGCACTGAACCCAACATGACCAGAACCCGTCCGTGAATGCGCCAAATTATTCCTCCATCTCGTCGTCCACATGGATGCCCGCCGGAATCCGGCCCTCGTTCAGCTCCTTCTCTAGCCTCATAATCTCCTGCAAGCTGTCCGCCTTCTTGATCATCTCCTGTAACCTCTTCTTCTCCTTGTCCGTGAGCTTGATGCGTGACAGTCTTGACGAGGTCCCCGCGCCCCCGTTCGCCAGGGAGACGTCGAATGTCTTCGACTTGACACCCATTACCTACACAGAGCTCATTAGTGTCTTTGCACGGAGGAAAATTTCGCAAGGCAGATCGACTTACCTTTGACGCCAGTTCCGTTGGCTCCTCTGCCGTGCCAAACAGCTCTGTTGCCTTCTCCCGCTCTGCCAGTTTCACCTTCTGATAGTCGAGGAAGCGGAGCGCGGGACACCTCCATATAACCCAATATCGGTAATGCTATTATCAAACATGAGTGGCCCGTCCTCGTCTCCTTCCTTCACGCGCCAGAAGGGGAATGTGAACGCACCTCTTTCTTAGTCACTGGATTCTCGGCCAGCACCAGATGCGTCAACCGCGCAAACTTCCCCAGAACATCCAGGTCTGCCAGCTCGGCGATGTTGTTCGCTGTCAGGACGAGGTTTTTCAGGTTCGGTATCGAGGTCGGCAGGTTGTGCTGAATGCTGGAGACACGGTTCCGCGCCAGCAGCAGCGTCTGTATCCGCGGGGAGAGGGGGAAGTTTCCCAGTATCTGGATGTCGTTGTCGGTGAAGTCTATGGCATCTTGCGGCTGTTTTTGACCGGTCAGCGACTTGATCCCAGAGCACATAAGCAGGGTAGGAAGGGAGAGACTCACGCCTGCGACACCCAAGTTCTCAATCGCCGGTATTCTGTGACCTGTATCCCGAGAAAAAGGCTCGATATCAACGCTGCTCTAGATCAAATGAAGTGTAGTATCTGTTCTTTTCTAACGCACCTCGGAGATCCAGCTCCCTCTCCTTCAGAGGATTGAGGTAGGAGAGGGAGTTTTGGATGAGTTCCGCCGTCAGCCTCATGCTGGGCGATTGAACGACGCTTTACCTCTGTTATATCTCACCGCCCTCTCGAGTCCAATTGGCGATATGTGTGGCGTAAAATTGACTGTGTCGGTCTTTCAGAGGAGTGGTCGCCGTTTGGAATGGTGGGGGATTTGAATAGGTAGATAATTAGTTGACAAGGCTGAGGTCGCGTGCAGTGGGTGGTGGACCAAAAAATTTCCTAAGGCAGGCTCGAGAGGCTCGCTGGCGCCTACCAGTCGCATACATGCATGCCATTGCGGGGCGGCTAGGATTTTTAGTAGACCTGCAGTACCATTCGCTACCTAGGTAGAACAAGAACATCGGCAGGATAACACCAATATTAATAGAGATCAGTTGGGTGGAATTATATCTCGAACACCAAATGCACTATCATGAGGAGCAAATGATATGTTATTTAATTTCTATCCTTACGCGAACAAAATATTGCAGAGCCTAGACACCTTCAACTCCCCTAAGATATCTACGTCGCATTGCCTGGGCACATACATTTCCCTTTACTCTATACATATGCCTTGTACGCCTTGCGAACTGTATGCTGATGTGGCCTATTGAAACACGAATACAACACCAGACCGGTCCACGGAGATAGTCATAGTATACGGCGACTCGACTAATGCAATGTCCATGATCGAGTCCAAATGCGACTTGAGAAGTTGTTGCTGCTGTAGAGAGATGACCGTTGATCGTGGTGGCCGTCCGCCCGAGGCGCGCCCCTTAGCTCCGGCTGCCGCATTAGGTGCAGTTGGATTCTGCCTGGGCAATCGCTCTGTGTTGAGTGTCATGGACGTCAGTGGGTGCGACGCAGTGAAGGTCGGCCTGCCCTCGTCCGGCTGCAGTCCACTAAAGACAGTCGAGTTCTCGATTCGTGACAGGTCCCAGAATCGCAACTTCTTATCCGAGCCGCCAGTAAGTATAAAGGCATGCCGCACATCACGTTGCTCCTCCAGAGCACTGCTTCCAACAACCATTGCACGGACTCCGCGGTCTGAGTTGCCTGTTGCGCTCGGCTCAATGTTAGTCGCAAACCGCGTGAGCATGCCCTCCGGCTTGTCTTCGTCGACATCCCAAGGGCTATAGCCTTTAGAGCTCTCTTTGTTTCCGCCTACGCGGTAGACTTCTCGGCAGAGTGTCTTCTCAAGATCCCATACGGTGACCTCGCCCTGACCTGTGCCTCCTGATACGCACACCCACTTGCCCCTGCCCTTGACAGGGTGTATTGAAAGCCTATAGATCGCATTGTTTCCAGCGACACCCCACGCCTTTAATCGCATTCGGAATCGCAGATCCCACAGATCCAATACGCCGTGGGAAGTGCCCAGGCAGAGCCAATTTCTTTTGCGATCTATGCAGAAGCAGGTAGGAGTTCCGTGATGGACTGGATTTTCGAGCACGAAGAGAAGTGTCATGGTCCTGAGGTCGATGCCCAGAATACGAGACCGATTGGTTGCAAGGACCAAGACAGAGTTCGTCTCTTGCTTGAAATGCTCACACCACACAGCGAACTCGTCTTCAGGGAGTTGATATTCCCGCAACAGTCTCAACTTTCCGTACCGCGTGACACCGCTCGCAAAGGCCGTCTCAACCTTGACAACATGGACGCTTCCGTCACTGGCGCAGCTGATAAAGCAGTGAGTGTTTTCGATGAAACAAAGGGCGAGTACCTTCACACCAGGCGCATGCCTATGAGTTTGTCTTGATCGGTGGGCGATGTTGCGCTCTAATCGTGTAGTGTCCCACACTCTCACTGCACCGTCGTCTCCTCCGGTGATGAAGAATATGTGATCAGGGGATGGAAGAATGCGGTTGATAGCGCCAGTGTGTTCTGCAAACGTGGCAACCATCTTTCCAGTAGGTTTCCAAGCATCTTCCGTAAGTTGTCCGTTTACTTTGCTAGCTTTCCTTCTAGTAATAGGTGTGACCAGTGGACCGAACTCGGCAATGTCGTGAGGATAATTGTCAACATACATCGAATCAAGCATCTTCAGTATGCTGGGGTCATTGCCAGAGTACGTATGATTGACCCTGTATCGAGCTAAACCAGCCGAGTCTTCGCTGTCTGTGCGAGTGATAGATGGTCTGGATAGCGTGTTCTGGGCAAAGAGACCCTCAACCTGACCGAAAGCGTTCGCTTCGGTTGTGCCAGTCTCGGCACCGGCCTTTGCGCTATCTTTCCGATTAAGAAGATTCATAGCACTAGATTGATGGCGAAGCCTCTTCGTAGCAGACGTTGGATCCTGTCCGTCTGCACTGCCGATGCCAGAAGAGCGCCGACGGTCAGGAGAGGTATCAGTAGAAGGCGACAGTTGCGTAGAGGATATTCCCTCTTCTGCAAGAGGTCTACGACCGTCGATAGATCCTGGGGAGACATTGCCTCGGCTATTGAGTCGTAATCTGTGACTGTTCAACGCAGCACGCTTTCTTTTCCCGACAGGATCATCGATGCTCATCGAGGCTTCCATGAGTGCATCGGTAACCGTACGTGGAGCATTTCCATCAATGTCAAGTCCACCTGGAATTTGCCCGATCGGCTCTTCGTCGAAGAGCACCGTCTGTGGCGTGATGCCTAATGTACGCAAATTGATTATGTTGTTGAGTTCGGACTGCAAGTTTTGCGACGACTCCCTGGAATGAATCTGACTTAATCGCCAGATGAATTCTCTCAGAGCGAGAAGTTTGAACTCATCATCCTGAGAGAGCCCAAGGTTTCTCAATGATCTCAGCCACTGTTCATCTTCATCGTTCTTTGCAACTTTGCTCAAAGCTTGCGGATTCAGGTCTCTAGCAGCCCGGTTGGATAACACATTTGCAGCGGAGCCGAAGGACAGGGTACGTAACTTTCGCAGAGACTTCCAGAACACGCCTCGGTCAGTCTTAATTGCCCAGAGTAGTGCCTGGTCGAATACTGGCCTTGACAATGGCCGTTTTAATGTATCAAGAAGCCCTAATTCCGAGAAGTCTGGGATAATGTTGGGTTTCAAGTATGGCGCAAGTCGAGGAAGCAGAATGCACCTGATGTCGGCAGGCGACAGGAACTTCGATCCTCTTGAAATGAATTCCGTTGCAGACTCACGAATCCACATATTTGGGTGCATCGTGAAACGAGCTACTATCTCGACAAGCTCCCAAATCTTCTCTTTGGAAAGCAAGCCAAGGTTGGCCAGCTCCGCCAATGAATGCAATGCTGCTTGCACTACATGTTCCTCCGCATCTGTCAGAGCTTGTACCATAAGTGGCAGCATGAACTCCTCAAGGCTAATGCTGCCCAAGAATGCAGCGATGCCCACAATTGTGTCGAAAAAGGCACACTTGAGCACCCAGTCGCGGTCGTTCAGATATGTATTTAAATGTGTTAGAATGATGTCGTTGGCATCTGCGGTTCCAAAGAACATGCATAGGTCTGGTACAGAGCTTAGAAACGCTCTGCGAACATACGGGTCTGCATCCTCGATCAACATCTTGGTGTGGGCCTCGAACAGTCCAACCAGTTCCATGTGAGCATCATCAAAGGAGCCATCGAGCGCTGCATGTTTCTGATTGCTAGGGTCGACCTCAGGATCGGCCGTGGATAGCGACCCATCGGCTCTCACGGTGGACGACATCTCTAAAAACCTCGCGGCAGTGCTTGCTAGACTCCCTAGACAGGAAGCATATGTAGCTCTCACCAGCGGGCTTGGTGGATTTTGTGTGCCTATCAACGCAACCTGCATTCGAGGGATGATATACTCCAGAAAGACATGAGCGTTAACAGGAGTAACCACCTTGACCAATGCTACCAGCTGTGTGATTGTTCTTACAGCAGAGATCACAACCATATCAGACTTGTCGTTGAGCAAACTCATCAGATATGGGAGGACTCGATCCAGCTTCGCCTCGTCCGTTAGTCTTTCCGAGAACGCTAATAGTACATCGCAAGCACGTATTTTCGCCGCCGCTCGAGCTGTATTCCGAAGAGACGACACGACAAGGGTTAAAAAGATCAAGGTACCGTCATCCGCCGCAGGTTGTGATGCGGCAGAGACTGTATATTCATTGTTTGGTATGTTGAGCCGCACTGGGAAATGACCCAGGCCTAACTGAGGAGATAGATATCGTGTCTCCGATGTTTTGCTGTCATTCTGGTGCCCCAGGAAATAAGATATCTTATCGAAATCAAAGAAGACTCGATCAATACGATCATCCGCCTCTCCAAGGTTTCTTGTGGCTCCTGATATCGGGTATTGCCCAGAGGATGGGTCGGTTATCACCTCCATATACTGGTGTAGGAATGTGTAGAAATAGTCTGGGAAGGCCTTCTTCCGCCAGAACTCCAGATATTGATCCGCAGAGTATCTCTTTTGGGGGTCGACTTGGATCATGTGCGCTATCAGCTCCCGTAAGTCTTTGTCCACTATCTTACTAAGATGGGAGATCTCAGGGTCGTATTCTCGCTTCTCTTTCTCTTTCCTGTACTTGAAAAGTTGACTTAGATTGAAGATGGGGCCTTCCAGAAATAGTTCGGCAATTACACAACCGGCACTGAAGATATCCATGGCCCATGTCAGCCTGGCGTTAGGATCGAACTTATCGCCCTCGGCCAAGAAGCGCTCCGGGGCCAGATAGCATGTCCTCCGTCCTGACGTATCAAAGAAGTATGAGAAGTCGGCCGGATTATCAAGTGGAAGGGTCACCGGTTTGAAGGACGAGGAGAAGTCGGACAAGTAGAGCCAATTCCAGGAGGTCACGAGGACATTTTCAGTCTTGATGTCGCCATGGTAAATATCCCTATTATGGCAGTCGCGCAGGGCGCAGAGCAACTGGAACGCAAGCCACCTCTTCTCTATATCTTCAAGGAATGGCCTAGTACTCAGACGGTCGTAGAGGGAGTTGTAGAGGTACTGTCGCACGAGGTAGCCGTTCGTATCTGTCTCGATGATCCTCTGGTAACCCAGAGCATTAGCTATTTCTGCGAGAGTCTTTCTCTCGTCTAGAATAAGCAATATCAGTGAAGCTCTTGGCTATTAGAAAAGAACTCGTATGGGTGGTGCTCACAGATCATCTTCTGCTTATACTGCTTTAAGCTCATTGCTCGGTCAGGTTTGACAAACACCTTAACCAGTACGACGCCGTCATGATGCCGAGCTCGGATGCTCTTCATGAAGCGGGCACTGCCCATAGACTTCTCATACACCAGATCTGAGAGCTCCGGGACGTCGATGCCGGCGATGCCGGCAGACGGCGTCGTCGAGGAAAAGCCTTGCCCCATGGCTAACTGTTATAGTGAAGAAGCTGGGGACAGGGAAGCGGGACAGCTAAGTAGGCGGCGTCGCGGTGAGCGCGACCATAGCGATCGATCTTCAGTCGTGATCCATGCGACGATTCGAACGAGTACGGGCCTGGCTTCCTCGAGTGCTTGTAATGCAAACCGTTTGGCCGTGTTGAAGGAAGACGTTGCTTGTCAAGCAGCAAGCCTAGTGATGGGATGCGACAACTGACGCTGGTCACTCTACCAGATCTAGCTTACCACTGCCTCCGTGTGACGTGCCTGCCACTGGGGAACGCTAAATGGGAGCTTTGGCGCGCCACCACAGGCACCCGCCTCCCTGGGCCACAATATGTCAGATGAGCGATAACATCCAGATAAGCAATGAGGCAGTCAGTCCAGACTTCTGAGACACTTCATTAAGCTCTTCACAAAAGCGTCAACTCCCTTGTATTCAGCAACTAAAGGCGCGCGCCCACTATCATCTCCCGGTAGTGTTTATTGAATAGCAGACTATCTATCTATGCTACGGTGACTATGAACATCCTATAGTACCTGCACAATAGGCCCTTGAAGAAGAGACTTAGTTTGATGTGAAGCCGGCTGTATCTCTTTACCCACTATGCAGAGTTGTAATTCCAGCAAGCATCTCTCTCCCTTGCTCGCGACGTTCAGCTCGAAACCCGGCTTGTCCTGTAAGACTGGTGGCAGATATTTAAGCTCTTCGCAGGATCCCATCGTGATATCCGTTTCATCTACAACAAGAACGCAGGGTCACCCCGGATTCGGCCATGTTACCCATTGGGTTTCACAGATGGGGATGATGAAACTGCACCTTGGCATGCGGCACAGACTACGGATCTTTTTCACACGCGATAGCACAGCTTGAGGGCTTTAAGCGCGAGATGGTATGTTTAAGTCCCTTTCGATTTGACTAAGTAAAGGTAGAGAGCTCTTCCGAGATGAAAGAGGCCCATAGAATATGTCGGTGCGTTATAGCATAGTGCCTCTATGGCAGTAAGAACATAGTCAAATCTCCTTCCCTTCTCCTGACCACCTCACCATCTACTACTCTCAACCACTTTTCCAAGTCACAACAATTATATCGCAAAGGCCCTCCCCGACACCAACCACCTCTAAAAGCCCTTGACGGGGCAACCTGGGTATATGAACAAGCCATGAAATAAAAGGGGAGGGCACAATGCTGGTCGTCGTGATGCTATTAGAGAGAAGAGCGTTTGTTGATGTCGCGCTAGAGCTTTGCGCGTCTGCTAATTATTGATACCGAAGCACCATGTACAGAACGGCGTAGTCGTAAGAGCGCGATGTCGTTGGAAGGGATTAAAGAAGTCGTCTAGAAGTGAAGGCATTAAGCGTATCGTCGCGAGAATGCAAGCTTTTCGTGTCTATGTGCAAGGCCGGTTGAGTTGATGGGACCCCAAAGTGAATGGGGACCGATCAGTGATGTAACGAGGACGTGTGGTATGTACGGATAGATGAGCCGACCGGTCTGTCGCGGATGATAGATCAGAGAGAAATCGCCTAACGCCAGAGCAAATGCCGAATCCAAAGAGCATTGCCTTCGTAGAGACATTATTCAAAACAGCGAGTCTAGTCATCAAGAGCGTCAAGAGGTCCGGGATCCATGAGTGCCTTGGTGGGCACTGGAACCCGTCTCCGTCGAGCCGTCCCCTTCAATGGTCTTCCTCCAGTGTTCCGGGAGACAGACACAAACCAGAGGGAAGGCCTTGATTTCTCCGCTGACGGGCGGTGATGTATCGCGGCCCCGACCAGATGTGTTTGATACTCCGCTGTCTCTCTGTGCTTGGCGTCGCGCTTCCCATTCTTCGGCTCGTTCATCGACGAGGATACCGGTAGCCCAGCCATCGTCCCATATGCCGACAACCTTGAGCATATCTCCCCGCTCCAAGGCAAATTCGTCGGCAGCACGTGGCTGATACGCCCAGAGAACAGCTACGCGATCACCAGGGTGAATGTCATCCTGGGAATAGTAATCTTTGAAGAAGGGTAGCTGTTCTGACTGCTGGCTGGCCATGCCTTGAGGGGACGACATTCCCCCTGCACTAGCTGGGGATTGGGGATCCTCGCCAGCAAGAACGGAGCCGCTTGATAAGGATCCGTTCCTCCTAAGTGTTGTTGGTGGCGGTCGCAGCACTCCTGTGCGGTGTTCGGACTCGGGGCTATCTGCAAACTCGTCGGACGAGGAGTGATTATCGCCTCGTCTCCTACCCGCAGCAAAGCCTGCGGCAGCTCCAGCGGCTCCCGCAGCGGCAGCGGATCCTCCACGATGAGACGGGGCGTCTCCCGAGTGGCCCTCCAAAGCTGACATCCGGGCGATTCGGCCTCCTGGGAGAACTTCATAGCCCTGTGGTGTGGTTCCGGGGGCGGCGGCAGATTGAGACATGGAGGGCCCCCTTCGAGCTGGAGAAGGTTGGTTGAAAACGCTGCCGTCCTGGCTGCCACTTCTTCGCCGCCTCAAAAAGATACATAAGAAGATCAAAGCAATGAGGAGTGCAGCTCCTACAACAGATCCAATCACGATACCAGCAATTGCACCACCAGAGAGGCCGCCACCATTGCCGCCGGCTGCTGCTGCCGCTGTGGTTGTTGAACTCGGGCTAGCGCTCGGTGTCTGTGTCGGAAAGGTCATCGTCGGGGTGATCGAGGGAAGGACAACCCCGGCACAGCGGTTCTGAACATCGGAGTTGTAGCAGCACGTGTCGGTCGAATTAATTCCTCCAGACGCGCAGTAGGAGCAGAGCCCTATGGTGCTATTTCCATATCCACAATTGTCAGGCTCGTTAGTGATGCCCGGGATGCAGTTGTTCGAGGACAGAGAATTGGCGGGAAGGGCGCAGTTGGTGAAATCAGCGCGGATTTGTTGCGCAGCTCCACTGCTGGGATCAGAGCAAACCGAGCCGTCAGCAACAACATACGCCTCGCTTTCCGCAAATTGTGCCTAGAGAATGTTAATTGAGGTTTTAGAGCCAGGATGGGGCTTCACGAACGCATGTTTCGGCACACACAGGCCGCGAGTCCTCTGATGACAAGGAGCATGGCTGGATTGAGTTTTGGATAATAGCATTACAGATTACGGTTGTGGTGAAGCGAGCATAAAGGTCGCTAGTGTTGGTAAGTTGAATGTTGCCGCATCCAAGCAACGTCTGGTATCTGCTAAGCGTTAGTGGGAGCTCAAATGCGAAGTTCCAAGGCAAAATACTCACTTTTCTTGCACGTAACTTGTCTGAACATATTGTCGAAGCTGCTTATCAAACGAGTCTATGTCGGAGACGTATTGCAAGAAGGGGCTGTAGCAATCGATTTGGTCAATTAAGCTTTCCAGAAAGCCCTGGTGATACTGAAATGATGCTTAGAACTTACAAGTATCCAACCAAGGTGCTGTCGGTTGATATCGATGCTGATTGGAAGGCTGAACAAGTCGTCGAACCCTCTAAAGATATGCACTCCTGCGCCATTGTGGCTACTGGAGCTGAGAGAAGCGATAACAGCAACGTTCTCGTCCTCGGCTGCCAAGAGCCTTTCCTGGTCCGTCGCGAAACCATTTTCTGGTGGTTGAGGTTGTCGAAAGTAGCGCTCGACACACGAGTGTAGTCGCGTTGCCCTGAATGCCTGGGGTCGCACAATTTGCCGGGAGTCTGATTATCACTACAGCGGCACAATCATGATTCCTTTCCTGCTAGCTCGCTCTGCTCATAGATCCATTGACGGGTAGGTTGTCAGTCTTAGATTTGTAGCGCAGCGACGACTTTGACGGACAATAGGGCGACTGTTATGTGCTGTTCGACGGAGAAATGATGCGCAAGAGGGAAATCCCTAACCAAGAAAGACCTTAATAGAGGTCAATTGGTCATAGACGGTTGCTGAGCCTGGTCGATCACACGGCGAGAGGACGTCGTGTCTGGCGGCCGAGAGGGTGCGGAGGGCGGGTTATTTCAGAAAAGAGTGACACCAGTTGGAGAAAGAGACGGGACGGGAAAAGAGGGTGGACGAGAGTTGGGGTGAGAGCCAGAGAGCCTTGGGACCGGGTCGCACCTGTCGTGGCCTGGCTGTAACTGCAGGTCGGTGCTTGGAGGCGAATCTGAGTCTGTATGTAGCCCAATGCAAGGCAAGTGCCAAAAGTGTGCGGAAAGGACTGTGTTGTTGCAGGACGGGCCTGACGTTGACGTTGGGAGGCGGAGAAAACAAGACTAGGACTAGACTACGGCGAACGGGAAAGAGACGAAAGAGCAAATGGGAGAAGGATAAAAAAAGAGAAGAGGAGAGACGGCGGTAGGAGATCTGTGGTGGTGTGCAGATCTCACCCGGACGTTGTCGCCGTCAGGTATCGCGGGCGTTTCTAAAGAGGTCTTGGATGGGCGGGAAGAGAAGAGGGAGGACGAAAAGTGAGGAGGAGAGACGACCGGACAGCAATTGAGGCGGGACAGGGGTCGCCAGGACTGTACTCGTACAGCACAGCAGCACCAGCACAGCACAACGACAACTGGACGGCACAGGCTCAGAATCAACAATCAGCAGCAGTAGGTCGAGAATCGCAGCGACGGGGCCCCCAGGAGGATGAGTAGGAGATCCCCTTCCTCGCGCTCTCTTTGTCTCTCTCTCTCTCTCTCGCTTTTCCTCCTTCTTCCTTTCTTCTTCTGCCTCTGCTGCTTGGGTCTTCCCAGCCCCCGGCCCCGGTCGCCAATTCAATTCAACTCGGCTCTCAGCCTAAGCCAGTCCGGTCCTGCGCTCCACCACTTCAGTGACTTCAACCCCCGAACCGACATGGGGGGCCCACGGCCAATTGAGATTACAGGAAGATTTGTATCTCTGTACCTGAGAAGCTGCGTCGGGGCCAAGCTGCAACAGGCAAAGCGGTAATTACGGCGCAGGGGTTGTTGATTATGAGGCAGGGTCGTTTTGCAGGCGGCGTGCAGGGAACCCAGGCTACCCAAGCAGGCTAATGTACCTCCAAGGCGGAAAGCGTGAGACAAGGGACCTGCGTCCTTGTACTATGCAGTACACCCTCTCACCTCTCTCTCGTCTCTTGTCCTCTGTGTCTGCTGGATGCACTGCCTCTTTTGTCTAAGCTTCTTCGTTGCTCGCCTGTGTTTTATCCGGCTGGCGGCCCTCTGGTGGGCAGCTGCATTACCTTAATTCCTGCCGGTCGCTATATCAAATCCACATACACTGAGCTCGGGCACTTTCTAAGCATACTCAAATCTCAATGCCAATGCGTTGTCGCCTCTGGACGATCAGAGCTGCTTTCATGAGTCAGAACGACACCAGAGACGACTCGTGCTTCCTTGATTCGGGCCTCGAAAGCGTGCAAGAGAAGGAAGCGTCAAGAGAGAGAGGAAAAAAGCAAAGACGCAACCAAGCAAGGGCCTCGTCCTCCTCAGGATGCGATTGGCGTCGTCCGAACTCTCCCAACTCCAGAAGACAGTGAGTGGAGTGGTGGATACACAGATGAGGACGGAGGACGGCCCCGCTCGTGTCTTACAATATCCAGGCCATCCTTGTGTGTTTAACGTTGAAACGGCCATGACCCGGGCCTATAACTAGCTGTTTGTATCAACATCCCTCGAAGCTGGGGAGATGCCACAATTCATCACCCTCGCGATAGCCATGACAACTTCCTCTCGCATTCAGCGGAGATCCAAGAACATGAGTCGTAAATACAGCTTCGTCACGGCCTGCTTGTTCGTTTGGACTGGCTAGACCAAGAAACAAGAAGTCTGACGCCTAAGGATAAACATGTCTCGGATACACTGCAATAGCGTGCGCTACGGGGCAACTCTGAGAGCGCGTGGCTTACACGAGACTGATCGCTTCGCAGCGCTATAGCTGGTCCATACGCAAGTGGCTTTTGTATTCCCGCCGGCCTTCAACGTGATGCCATATCGCTCCCAAACAAACATGTCGTGACGAGACGGGTACGTGTAGTACTGGTGTAGATGTCAAAATTTGTCAATTCACCCTGCCGTGGTGCTGGGAATTTGAACCGTAGCAACGGGGATCGGTACCGAGCCAGACTCGCAAGGCCCCACGTTGCTGGTGATCCCTTCTGCTACAGAAAGACGAACAGAACGGCGCGTTTGTAGCACGATTTGGAAGATGTCATAGCGGCCGGTACTACTGCGCTCTGCAGTGTCTACACGCGTTCTTTTGCATGACCATCATACATAACAAATCCCTCAGCAGTTGGCCTACGAGGCTACGAAGGCGAAATCTCGACCTGCATACGCGTGCATGTCGTCTGCAAGACGCAGACGAGCTGCACCATATCTCTCGTGTTTTGAGAAATAATCGTCCTGCCTGCTGCATGAGGGCTATGAGAATCACGACCATTTCTGGCAAGGATGGCCCGGCAATGGTCTAATACTATTAAGGCAATACCTATCTGTCTCAGGTCTCGCAACTTGATCCTATTTGTTGCCTCGCCCGTGGCCGAATTCGAAATTGACCTGCACTCCTGGCGGGCCCTCGTCGACAGACTCCTTGTTTTGGTCGGAGAATTCGGCGCTATTGGACCACTTGAAATTACACACCGCACGATATTATTAGCCTCCTGAGAGTGTATTGAGCATGTGGAAACTAAACGTCTCGAAGCGAGACAGGAAACCCTGCTCCGGCTCACAGGTAAGTCGGCTTCTTCACCGCGGTGAGAAGCTCGAGCACTATTAACTACCGTGTTTGCGTCGCGTGGTCCAATATCGCGGCGTACATGCTCCATCCCGTCGACAACGACTGGCTCTTTTACTTCCGGTAGAGCATGCGCGTCGAGTTCTGCTTGTGCGACTACAGCGTCAAGCAGCCCAAAAAAGAAACAGCCCCAATCTAATAAGCGCTCGGAACGATGATGAGGTCCGGTTGTCTGCCGTGTGTCTTTGTAGTAGCGCGGACCATGACTATATTTGGAGCTCCAACAGCCGCCGAGGGTTTGTGGACGAAAGCCGACTCGCAGCATATCAGACACGGCACGAGATGAACTGCACTCTTGATTCCTCAGATTGCCGAACGATGTTGTTGGCCGAGCCGTCTTTGCACCACATACGTCTTTTTTGCTCGGACATCTTTGCAGGAAAACCACTGCACTGTACTGCAGCCAATGCAGCTTCTGCGCAGAAGGACCCAATCAACGGTGAGCGCCCTACGAACTCACACTCGTGCTCGCATGTCTTGTTCCTACATGCATAAGACGAATGCGATGCTGTTCCAGGTTCCTGCGGATGTCACTAACATGTGTAAACTGATGCAACGCGGTCTTTGCTCATTGCCGTAGTGGTGTTTCTTTTTTAGGAGTTTACACAACCTCCTGTACTTACAGATGGGTGCCCAGAGCAGCTACAACAGTGTTGCTATGCATGTTCGCCACAGTCCTACACGATCGTGGAATGGTTCATCTCTTCAATTACTATTTTATTCCTTTGTCGCGATTGGCGAACAAGTGCGAAACGAGCAATACAATCTGTACGGGTTGAAGTTGCACACGACGCCTCTTTTGGACTCCCTCCGAGAGTCGTCGTCATGCCGTCCAATGACAAAGTGCCTGATCGGAGAGTTCTGTCAGTCGTCTAACACTAGAGACACGCTTATGTTCCCACGAGGTTTCGAGTTTAAAGAGCTTTGATTTGCAAAGACTGGCCAACCAGGCGGCTCTTCGTGAGAAGAGAAACGCGGCAGAGAGGTCGGACAGGGGCAGCGAATCTGTCAGAGCCATGTCAAATCCATGCCATGCCTACCCCACACTCTGCGACGTCAAGTGCGAGCCAGTGCACCCACCCGAGTTCGCCGCAGAGGGGCACACCAGCGACGACGGGCTCGACCCGCTCCGCCGCCAGTACAGCATCTTTGATGTACTGCACATGCGTTTCGTGGGGAATGTCTTGCTGCGAGTCAGTCGTGACGAGCACCCCAGAATTCCAGCGCATGAAACAGTGTCCAACCCGATCTCGCCTGCCACGTTACGTTCTGAACTTGACAGCGAGGTCTGTGGTCACATTGCACGCAAGCAAAACGACGACATGTCGTCCCACAAGTACAAGCGTTACATCTGGGAATCGTTGCGGGCATTTGTCACCGGAGAGCAAGTGCAACTCTCCTCATGCCTCGACTGCATCTGTCAGTGTGCGTGTTCCAGGCATAGACGTACAAATTAAGCATAACATGTCAAGATCTGTGCAAACGGCACAGGCAGTTGAGATAGGGTAACCTCTTACAGAGATGGCCTGCTCAGCCTTGCAGATCTCAAGCCGTCGCACCCTTCACTACCGTCATATATAACCGCATCGAGTGCCCAGAATCGCATTGCAATTCTGAAGCATTGACGAGAGGGCACCCTTTTGATTTGAATTTACGCATTACAAACCCCGCCGTAAAGCATCGAGGTAGATCTCAGCCGGCAGCGAGGGGTGTGGGAGTGTCACAGGACGACGACAATGCGATGGCCAAGACCTACAGTCTCTTGTCACGATGGTGTTGAATGATTTGCACCGATCTGGATGTCTTCGCCATTCAGCCGCGCCTGATGTGGTCCTGAGCATGGAGGCGGGAAATTACAGTGATCGTACATAACAGCCAACCCGGATTAATCTGTCGCTGGATGATCGCTTTCGGATACCTGGATTAGGTAACCGTAGTACTGAGGTGAGAGGTTGATGGTCTGCGCTCCCCTTGCCGTCATCGTCAACCCACGGATCTGTGCCTGCTCAGATCTGCATACGGGGGTTTTAACAGAAAATAAGTCGAAGCTTGGGTTAGTTTGTGATCTTGTTTTCCATCCCTTAACCGTGCAAGTATTAAGGCTTAAAGAATCGCTCAATTGGTATCGGGATAGGAAGGTAGGTTTGTCGGATGCAAAATACCTCCATCGCTTCTGCATAGTTGCCAGTTATCTCCTATCTCCTGTCGCGCTCCACGTTGGTGAGGAGCACAGAGTCGATCAGGCTAGCCCATCACCTAGCCACCGTAAATCCTCGGATATACGAGGCATGGTTGCATCACGGAGACGCACTCTGCGGGTTCTTGTAGCATGGTTCATGTTTTCGAGACGCGTCCACTCATCAAAGACTGGATGGGCCACGCGATTGAGGGCTGCGTTCATACAAGGACCGATCGTATGGGCACATGCGAGCTGAGTCGTGGAGGATTCAGCCCGTGACCTCGCTCTTGGAATTAGTAAACACTTGCTGGAGAGCCATCCAGGCTCATAGTCCAGGCATCAACACCGGAGTCTACCGTTCCCAATTGCTAAAATAGCAAAAATAAGCTTGCAACGCGAAGGTTTTCGCAAAAAAAAATTAAGCCGTTGTGATCGGTCTCCCGTGCGGCGCAAGGCCGAAGGTATAAGTCGGCCTAATAGTGAGTCCATTTGTCCTGGTGAGTGAAGCAGAGTCGGGGCCATCGGAGGCTCGCGCTAAAAAAACGCCGATCGAGACCGACTAGCGGGTCCCCGGGCGCCCGACTCGCGCCCAGTTCGTCGGGCTTTGAAGCTCTGCCCATGCCGTCATTACACGCACTAGCCACCCCAAGGCGAGACGAATGCGGTGGTGACGGTCACCTTCATTGGGCGCTGCACATGTGGTCCGATAACCTGGTAACGGCGGAGATCGAGGAATGTCGCGCCGAGGAGGAGATTTTGCTTCTATGCATAGATCGCAGTACGATATAAACTCTGGCTAGATCCGAGATTCTTGGCTCTTTTCCCATGTGGCTGTATCAGAGACAATATTGAGAACGTTCTCGAGCCAGAAACAAGACCCTCAATCGAGACTGGTTACCAGCAATTTCTCCTTTACCGTCAATAACACTTACACGACCATATCAGCTCACCTCCACGACGTAATTTTCGAGGCTGCAACCCTCCATGATACCCCGACATCGTTGAATTGTCGAGCCATCAAATCCAGTTTCTTGTGTATTTCGATTCTCAATTTATCAGCGATTAAGTCAAATAATTCATAATGTCACAACAAGGTGGTGGTCAACAGACGGTACGTGTTGTTTATTTGGAAACCCCCTAAATCAAACCTTTCATGATGGGAGGCAATTGTTCTCTCATAGTGATGAGACGCCAGTGCAATATCATTGCCTCCGCCCATATACAGCAGCGTTCTGAGAACTAACGTCCTGCAGCAGCCCTCAGGGCCTCCGTACTTGCCCCAGATCGCCCAGCTCGGCGGCCAGCCGACGCCCAAAGTCGATGACCCGATATCCGCGGTGCTGCTGGTGTTCTTCATCACGGGCGCCGTCATCAACATGACGATCTTCCAGGTGAACCGGAAGCGGGACCACAAGTTTGTCTTTAGTGCGATGACCTTCGGTTTCTGCATGGCCCGGATAACGGCGTTGACCATGCGTATCGTCTGGGCCTCGCGCCCGACAAACATCAACATCGCCATTGCCGCCAACATTTTCACACAGGCCGGCGTGCTGCTTCTCTTCGTCATCAATCTCGTCTTTGCGCACCGCATGGTCCGCGCCTACCACCCGCACTTTGGCTGGCTGCGCGCCGTCAGCCTCCTGTTCAAGTTCTTCTACTTCAGCGTCGTGGCGCTGCTCATCATGGTCATCACCGCCACGGTCCTGACCTTCTTCACACTCGACACCGACAGGCGCCGCATCTGCCGCGACATCCAGCTATTCGCGGGCACGTATCTGGCGGCATTGGCATTCCTGCCCATCCCAATCGTCTCGTTGGCGGCTCTCATCCCTCGAAAGGGCCGTGTCGAGAAGTTCGGCCAGGGCCGCTTCCGTACGAAGCTCAGATTGCTGCTCTTCACTGCCACCCTGCGTAAGTGACCCAAGGATTGATGTGATCCCAGAAAGTTGGGAAATGCAGAATAAGAAAATATGCTGAGACCTGATTTATAGTCGCTCTTGGCGCGGGCTTCCGCATCGGTGTCAACTTTGACATCCGGCCCATCAGCCACCCGGCTTGGTACCACCACAAGGCGTGCTACTACTGCTTCAACTATGTCATCGGTAAGCAGCAACACTAGTTATCTCCCCTAACAGAAAAGTTGCGGTATGCTAACTCAATATTACAGAAATCATCGTAGTGTATACATATGCCCTCGCACGATTCGACCGCCGCTTCCATGTCCCCAACGGCAGCAGCGGACCGGGCGACTACGCCGGCGGCATGCAGAGAACGAGGACGTGGGAGGACCGCATCAACCGCGAGGCGGACGTGTTCGGCGACGACACCGACACGGCCACCGCCAACAACTTCGCTGATACCGAGGGGCAGAGAGAGCAGGCCTGGGAGGCCCAGGCGCGAGATGAGCTGGAAAAGGAGCGACCCGGGAGCCAGTCCGCATGAGTGAGTCTGTAACATATCATGTATTTGAGCGAATGGGATGTGTTGAGAAAACAAGCAACCATGGCGTTATAGGGAGCCTCAATAGATAGACTTGGATGGTGTGGGATGGCGGATACCCCCTTCTCTTAATCAGTCGGTTCAGCATTGGCATGGATGGCGAGTTTTGGCTTTTCGTCTATAGATGTACAACGTGATATAAAAAGCTATACAAAGGATGCGAGTCTGTGTCAGCACGTTAAATCAAGTGAGATCAGCGAGCAAGTGCCACGAATAGCGGAGCCATTATCAATCACTATATCTCGGCACATTGGATGGAAGCATGTTTTGCTAGGACGAACACCGTGTTGTATTAGTATGCGGGAGCCTTGTCTCGAATGATCTATAAAATCTGCACAGGCGCGTCTAATTGCTCCATGTGCTCATATCATCCATGGTTTTATTCCAGCCGAGACCAAATTGCAACGTCGACGGTGTTCGATTTATTCTTACAAGAATTCGGCAAAGGTGGACATCCATGATGAATGCTTCATGAGAGGCTCCCGCAGAATCCTCCTTTACTAACCCTGCTGGCAGTGTACACCACAAGAGAGAACACTGCATCAATCACAGGAAGTAATCTGGAGTTCGTCTTGAAACCATGGGCTCGCCAGCACGCGGGCAAGGGTCGAATTGCAGGCTGCACTTTTGTTAGCATCACGGTTTTAGCTTGCTCATCAAGTGCTACTCACAAAGTGTATTTCAAGTGCTCGTCGATCTCCATAATCGCTGCTTGGTTGCCACATCTGTAACAGTAATTCGGTGCTAGGAAGGGTTAGAACGGGCTCTCATTCTAGACAAGTGAGGAGCATACCAGAGAAGATTGTGACGACGTTCCTGTCTTGAGACCAGTTGTAACCCTCCATAACAAGCTGATGTGCTCGAGCAATCAAGGTCAGACCATTATTATGGTTGAATGCCTCTGAAATATCCTGCCCGAAGGTGTAACCAGCACCACGTGGGGAAATACCCCATCCGCATCGGTCATCGGGATCAGACCACAACAAATCGCACATGGGGCCCTCATGCGGCACCTCCTGGATTCTGTCAAGGGCTCGAATGTTGTCAAGAGTATCGATACTCGGGGATAGACCGCCGTGCAGGCAGAAGATCTGGTTGTCGATGAGGGCGGTGAGGGGTAGATAGTCGAACAAGTCTGTGAAATACTTCCATACGTTCGCGTTCCCGTATTTCCGTAGGCACTCATCGTAGAAGCCGTACACCTGAGTGATCTGGCGCGATTCGTGGTTACCACGAAGAATCGTGATCCGCTGCGGATAACGAATCTTCAGAGCAACCAGCAAGGTGACTGTCTCCACGGAGTAATAGCCACGGTCAACATAATCGCCTAAACTATATATTAGCTGTCTGTATCAGATGATGGAAAAAAGGTAGTAATTTCATACCCATGAAAAGGTAGTTTGTGTCTGGGTTCGGGCCACCAATTTTGAAGAGCTCCATCAAGTCATGGAACTGACCATGAATATCACCGCACACAGTCACTGGGCATTTCTAGAGTCGAAGTGTAAGCGGGCATGTTACGATACCGTTCGTTTGCTTCTTTCAATACGTACAACAGGTTGAACATTGGATTCGTCTTGGAGAACCTCTCGTGCCTGTAAAAGGTGATGAATTAGCAGACGAAAACAAAAGGGCATAGCAAGCACGCGAGCTCTGGGCCCGGCCTCATAATGCGACAGTGTAGCCCCAACGGGGAATGATTCAACGCGACAGGACGAAGCATGTCGCCCGTGGACAAAACTGACCTTCTCGCAAAGTCTCTGGACATCTGATTCGGCCAACTGCTTGCAGCTCATCAAGCTTTCAATCCAGCCATCGAGGGTAGGGATGGTGGTGGGTTCTAGAGAAGGGGCGGAGGGCAGGCCTTCGGGGACTCGTCCGACATCCTCCATATTTGTATCCATTACGGAGGAATCTGAAGTGCGGGCGAGATGGTAGATTTCGATGTATCACGAGCAGGCTCGACGGTTGTGATTGGGGTTGTCAAATGTCAATCGTGAGAGGAGGGGGCAATGACGTTGTGGGTAATCTTGTGTCGTCGCAAGGTCTGGAGAAGTCAAATGGCGGGTCTCGTTATCGTATCTATCGTCGCAGGTAATGAAAATTCTACTTCGTCGTGAGCCCCGCTGGGATGGGTAGAGAATATGGCGAGCGGAGGGGTATCGAGGTTGTGTGAGTGATGATGGCGGTAGTGGTGGTGGTGGTGGTTGTTGTTTTTCGGTGCTGTATCCTTAGCCTGGGAGACAGACGGTGAAATGGGGAGAGGGCCGTGTGAGGCGCTCGCTTAATCTCTGCTGCCGCAGTCTGGTTTTGCGCCTTGCTACTGCCCGCCGCCCGTCGTCGCCTCAGAGGAGGGGCGAAAGGGATGGATGACCAGAGCGAGGTACCTACCAAGTGACCTAGCCTCTGGCCTTAGCCAGACCGTATCTAACAGACCGAGCTTTGCCTCCACCTTTATTACAGCTCCTTTTGGCCACAGCTCTCAATCAAGGTCCTTTTGATAGGTACCTAGGTATGACTACGCGCTACTGCTGCTATGCTACCAAATACCGATACATTCTTACCTCGCATCACAACGAAACTCTGCTAAACATACATTTCAATTCAGTCTTACTTCATGTCAAGATTATCTAGAAAGTGTTACGCTCGCTGATCGCGCAAAAGTACAGTTGGTCAAACCCGAGGACGCATCTTAAGATAGTCCCAGCCCTACCGGACCTCCATTGGTCTCAGGCGATACATTCATGTCCTGTCCAACCAGATTGCGAAAATCAAGGCCAACTTCAGAGAGCATCTTGGCGTGGTCCTTCGCCTGATTCATACATTTGGTCCACACTTCGCCGCCACGATCAGTGCTGCTGAGTTGGCGAGCTAGAATGGCATTGAACGCCTCTACTTCTTCCTTTGCCCATTTGACACAGGCACTCATCATCGGAGGGGGGAAGCAGCCTTGGAAGCAGCTTACAGTATTCTTGATGATGGAGAAATAGACAAAAGATACTTCCCAGATGTAGAGCTGAAGGTCACCCTGGAAGATGCATTGACTGTTGTACCGTGTCAGTAAAGGCTCTCCAGTACCGGAGAGGCAGTTGTGCTTACCGAGATCGCTTCTGGATTATGTTGCTCCTGGCCTCCAGGTAAGCTTCTCTCGCACGATCTTCAAAGCCGAGTCGTGTCAGCCAGACAACATTGCGCTTCGTTTTCCTTTGTTCATTATGAGTGTCGACCAGCTCACGCGTGATTACGGTAGCCAGCCTGGAGCATCTCTCCTCAACTTTGAACTCAATAAAGTCTTGGGCGACGGCATTATTTTTCAGCCCACGTGCCAGCGCTTTCATCTTCTCGACTCGCACAACGGCAGGCTCAAGTCTCTGGAGGGCAATGTCAATGTCCAGCTCATCCATCTGGCTTTCTACCCATCGTAGATTTTGCTGCTTCCCATCCACTTCAATCAGCATATCCTTGATATCGGACAAAGTCTCGAGGAGGGCTGTCTTCTGCAGGAGCCCAGGGTCCCTCGAAGCAAAGTAGTTGATTGTCTCCTTGGCTTTGTTATTCGCTTCAACCTCAGACTGTAGGCCTCTGCGCAGCTCTTCGACAGTTCTTCGTATATTAAGCATAAGCGATGCCTTGGCTGTGTCTTCTGGCTTTTCGGTACGGTATATCACCGACTCTTGGCCTACGCCCCTAACCATCACGGCATCTGCAAGCTTGTTTCTGCCAGTTGATGTGTCACTTGTTCCCGCCATGTCCACAACCTCAATGTCAAGGAGTGGCCAGCAGCGATCTGCTACAAGCTTGACAGGCGGGCCACGCGAATCAGCTCCAGAACCTTCTGTCTTTCTTTTCTTTCTAGAAGCAATAAGAAGATGATCGTTCAAAAGAAATATTTGCATGGAGCGACGAGACTTGTAGGTCGCATTATCTAGCTCGATCCAAGAACCGGCATCTTGCACGACGTGGCGGCCAATAGAAGTCGGCAAGAACTTCTGTGATCCCTCAACGTTCTTGTAGAGCGCCTAGAAGATGTCAGTCATACAATGGTGCAGAGATTTTCGAATACATACCTGCATCTGAGAGTTCCAAAGCTGCGTCCGATCCGCGACTGAGCTTCGCTTGTCTCTCTTGCTAAGGTTCGTCGAGAAATCGCCATTCAGACTTGGAGAATCGGCGTTCTCCTTTGATGATGCAGATCTCAATGCAGTCGTGTTGATTTTCAGCTCTGACATTAGGTTCTTCAGCGCCCGCATCTCTCCCTTCAGTTTCTCAGCTTCCTTGCTTATTTTTATAAACTGAGTTCTGTTCTGGTAGACATTCTGTTGTAGGTCGGTAGTAGCCCGGTTCTTCAGGTTACGCAGGGCGGCCTCATAGTCGCGGATCTCATCCTCGGTCGCGTCGCTTAGGATATTGGCAACATCTGGTTTCAAGATCAGCATCTATGTATTCATATTGTTCAGCCGCAAACATCTTACATTGGTCGGCCACAAGTCTAGGGTCTCTCAGGGCCTTGATGTCTGGTGTTGGGGCTACTCCTCCTCCGCGAGAAGGCGGTGGTCTTCGTTCTCGCGGCTCATACTTGGTCAATGCTGGCATAGAGGGAATAGGCGGTGCAGAGGCATCGAAATTGTCTGGGAGGTTGTTGAATCTTGTAGAATATCGCCGTTTGACAAGATCAGAGGTCTAGGGGAATCAGTACCAAGTCTAATATGCAGTCCAGATGTGATGGCTCAGCTTACCTTCCCACCGGCTTGAGGAGCCAGCCGTGGCCGCGGTACTGGCGCAGCCTCAGCTATCGACCGTCCTCCTCGAGGCACTTCGATGCCATTATTAGGAATTGGTTCTGAGATCTGTCGAGGAGCGCTGATTGTAGGCCGACCCTTCCTCTTGCCCCCGCTACGCAGCGAGATCTTGCTCCTTTCCTCTGACATTGTGCCTGGTTCACCCGAGTCAGCGACTCGACCAAGATCTTCAAAGAGCCGGGATCAAAGGTGGGAGTGGCGTTTGTGCAGTGAAAAAGGTCGTTGTCGTGAATGCTAAGTCATGGATGGCAATGGTGTTTCAAACACGCCTGGCCAGGTTGGGGGTGCTGGAGCTTGCCTTTAGGTAACTACCTAGCAGTGGGCAGGGGTGTCAAGGCGGGAGCCACAGCGGTCGGTTGTCGGCGGCGCCTTTTCCCGAGAGCTACTAGCCTCATGAGGCGGTGCTTGTCCCCATACCTTATCTCTTTCAGCGGTACGTCGTTCGATCAGTGATGAAAAAATTCATTGGAGAGCTGTAGCACCCGGTCCAACCTTGAAAGCTTTCCCAGCGCGACCAGATTCAAGCATTGGATCAGCTACCTACCAACCACCACCACCACTACCATCGGGTCATCACATCGCCAGCTGCATTACCTAGCAACACCTATTGCCTCCTTTCATCTTGTCTGCCCAAAGGCAACCTGTGTCGGCCCCCAGCCGTTTATTCTAGCACAGCACCGATCGCGCGACAATGGCATCATCGTCGCAAACCGCCGTCATTGCTACAGCCACAGTTGCTGCACTGGCAACCGGCCTGGCTGGTAAGTAAAGCTCCCGCCCAAGCAAAGGTTTGCCCCAAGGCAAACAATTATTTTCTGTTCAAGCCTTTTATACCACGAGCCCCCTTTCCTGACAATGACTTCCAGCATATGCTGTGTACTTCGACCACCAAAGACGCAAGAATCCCGAGTTTAGGAGAAACCTAAGACGAAACGAGCGTCGGCAAGCCAAACAAGAGAAGGAGGAGGCCGAGGCAGATGCTCAGCAGCAGAGGTTATCCATCAAGCATGCTGTGGATGAGGCCAAGGAGGAGGGATTCCCTACCAATGTTGAGGACAAGGAGGCATATTTCCTAGACCAGGTCTCCCTAGGAGAGACCCTGGGCGCTGATCGTAAGTGATGCCTGACATCATTGTTCGGAATTCATAGCTAACTGAGAATTTCTTAGCTACACGGGGTTTGGAAGCAGCACTGGCATTCTACAAGGCCCTCAAGGTTTATCCGACCCCTGGAGACCTCATTGGAATCTACGACAAGACTGTTTCTAAGGTATACCCACACCCATATAGCTCTGTGCTTCACGTCAGCTAACCCGAAGATCCCAGCCTATCCTCGACATTCTCGCAGAGATGATTGCCTACGATCCGAGCCTGAAGATTGAGGCGTTCTCTGGGGCCGCTCAGATGCCTGAGATGGGAGGAATGCCTGGCATGCCGACGGTCGGCCTCGACTAGATGATGAATAAGCGGCGTGGAACCAAAACCCCTGGCCCTTCTTCACGATATCTCCTCCACTCTTGACATCGACCGACGATCTGTTTCGAGCAACAGGCCTCTTGGGATAGCTCGATTGGGAAACTTCTGCCAACTACCGCCGATTTCAGTGTATATTATCTTACCCGGCGTCGCTTGGAGCGCCTGCTGGGAGGCTACCTGTAGCATCACCTGTACATTGATGAACTCTGATGAAACAATCGGCAATGCAGCATTACTAATGTTCACAAATGCCGTTTATAATCTGGTCCGCTCTTTGTTTGACTGTGACGGTCCTTCTAGGACCCCTAGTTAGATCTCGATTGGTCTACCTTTTCTATCGACTCGCTGATCTCTGGGATCAAACCCTCCATTCCCCCAAGTGGCCCATTCTGGTGTCTCCTGACCCATGTAATCTTCAGGACTGAAATCTCCATCCTGACCCTTCTCTTCCAGAAGCTGGAAGAACTTGTCGTAGTCGATCAGCGTTCTCCACTTGCCATTGACCTTGAACCTATCACTTGCAAGTAATACGCAGCAGCTATGAGCATGCTCTGCTGCTATTCCATAGTTGAGTCCTCTTCGATTGAGCTCCTTGTCCAGGGACGTAACGAAATCGCAGACCTCGGAATAGAAGGGGACATTTGCCATGGACAGTCCAGCGCTTGAGGACGTAGATGTGCCACAGTATGTCACACCCTTGATCTCGACGAAACAGGGAAGCGAGCGCTCTATGAGGTCTGCGTAACCTTCGACTTCGTCCTCAATGTTGAAGCCCTTGACAAGAGTGAGCCTGAAAACAGTTCGTTGCTTGAACCGTTTCTCCCGCAGAATATCGAGACATCTCTGGAAGCGCTCCCAGAAATCTCTGTGCAGGGGTCTGTCGACCTTGCGCAATGACTCCTTATTTGAAGCATCAATCGAGACATAAAGCTGCGTGACGTGGTTCAAAGCAGCCAACTGGTCCGGGTGCTGAGCATTGCAGACGAGGAATGATGATATCCTCTCCTTATGCAGCATACCAAGAAACTCATTGATATGGGGATAGAAAATGGGTTCGCCTACAAGCGACAATGCGCAATGCCGAATGCGCATCGCCTCTGCGAAGCGCGCAGCGCGAACACCCGGCACGCCACGCATCATCTTGATCTTCTTGTAGTGATTTTCCCTCACGCCGTCGAAGATGAGCTGTGGGGGGTCCACCACCCACCGCCAGTTTGTGCCCACGGGGTTGGTGCCATGTCTCCAGCAGAAGACGCACTTGTTTGAGCATGACAGCGACGGTGTCGTCTCCATGCATTGATGCGAGTTGATTCCATAGAAGGAGAACTTGTAGCAAGAACCGCGCCCACGAAGGGCTGACTTAGTCCAACGGCAGATCTTTACCCCTGAATGGGATCCGACAATTGAGTAGCCTTGCTTAGTCAAGGCCGTGTACGTAGGCGAGCCCTTAGGGACCATTTCCTTGATTTGTTGTACCGGCTGCTTCCTTCTTTTCTGGGAAGTCCCGTATGCAGTGAAATCCACGGCTAATGGCGCTCCGGCAGCCTTATTGCGTCCATCCTTTGGGGAGTCGCGAAGCAGACGGCCGAGATCTTCAACATCTCCTAGATCCCCTGAATCGCCAGTCTTGGCCCGCTTACCGTTTGAAGAAGTCTCCATCATGACTTCCCCGTCATCCTCGTCCGCCACGTCTTCTCCATCGCTTTCGAGGGGGTCGCCGGAACCAGGGACGCCCTCCCCCAAGGAGCCGGTGCGGGCTATCAGACCAAGAACGTCCACCACACCCTCGGACCATTCCTGTAATCTGACCGAGAGATCTTTCTTCGTGTCGCCGAGGCCTAAAGGGTATGCCCTCTTCCGACTGCTCAGTTTCGCCATCCATCTGTCGACCTCCTTGGCTTGGAAGCCGAACCCTTCTTCCTCCGTTGGCCAGCCTTCCCTGTCGCCCAAGCCAAACACTGAATACCCCAGGAGCCCAGACAGAGGCGCTGTGTCTATCCTGAAGTCGTGGTGTGTCTCTTGTAGATGCTCGAGGAACGTGTCGTTGATGGTGTCGATGTTGTAGCTTGGGATGAGAAAGAGGTAGAAATAGGCCGTGGCCAAGTCTGATGAGCCGTCTGACTTCGGTGGAGTTATAAAGTAGTCATCGAAATCGACCTCGGACAGGTCAATCAGCTGTGGTTCAGCAAATGTTGACGCAGAGTCGCAAGTGATGGTTGAAACCGCTTTCGCAAGGCTCTCGGTGTACTTGTCCGCGAACGTCTTCGTGCTTCCGGTCAGAGACGAGAAGAACACGACTATTTTGATCTGCCTCTTGCTGAGCTCCACAGCTCCTGTATCATCATTTTTCTGCTTTTGCAATTCACCCTTGATTCTGCGAGGTCCGCTTGGCTTCGTCCGCTTCTCGTCTACCCGAGGGACACTGGACAAATTCGGGACCGGAACGTCCACGGTCTCCTTGGTTTCATGTGCAAATGTCTTCTGGAGGAATGGTAGTTTCTCGCCCTCGTCGTGAAAGTGTAGGTAAACTCGAACTGAAACCAGGATCGCAAAGGTAGCCAGCAGAATTGGTATTCTGTAGACGTGCCATATCTCGACGGCGGCTGCGATTGAGTTAGGATAGAATCATATCTAGGGAGATCCAAAACTTACGCTGCGTAAGCCTATCAAGCCATGAGCTTCCGAATCCGAGTTCTTTAGCCATGATTGAACACCATATGAATTGAACGGCAGTTAAGAGATCAATCGCGTTTGAAAGTTGGAGAGTACCCCTCCTAAATTTTGCGGTCGTCAGAACCCCACTACCATGCTTAGGTAGCTTACCTACAACTTGAATAGCCACTAACGTGAGGGCTAGAATAAGCTGTAACGACGGGGTCATTAAGGCCAATAACTGGCTAATAGCACGCAAGTCAGTAGTCATAAGTTGACCGTGGTAACCCAGCTTTGCTAACAGTTTGACCGTCTGGGAGAATTTATACTTGCAATAGATTGGTGGACTGCCCATTAAATGTTTTCTTGTTCTACTTCGTTTGATTAAGCTGAGTACTTACTCCTCTACCAGGGTAATAAACAATGTTTTTTAAATGATAATGATACTCAATATCAAGAGTCTTAATACTCATCAAGATTATGAAGATCATGTTTATTACTATGGGCTGATCAACTTCTCCAAAGGTAGTAATCCCTTGTTGAGGAGGTAATGCTACCATTGTGGAAGTACCTATGTAAGATTTACTACCCTGGCGGAGGATTTTATACACCCAACTTCGCTTTGTGTTGAACTCCGTTACCCAATGCTTGAGGTAAAACAATCCCCTCCCCCGTGTTACCGGCTTTTATGGACCACCCTATTCATGTTGAACTACATTACCAAGCCTCTTTCGTAAAGAGGCATATACATTACGAACTTGTTTGTTGATTTTATCTTAAACGGTTCTATCACCGTCGGCTTGTCCGGTCTTTGGTCTTAAATCTTTCAGGCAAGGCGCAAAGAACATGTCTCCAGAGACAGCCTGGAGCAAAGTCCGTACGGCGACCACCAACCATAAGAGGAAGACCGAGATGGAAAAGATCTAGGCTTCTTGTCAGTTCTGAAGATCCTTATAACTTATCTCTTGCGAGTTTCACGTACCATTGTTAAGACCTTGAAAAAAGGGCTTGACAGCTCCTGTGCTAGCATGCCAGTGCATGTCGTGAAGACACCCAGAGGGAAAGTAAACCCCCACCAACCCATGTTGAAGGGGAAGTTCGCTGTTGTTAGGATACTGGCACCAGCTAGCATGAGCCAGCCGAGGCCGGCTCCCCACATGATAAAAGCCATGAAGATGCCCACCATATAGAGCACCTCGCCTCCATGGATGGCATCAGTACCAACTTTCCCGAAGGAAGCGGTCTGAGGGAGAAGCTTCAGGGCAACTTTGCCTAGTTGCTGTATGCCGAATCCGCCTTGGCCTAGTGGACCAACGGGCAGGAAAACAGACACGATGATCTCGCGGGGTGGAAGGTGGTGGACGGTCAGGCGGTGGAAGTACATGGCCAAAATGAACATGGAGAACGACTCGCCAATACCCCAGAGAATATATGAGGTCACAAGAGTCGTGACGGCGTGGTCGGTGTTTGGAAGGGCTTCGGCCAAAATACCTCCAGATGCGGACGCCACCACGGCCGGTACCACGGGCAGAAGGAGTGCAGCGGTGGTTTCGTTGAGTTGGGGTCGGTGACGATGCATTCTTGAAATTTTTAGCAGGTGAAATCCGACTGGTGAGGGCTACAGTCTCTTTACTTACACGATGAAGGGAAGGGAGATGGCACAAGCCAGCGAGATCACCACATCGAACCACCAAAACCCCCAAGCCATGTAGATCGCCCAGTCTCCCCAGGATGCGCAACACATGACAGTCATGTTGATGATTGCTAGACCGGTATTAGCAAGAGGGTTGTGAAGAGGAATCCGGAGTTGTCATACTTGCGAAACCCATTGGAAATGTTCCTAGGAACAGAGATTGGCCCGGATGGTTGATCATGGCAACCCAGATCTCAGGGTAAAGAGTATACCGCACGATTGTCATGGCGGTGAACGTGACAAACAACGCAACATTGAGAGCAAAAAACACATATGAAGCGTATTGTAACCAGGCTGCATTGTAGGGAAGGTTATGAATAAGTATGGAGACAATCCCAGTTCCCATGTTCACAGCAAACCAACTGACAGTTAACAAAGTTAGCACACGGCTTCATAATAGTTGAAGTCATGATTGAAGTACTCACGAAGGGGTGAAGTTCCTGACTACCCTCCTCCAACCGACATTCTCTTTACATGGTGTTGCTGATCCACGGCTTGCCGTTTCCTTTTGCGCCTCGGGCTTGGCGTGGCCATCTGATATAGGATTGGCAAGCGGTGCTGTTTTGGCTGTCGTCATGGTTGCCATTGCGATCTCCCCGGTTCGGCCAGCCGGCTGTGCACTAAAGAATGTAATTCTTTGGTAGTTTTTGTCACGAATAAAGCTTTTGTGTTGACTCTTAGTGACGATCCTGTTTGAGGTGGCTAGATTACTGACTCGTATATCCGACTAGCCAAGCGAGCAACTTTGGACCATCGATGTTTTCGCAAACCACCAAAAAAAGAGGCCGAGAGCTGTATGAGAAGGAACCCAATAAGAGTCATTAGGATAGCAAACAATTTTTTAATTTTTAATATTTGACAAGTATCTCAATGGATGAATTGCTGCTGACACATCGGCGGCTCCGCACGGCAAGCAAACCGAGAACCGGCCGTGCAAACCCGGGGTTAGAGGCGAAGACATATCGACACCATCAACTTAATTGAGTCTTAATCAGATAGCTTCTACATACAACATGCCATTTGAACCTCCTGTCCGCATTATCTAAAATGTAACCCGATGACGCACACAAGCAATTGGTCCTCCAAACTGGCACCGGAAGAAAGCGACACGATGAACTGATGAGCTTGATCGGGTTCAGGCCGATACTCAGCTTCTTACAGCGTGGTGAAAAGCTGCGTCGGAATGGCCCGCGAGTAATTTGCTCAGACGCCGGTGAAACCTACACATCAAATCAATCGCGCACTCCGTGCATACCACACCTCATGGTGATATGAGTTGCATGGAAGATAATAGTTGCCAATATGTTGAAATCCAATTATTTTATGACATATCCTTCCCGCGCATTAGCAATCAGGATTCTGTGCTTCCTTTGTCCTTGGTGCTGGCGTAGAGAATTGTCCTTGGTGCTGGCGTAGAGAATCGGGCGAGTTGGCGCTAAAAAGTCGTCACCCGCCAAGGGTCCACACTCCAAAAAGCGCACCGAAAATCGGCTCACATCAGCGCAGAGAGGAGCGGGGAGAAGGGCCTTCGTAGTCCGACGTCCCCGATGATAGGCGAGGTGAGCAAAAAGCGTACAACACCGCTACTCCACCCATAGCCGTAGCATCCAGAAAGACAGATATCATCAGGACCATCAGCACAAGACCGCCAGCACCAACACCAACACCAGCGTTTGCAAGATCATCAAAACGAGAGCAACATGGCCGTCGGCATCGCGCATATGACATCTGTAGTCGGTCCGGCTGGGCTGAAAGGAGAGCCCAGTGTCTTCGAGACGCTCGTTCTCGCACTGAAAGAAGCCTTGGGCCCATCGTCAGGGCTGACCTCGGATGATGTCGACGTTGATTATCTGACACAACTCATGCGAGACTATCCTTCCACTGACGGTGGCTGGGAGTCGTACGCCATGGGAGACTCAACTCGAGGATATACTCGAAACCTGGTCGACGAAGGCAATGGTAAAAGCAATCTCGTAGGTCGTCATTGTCTTCTATACCCAACAGCATGTTAGCTGACACAGGGCCACCTGTAGCTCGTCCTCGTATGGTCTCCTGGAAAGGGAAGCCCCATCCACGACCACGGCAATGCCCATTGTATGATGAAGATCCTCCGTGGTGACCTAACTGAAACCCGGTACGCCTTTCCTGAGACGGAGGGCCAGGGACCAATGGAGGTTATCTCTGAGAGAACACATAAGGAGAATGAGGTGGCCTATATGGCCGACGAGCTTGGTGTCCACAGAATCTGGAACAAGGGGAGCAACTTCGCTGTCTCCCTTCACCGTAGGTGTTCGGCTCTGATGATCATCCCCGCCGTCCGAGTTGCTAACACGAGCATAGTGTACACGCCGCCCAATGTAGCCAAGGGTGGTTGCAACATCTTCGATCAGAAGACGGGCAAGAAGAGCCACATTACCAAGTGTGGCTACTACTCCGCATATGGACGGTTGCTGAAAGAGTAGGCGGCGGGAGTTGACCTCGCAAGAGGAGAGATGATTCACGACGTAATGACATAAGGATTCAGGGTCGTATGAGGAAGAGGGGATGTTCTCTTTTGTGCAATAGGTCTGGGATTTGAGATTTGCAAGGAGCGGGAACTCCTCTTCAACAGTGTATGCTACACTAGTAGCGGTAATGCCCTCAGTGACAAACCGAGAGGCACTTCAACACACCACCACTTAGTGGAGATTAGAATGAATAGTTTGAATGAAACACAAGCCTCTAGCGACCAGCCCATGCCTGAAAATGAAGAGAAGACGTTGTAAAGTCGATGAGCCGCAATAAGAGGGAGGTTTCGACCTTTAAGCAGACGAGCCCTAGCCTGCTCCAGCGAATCAGCTTCGACTTGGTCAATCACGCAATTTTCTGGGTTCACACCGAGGCGTGAAACTCTGGCAACCGCAGCAAATTGTTAGCGAATCAGTTGTCTTGTCTGTCTCGACCATCCCGCACCCAAGTCGTTGGTACTGGAAGCGAGGAGCAACAGTGTTCGGTTCCAAACCATCGGGCGCGTTCCTGAGATGTCGTTCCATGAGATATTGAACATTTCGAATGCCGTCAAGGAGACAGAAGAAGTTGAAGGAGAATAGACGGAAACAGGCTTGTGGGTAATAGACATTCAATCACCTGCCTGGTCACATGAAGTGGCGTTTTATTGGAAACCCAGATACTTGTCAAACGCGGTTACCCTTGTGAACGCGACATGCCGGCTTGTGACGCTCCTAGATAATTAGAGAAAGACAGAACCATCTTCTGACAAAATTAATACTGGACCCTAGCTAGCATGGCTAGGTAGGTAGGCAATATCTTAAGCAGCACCTGGGTGCAATTTGGTCGAATCCTCCTTTTCTAGCGGCCAACTGCTTTATTCCCTGCAACACCTGGTGTCATTGCCAGCCATTCTTCCATTCCTGCAAGCAACCTCCACCCGAGAGACATACAGTCCTAGCGCCATGGCCCCACGCGGCAGTGGCAAACGGGCCCGTGAGGTTATTGATCTGACGGGTGATGATGAAGAGCCGAACACGACTGCCAAGGCTCCACGAGTGACGGCCGACACGACCCGCCGCTATCCATTATCCGCCTCGAGTGCCAACGTGGGATCGTCACAGAGTTCCTTGCCCGGCCGCCCTAGCCAGTCTTTCTCTCGCGCTTCGCAGCCTACTTCCAGCTACACGACTGCCAGCTCATCGGATCGACGACTTCTGGCCTCTCAAGATGAAGAGCCTGATCTCATAGACCTCACTCAAAGCGAGGATGGTCCTCCGCTCGAACTTTATGGCAACCTAGGTACGTGGATAGTCCTCTTTCATCCGAAGGCAACGGACTAATCCTCATCAGATAATAAGATCGTCGGCTGTAGGTATTACAGTGGCATCGTCAGTCCAGGCGAGGTTGTCATCGCACGACGAGAGCCTAGCAACCAGGTAATTTCCCATAGGACTCTCGCTAAGTTAATGGCGACCACTGATCTTCATGTAATTAGTACGATAGCAATGCTATCCGTGTTGACAATGTTCTTGGTGCGCAGGTCGGCCACCTGCCTCGCACCGTAGTTGAGAAGCTGGCCCCTTACCTTGTAAGTCAACAAGTCTACACTCTCATGGAAGGTCCTTCCCTGGAGTTGCGTTATAATTTTATCTTCCCTTCTTCTCATACTAACGGTACCTAGGATCGTAACGAGATCATAGTGGAGGCAATAATCATTGGAGAGAAGGGTTATTTCGACTGCCCCGTTCGTTTAGAGCTCTATGGGACGAGCGACGTGTTAGCCAGAGCAGCATTGGAGCAGCGCCTCAAGAACGACAGGCTCCTGAAGGCAAACCAGATGAAGCAGACGAGAAAGGAAAATGAGCAGCGAAGAAAACCCTTGGGTCTCAAGAGCGGCGGCTCTGGTGTTGGACTTGGACCGAAAGCTTCTCCTTCTGCCCCTTCGCCCGGCTCTGCTTCTCCCGGCCCTGGAGTTTCAATGCAGCAATTGATGCAGGCGAGTCAGGCAATGACGTTCCGTGATGGTGAAGACGCCATCAAGACCCTCGCTATGAACGAGGAACAACTTGTCAAGCTGCCTAAAGCCGATCAACCTGATATATTGAGAGCACAGCTCTTACCATATCAACTCCAGGTGAGTAGCACAGCCGCGTTCTATCTAAGGATGGACTTATATCTAAATCTCTTTTCAGGGCCTTGCTTGGATGAGAGCGAAAGAAGACCCTCAATTCCCTGCTCCAGGTTCTGACGAGACAGTACAGCTCTGGAAGCGAAAGGAAAATGGCCTCTATGTCAATACGGCGACAAATTTTGCCGTACGGAATGCCCCAGGTCTCCTGCGCGGCGGTATTCTTGCCGACGACATGGGCCTGGGTAAGACTCTGCAAACAATCGCCCTAATCTTGACAGGCGGTGGTGGACCGACTCTGATAGTTGCTCCACTCACTGTCATGAGCAACTGGGAGCAGCAAGCTCAGAGGCATGTTCAAGAGTCTCACGCACCCAATATTCTCACCTATCATGGCTCAGGAAAGAAGTCATCTGAAAAAGACTTGCAACAGTACGACATTGTCATAACGAGTTACGGTACCTTGACGAGCGACAAGACCAATAAGGGCCCGCTCTTCTCTACGAAATGGCGCCGCGTAGTTTTGGACGAGGGTCATATTATTCGCAATGCAGGAACCAAAGTCGCGCAGGCTGCATGTCATTTGGAGGCTGAGGCACGCTGGGTTTTGACGGGAACACCAATCGTCAACAGCGTGAAGGATCTATACTCCATTGTCAAATTTCTGCGGATTACCGGTGGAATTGAGCAGACTGAGATCTTCACCACCGTCATCACAAGACCTCTGGGATTGGGTAGCCGTAGAGCGGAAGCCATCCTTCAGTCTCTGATGCAGAACCTCTGTCTCCGACGTAAGAAAGACATGAAGTTCGTCGACCTGAAGCTCCCACCCAAGACAGAGTATGTACATCGCATCACCTTCCGAGCGGATGAGAAGAAGAAATATGACGCACTTTTGAAAGAGGCGAAAGGCGTGCTTGAAGAGTACCAGAGGCGGTCCAACAAAGGCCAAAAGGGGAGATTCCAGAACGTTCTCGAGAGACTCTTGCGTCTGCGTCAGACTTGCAACCACTGGACTCTCTGCCGGCAGAGGATCGCTGACTTGTTGAATCTCTTGGCGGACCAGGACGTAGTGGTACTCAACGACAAGAACCGAGAAATTCTGCAACAGGCACTGCAACTCGTCATAGAGAGTCAGGAAGAGTGCCCTGTGTGCATTGACGATTTGACGGCACCTGTGATTACTCACTGCAAGCATACCTTCTGCGGTGGTTGTATCCGCAAGGTTATCGAGACGCAAAGCAAATGCCCAATGTGTCGCACTCCATTAGACGAAACCAAACTTGTTGAGCCACCGCTAGAATCGTCTGGTCAAGATGAAGAGCTGGATACGGAGACACAGAGCTCGAAGACGGAGGCGTTGTTGAAAATCGTTCAGGCCACAGTCAGAAACCCAGGCTCAAAGATCATTATTTTCAGCCAGTGGACATCGTTCTTGACGATCATCGAGCGCCAGATCAAAGACGCTGGTTATACATATACTCGTATTGACGGAAGTATGACGACTGCCTCGCGGGACGCTGCCATACGGGCTTTAGACCACGATGACAACACGCGCATCATGCTTGCCAGTCTGGCTGTTTGCAGTGTAGGCTTGAACCTTGTCGCCGCGGACACTGTCATTCTTTCCGACAGCTGGTGGGCACCGGCTATTGAAGACCAGGCCGTTGACCGTGTCCACCGTCTCGGCCAGACCCGGCCGACCACGGTGTGGAGATTGATCATGGAGGACACGGTTGAGGAGCGAGTTCTTGACATCCAAGCCGAGAAACGAAAGCTCGTCAGCAAGGCCTTCCAGGAGCAGGGCAAGGACAAAAAGTCTAAGGAGACGAGGATGGCAGACATTTCGAGACTGCTATCCTGAGAACTCACTTTGCACTCCGAACGGGTTTCGGTAGTCTATTATCTGCTTTGGCTCAACGGTGTTTCACTCCAGGTTGTGCGTCTGTGGCGCATGAGCTCGGCAGTCCTATGCATTGATATTAAGGTTTTGAGATGTGAAGTCATGTGTGTAAGGCGATTATGGACATTTGTTTTGCTAATATAAGATACTGGGCTCATTAGAAGATACCCCTGGCTAGGGAGGGACTAGCTTTGTTATTAATGGTAATAAGTGTGTATGATATCAACTTGTAAAACTATTGACTATCCTGCTTCAAAGTACTGTTCCACCAGGATAGTAAACATTAGTTCCACAAGAGTAGTAGTATTGCCTCCTCTACGAGATTACCAGAATCTTCGACATCTTGACAAGTATTATAAATCTCAATGTTGAGTGTCTTTACAATTGATTTATTTACGTTCAATACCCTGGCAAAGGAATAGATGGTCTGTTGCCTAGCCATGGATCATACCAAGCTCAGAGCACCTGATCTGAAGCAATTGGTCTAAACAGACAAGACGAAACAGTGACTATTCGACCAAGAAAGCACAGAAGAAAGGATTATGTTTACGCCGGATGAAGTTGCTGTGAGGAGAGTGGAGAAATATGTATTTGACTTCCACGACTCTAGATAGACCCGCCGATGAAAGCTAGTAGTACCTTACTAGATACGCCTACATACACCATTCTCTATGCAAACGTGTGAATCCCGCCGCTCTCGAATGCCCCGATTTTATCCATTCTTTTTTTTGGTACAGGTTATGGTACAATACAAGTGCGCTCATTATGAATTCGTGGGTATCTTGTGTTTACTCGTTGATCTTGGCCAGGATCCTGTAGGTAGAGAGCATCAGTAACTTGGTATCTTGGCAAGAGAGAGGCAAGGGAAACTCACTCGCTGTCCCGGAACAGGTGGTACTCGTCCTCGCCGACCTTGACGGGGGAACCGCCGTACTGCACGTCTTGTTAGCACAACTGTCCTGCTCTCTATCTGAATGATGGGCGATAGTTCCATACCTGGGGGATGAGGACCTTGTCGCCGGGAGCGACGCCCATGGGCGTGCGCTTGCCCTCCTTGTCCAGGCCGCCGGGGCCGACGGCTAGGACCTTGGCCTCGTTGAGCTCCTTCACGCTGGACTCGGGCAGGAAGATGCCGCTGGCGGTCTTGGCCTCGGCCTTGACACGCTGGACGAGCACTCTGTCCAGGAGAGGGACAAGAGCCTTGATTGATCGGAGAGAGGTGGCCTAGAGCTACTGGTCAGCGTCTGTCTGAAGAGTATCCGGGATGCGGTTGTCCGGAAGCAGGAGCCGGCACAATGCGAACTCGCGCAAAGTGTATACAAGCTTCTGAAGGTGACTAGTTGACAAGCCAAAGCATGAGATGACTGACCATTGTGTATGTGTGATGCGGTGTAATGCTGAGGGCAAATTGGTCGCAATTGGGAAGAAGACTGGTAATCGCAAGCTGGTCGGGGGAAATTGATGCTAGCGATGCAGAGCTTCTAAGAACATCTAGAAGATCAGCAATTTTTCGCAGGGGCCGGAAGCCTGTATTTCCGATGCCGCCCGCTGAAGCGACTAGAAAGCTGCCAGAGCCCGCCCCACTGGCCCGAGAGCTGGGGCTCCCGGTCTAGGATATTATAATACCGAGGTCTACTATTCGACGGCACAGCGCACTCCATGGCAAGTAGAGACATTCATTGTATTTATGACTAAGATATATAGTTGATTCAGGAGATGCTTTAAAGCATGTACTCAGCTCTACATAGTTGGATTGAAACACAAACTGACCCGCTGCCATACTCCTCTCCAACCCATCGAGTGACAAAACACAAGAGAAGCGTGGTGTCAACTGACCCAAACCTAGCATCTATGCCCAACCATCGCTTGCGGAAAATGTCAAACCGCTCAGTCTCGAATCTACCCTAATCTAAACACCCAGTACGCCGGATCCTGAGAGAGAAAAAAAAAAATCACATCTAAGGAGAGAGCTGCCGACTCTATTTGGCCGGTGTCGAAGGAGGTTCCAGGATGTGAGTATGGTCATCCGCGTTGATGACCTGACCAGGCGCAATCTGCCTACAAATGACCGCATTGGACACCCAGCTATCCTCAAGAATCTCGGTCATCTTGGCTCGCTTCTTCGGATCAATCTCGAGCATCCGTCCGATTATGTGACGACTCTCTCTAGGAAGAAGTCTCAATATTCTCCACGGTCCTCTTATGACCTCTTTCTTCTCGCCACTGCCACCGTCATGGGAAGCCCGGGGCTTGTCGCCCTCGTGCTTCGGAGCGTGGTGAGCCTTTTCGGGATCACCTGGGAACATGTCCCGTTGTGGAATCTCGCTCAAAGCGCTCGTGGACTTGTTCGGGGGCAGGGGAAGGTTTAATTTCTTGGGGTCATGCCCGGGAGTGGGGTCCGCAGCAAACAATTTGAATGAATTGTCGGTCATTCTGGGCACCTTCCAAGGAAACCTCCGGAGAGTCATGCAGCAGAATATGATTGCTAGCGACCAAATGTCGACAGCTTGCGGTTCGTATTTGCGCTCATCGTAGACCTCTGGAGCAAGATAGGGATCAGAACCCACAATGCCTGATTGATTTGTTAGCGAAATCCTTGACATAGAATACGGATAATTATTTCCAAGACTCACCCGAAGCCAAAACGACGTTGTTTTCGAAAGGATACTTGAAGACATGAGCACTACCGAAATCGATGATCTTCATAATACCACGATCGTTGACAACGACATTGTCGAGTTTGAGATCCCGGTGAGCAAGTCCCATGCTGTGGAGATAGGTAACTCCACTCAAGATCTGAAGAAAGCAACAAGAGACTTCCTCTCTTGACATTTTACCCGTCATGACAATGGCGAAGAGGTCGAAAGGAGCGTACTCCATAACCTCATACCACTTTCCCTTCTCCTGAACAATGTCAAGCGTCTCGATGATATTTCCGTGATGTAGTGATGAGCCGATGCAATATTCAGCAGTCAATTTCTTGACGTATTCTCTCTCGGTCTCGTAGGAGTGTCTCGGCCTAAATTCTTTCACAGCAAAAACCGTGCTGTCCTCACTTCTCTTCATAAGCCTCACTGAGCCTCCCGCTCCTGATCCAAGAACCCTGCCGAGCTTTCCGTATTTTGATGATAGCCCATGGTCATCACCGAACGGTATTTGCACGGCCGATCTTGAACTGGGAGGAGTTCTCATGCCTGACTTGATAGATGATGCAGGTGATGCGGCTCGTTTCATCTTGTTGTGGTTGCCCATCTTGAAGAACCGCTTCAAATCAGCCATAGATCCCTGTCTACTGTGCATTGAGCTGGAAGCATCGTCTGGGTGAAGATCGGCGTTGTTCTTCCCCAAAGCGCTGACAAGGGCGGAAGAGCGCTTGTCGACTGATGATCGTGGAAGACTCATGGTTGATGAGCTGGGCGATACTTTGCCCTTCTTTCGAGAAAATACAAATCGTGGCTCGATATTGCTACTTTGAGGCTGACGTTTGCTCGCTGCGTATGGATCATCTCTCTCACCGGCCGGAGTGAATGGCCGCGAGTAGAAGGCAGAAGCGCGGGAAGGACTATTCTCGCGCGAAACAGGGAGTGATCCACCCGCCGAGGGTCCGACAGAGAAAAGCCCTCTTCTGTGCTCGGTCATTTGCGGGATGTTCCCTTCCTCTGAGCCCGGACGCTTCGGTACATCATCGGAAGAAGACGGCCTATGAACTAGCTTTCGCACGGATGACGGAGGTGATGTCTCTTGTGTAGACTCCTGTGGGGTGATGAGTTCACGACGGATCGCCGGCTTGTCCGGCTCCTTGCCATGTTCTAGCTGCTTGGACTCTCCCTCAACTCCATCGGTCCCAGCGGGCGTGAGTGGTGGGGAGTGCATTTCCGGACCCCTAGGGCTCAAAAGGGGTGAGTGGTGGCTTCCTGAACTTCGTGTGTGTTGTCTACTCGGATCTCGGGAGTCATCTTCATGAGACGCCGTCTAAAGAGAGACATGTGTCAGCTTCATCAAAGTCACAAAAGTAATATTCGCTTAATTCAACAAAATGGACTGCAGGCCTCTTGGCATGCTCATGAAAGGGCAATTGAGGCCAATGGCCGTGGAGACATGAGAACGGATGGAATTGAATTGAACACTGCCGTTTTACAAGGACGTACTCTGGATGCAGGTAGAGAGAATGGCTCGAAGGAAAATATATTCATTCGGCGCTCCTGTAGATGAGTGCCCTGAAGTGACTTTGAAAGCTCTCTTAGTTGAGCGGGAGTGACATCGGCTGGCTCGCTGAGTGGGCTATCTTTGATCGGAGGCAAGCTTGAAGATACGTTCTCTGGTGCAGCAATCTCCTGCACCGTCGACTTGAATCGAACCGCGGGGCCGGAGTTGGCGTTGCCATTGTCATCGCTAGGAGGCGGATCGGGCGCTTTATGAGATATATCTAGAGGATTGAGGACGCTGATGTCAGACAAGAGGATCTCCCATTTTGGTCAAGCAAGCAAGCAAGCAGCAAGCATCGAGAGTTCATGAGGTGGGGCCGGATGCGGTCGAAAGGGCAGAGATAGAGGGGCAGCAGCGGCTTCGCTCACCTTGATCGTGTTGGCCCGATAGGTCCTGCTTCGTCTCCTGCGGCGCGCTCGTCATTGTTTGCTAGTGAATACAGATACTGAGAAGAAGAGAAAGACAGAGGGGCTCGACGACGAGCGAAGAGAGTGTCACGAAGACTTTTTGGGAGTCAGAAAAGGCGAAGCAAAGTGTAGAGACGGAAGAGACGCCCAAATGCAGGCGCCTGGTGACGGATGAGAAAGCTCGTGGTGGGGCAGCTAGTCCGGGGGTACGTCGCGGTACCTTCGCTGCACCCGGCTGCCCGCGGGGATGCAAGGTATCTTTCTAGTCCAACCTTTTTCGGAGTCAGCGGGACGGGCTTGCTCTTTCGTTTCCCATCCACTCTGGCCGTCGCCCCGTTCAGGTTCTTCTGCCCCAAACGCAAGCGCAAACAGCCACCTACCCACCCCTACCCTACCTAGCGAGCCTAGGTACCATACAATGGATCTCACTTACTCACCCATCCCACCCACGCACACACATGCCAGTCACTAACGCTTACCTTAGCCCAGGCCGAAAGACTCACGGAATTTTTCTCGGCTTCTGGAACGGAACTCTGGGCGGCGGACCTCGTCATCTCGCACTGCTCCTGATTCAGACACACCTCCCCAATGCGGCACACGTTGCAAATCCCCATTAGATCATGATGATGTGTCTCAGCCACGACACATCGAGATCAGGGGAGAAGCCAGTTTCATTCGCTAACTTCAATGAGGCAAGGAGAGCTGTTCTCGCCGCCGTGCCTTTTTGCATATGATCGGGGACCGTCGCGATGATCAATCAGCTTTCCACGTATTTTGACTAGCCCCGGCCTGGCTGGCATCGGGAGGGCTAGCACATGAAGGAGCTTGGCAAGCACGTTGTGGGCTTGTCATCTCTGTTACAAGGCCCAGCACCTCTAGCCCCACGCTCTATTCACTGCAATCAACTTGAAGAGGCCTGTTCGGCATCGCCTGGGGCAAAAATAGCCCTATGATCTTTCGGCCCGGCACCATAGCTCAAGAGCTTTGAGGACTTTTTCACAGCAAGCCGAACCAAGTCCAGGCACATCGTCACAGAGTTTGTTCCTGGATTGGCCGAGGGTCTGCTGCTGTGGACCTAGTGGCTGCGAAAAGAATTTGTTTGTGACTCTTTGCTGGCAAGGCATAACGTAACAGAACCACTGGTGTCTATATCTCACAAGATCTGTTTGATGATTTTGCGCCTTGATACTTGCTTACGTAGCTCCTTGATCGAACTGGTAGAAGTTAGTTGCCCTACAGACCCATGAAACACAAAAGTGCTTTCCGATGGATTGTAGGAAGCAAGTGCTGAGTTTTTGTTATCTCTACCCTGAATCAGACAAGTCAGGCTGTGATGTGCCTTTTCTCCAAATTTTGAGGCTGAATTTAATATGAAGAATTTGAGCCTCGCCCTGCACTGCAACTTGGAAGTGATCGACACCACCTCAGGCACATGTATCTTGGCCTCTTGGCTTGTATCACGACTAAGCAAGGAACGTCGTACAGTCCGCCAAAACACCGAAAACAGTGTCACGATGAGAGATTATAGATCACTACTCTTTTGATCCGATAAATCATTTCCAAACGGGGTCAACTCGAATATTTTTAGTCGCAAACTCGCCATGGACGGCGTAGCTGTGAGTGGTAGCGGCCCTGAAGTAGAATTGGATATCTTATTAGCTCTTGTCCAATGCGCCAAATCCCGCAGCATGTACGGTGTATGTGTGAAGTACAGCTATATATACAGAGATCATAGTCGTACAACTCGTCTTTAGGGGTGTTCGATAGCCCCGTTGATCCTTTTTCCTTTCGAAGGTCCTCCTTTTCTTCCTACCTCCGAGCAGAGTCTACGCAACAACGTCAAGTCCGATAGACTTCGCCTGGTAGATTATTGACCTGCAAAGCCCCTCCAATGATAGTCCCGATAATCTCAACTCGGTCTGCTTGATCTTCGCGATCTCGTAGACGTGCTTCAGGCTCAGGGTGCCAACGATCTCCTTGCCGGGATTGCTGGAGCCTTTCCTCTTGCCCTTCTTGCCTGCTGGAGCATCGGCCGCGTTGAGGAGTAGCCAAGACGTATGAGGTGTCCGAACATCGAAGTGGAAAGTTCTGTCGGGTCGTACTGTGACTCGGACGGGCATTGGAGTGCCTGGGTTGATATGTGCTGTCCTGGCATTGAACTCCTATTTCTCACATGTCAGCCCAAAACACAACAGACACTCGGAGAAATTGATGCAAACTGCAAGTGACTGCCAAATGTGTTTGCGCCTACCTTGCAGAAGTCCATAGATTTGATACCCTTGCTACCGAGGGCTGGACCGACTGGAGGACTCGGGCTGGCCTGTCCGGCTCCCACGATGAGCTTCACAATCTGGTCCACCCCACCTGCTGCGCGTGCCCTCGACATTTCGACTTGATGAAATCCTACATACACGGGGGACGCGTATGCCTTTGTCGCTGGGCTGTGTGCGGGTTGGCCGCGCAGTCGCTGATGATGAATGCGTGCAGGCAATCCAGGCAGTTGGCTCTTGGTGGTTGAATTTTTGGAGTTCAAGCTACACGCAGCGGTGGCCTGTGACTGGTCCCACTACCACGCTTGCATCCACTGCAACCGTACGACCTGCCGCCCATACCTCAGCCTGCCTTTGGTTAGGTTGGTAGGTCACCTTACATCAGCCACGTTCCTTTTAACGTTAATAAGGCACGCAAGGTACAGCAAGTCTTCAGCGCCAAGGGACTTCCTCAGTGGAGCCGAGTTTGATGTCTCCCGAGACGGCCGCGCTCAATGGGAGAACAGGCACTGGTGCCCCCAGTGACGTGCTGTCATCCCAGCGCCACAAGCCAACCCCTCTAGTACTGTCCTCGTGCACCTAAACTTACACAGGCTGGACCAGGGCGCCCAAAGCGGTGAACTTTTCCTCTCTCCATTCTTCCTACGACTCTCAATCTCTACAAGCGCGCAAAATATCTCTTCAATCCTCGACCTTCGATTTCGCTCCTTTCGCATTTGTGTCAGCGACTGCCCACGAAGATGTTCAAATGGGCGCAACAACAGTAGGTCTGGGCGGGGTTGAGACTTGAAGTGTTGACGAACAGAGTCTAATTGCTGGGTGCTCTAGGTTGGCCAACGTGGCCGGCACCAAGGAGCCCATCTACGGCCCATCCGCCATCAAGTCGGTCGCCGAGGAAGCCAAAGAGACTCCGTACACGGAGTTGACCCGAGATGACATGAACTGGATCGTCTTGGACTCGACCAACGTGGAAACCAAGACCTTCTACTTGATGGCACCGACAGGGCATACTGCGTTTGTCCAGGTCCTCTATAGCAACGTGGCGTATGATTGTCGTCCAGGCATACCCCCTCTTGGATAGCCCGCTGACCTTTTGTGAAGCGGCATTCATATAACAGTCCAGTTTGTCTCCAAGGTTTTCTATCCCAACAAGGAGAGGGAGCCGCTATTCTGCTCCACCCAGCTGCGGGACCACGAGTTCAGCGAGGACAAGGCCAATTTCTATGGCACGGACTGCGCAGTAGAGCTGTCTGAGGATGGGAAGACGTATACCATAAAGTCGATGACGGACGAAAGATCGATCGTGAACCTCACGTTGAAGCAAGAGGCGCCCGGATTCGTTGCTGGCAAGGACGGCAAGACGCTATACGGAACAGACCTATCCAACCCTTGGGGCTATATGCGACATGCTTTCTGGCCCAGATGCCGCGCCGAAGGCACCATCACTACCCCCGATGGCCCTATCGACTTCACGGGTCCAGCTTTCTTGTCCCATGCTATGCAGGGCATGAAGCCCCACCATGCTGCGGCGAGGTGGAATTTTTGCGATTTCCAGGGTCCGACCTTCTCTGCGATCATGATGGACTTCACCACACCACCTTCATATGGATCCACCGTGGTAAATGTGGGCGGCATTGCAAAGGACGGCGAGATTCTCATTGCCGGTTCTGCCAACAAGGCTGTGCACCTGAAAGCTAAGACGGACAACGTTAATGACTGGCCGGAGCCTGAGACCGTCCAGTTCACTTGGAGTGGAACGACCAAGGATGGCAAGACTGTCGAAGCCATCCTTGAGGGTGATGTTGAAGACCGTGCTGATAGAATAGATGTTATGGCGGAGGTCCCTGGCTTCGTCAAGCAGATTGTCGCTGGGGCGGTTGGTACCAAGCCATACATATATCAGGTGAGCAGTCAAAGCTTTTGGCTTGGATGCCTTTTTAGCTCCTGCTAACTCGTGTCTAGTACATGCCGTCGAAGAAGCTCTCCTTAAAGATCAAGATTGGCGACGATCCTGAAATCGTAGAAGAGGGCAGACTTTTCAGCGAAGCCACTTTCATTTCTGAGTAATGATGTCCAGGCATAAAGTATAGCATTGTAATCACATTGGGTATGAAGGGTTCTGGCGTTGAGAATCCTAGAATTGGTCACTCGTTGGTACAGCATGAAATCCTCACTTTAACATACTCTGTCCCCTGTCATAATACTCCCGACACAGGTCCAGAGTCAGATACTACCTAACCTAATAATAAATGATCACGGTATCTACTATCACTGCTATCTGCTCCTTACCGATTTCGAAATCTGTCGGGTACTTCCTTCCCTTGCGAGATTACGATATTTTCTTGCGATACCTTCTTCTGGTAGGTGAACTAGGCGCCAGTCTGGGCAAGTGGGTGCTGCGTGACCACCTACCTGCTGCTCTAGACTACCCCCGCGTCACTGCCTTTTGTTACAGTATCAATCAGTCTTATCGTCCAGCACCCCTCCAAACCTTAATTTGGAGATGTTTACTGCGGGTGCCTGCCTTGTGCGGTTCTAGCCAGCCACACACCTTCCATCTCACAACCTCAAACTCCCCTCCGCACGACAGCTTGGTTCCTCGCCTCAAATTCCGGTCCATCCTTATTTTCGTTCACGACAGCCAACACCGAAAACTGTCGTCTATCACACAGGAACTTTCCAGATCAGGCAAATATGCCTCCGACAATCCCACAGCGCGGTGGGCCAAGCGCCTTGAAGAAGCGCCCCGGAGCCGTAGGTGGAAAGACCATCTTGGGTGGTAAACGCCACAGGTAGACTTCCGTCTCGTCCACGAAAAATCAGAGATGAGACAACGTGATAGCTAACCACTGAGTCATGGGATTTAGAAAAGTCCCCCGAGATACCATCCGTGGCATTAGTGAGTGGAATCAATACCGTATCACCTCCTGTTTACTCACGCTGACCATCTGTCTAATAGCCAAGCCCGCTATTCGGTAAGTAAATGCAGCCTTCATGCAAGAAGCCGTCGTCAGAATACGGAAGCTAGTCTGTGCTTGTCATTTGTCAATTTGAGTGTTGTCTGAGGATTCTGTTTCATTGCTTGCCCTTCTTTGGTCATTTTCATGCTTGTTCCTATAAATTACACTTTGTCTGCTTGTTTGTTTTGCTCGGTTTGGCATCTGAGATTTCTGCTCTCACTTGTCTCATATGAAGATCTTCAATTTGTTTCATTTCGAGTTTAGTTCTCACATTTGACCGTCTTGTCATAGACGATTGGCTCGACGAGGCGGTGTCAAGCGCATTTCAGGCTCCATCTACGACGATATCCGCGCGGCGCTGAAGGCCAGACTGGAGTTGGTGAGCTTGCCCTGTCGCCTTTAACATGAAGGCATGCTTCTAATCATAGAAGAATAGATTCTGAAGGACTGTGTCACTTTCACCGAGTACCGAAATGCAAAGACCATCACCATCCATGATGTAAGTACTCGAGTTTTCCTCTGACAGCTTCGGGCTAATATCACAAAGGTCCTCTTCGCGCTGAAGCGTATTGGCCGTCCGATCTACGGGTTTGATCCCGAGACGTACAATGAGCCACGCAAGGGTCATGGTATCCCGGCAGCTGCTGCCTCGCCTTGATCTGTCTACATGGATTTGCTACGCTCTCTTCGACGAGCAAACGGAACGCATTACGATTAACGATTCTTTTCTTTGTATCATGGTTTTGCGGCTTTTAAGGGTTTGGTATGACTGTGTTTCTCAATTTTTGCTGTATATTCTAACCAGAAAATGGTTTGGCTGGCTAAAGGGCATGGCGGAACATGCTTAGGGAGTGTACATTACCGCACATAAGACCGACCCTCTGGTCAAAGGACTGTTTTCATTGCATACCCATCATTTTGGTTAACGTGACATGCGAGCTTTATTAGCGAAAGTCTATCGTGGTATCAAGTAGGTATCAAGTATCCCAAAAACCTCTATAATAACCCGTATTACCGCCGTACACCCACTCGCCCAAACGAGAATGCTTTCTAACCATTAGAACTGATATAATTCACCTCTTCCTCCTATTTCCCTCCCACTCTCCAAGAACCTTCTCGAGGGTCCTGGCAGCCTGCATCTCCTGCTTTCTAAAAGGCCCATTGAAGAAATTCGGCAACACCATCGTGCTGTTGGCGTGCTCCTGCGCAAACCCGACCTCGGCGTCCTTGCCGCACTTCTCGCGCGTGACCCGCACGGCCTCGTGCAGCAGGTCGTTGCCCACGCCCCTTTTCCTGTAGCGCAGCTTGGTCGTCCACGCGCGAATCACTCCCTTGCCGCCCTTGAGGCTGAGCGCGCGGTTCTTCTTCTTGCCCGCCAGGCTGGGGTTCGGCTCGAGCCGCAACACGAGCGCCCCGATCATCTCGTCGCCGAACCGGCTGCCGATGATCGTGTCCTCCTCGCCGTCGTCGGCCACCAGCCAGTCCCACCTCAGGGCCTCGGCCACGCGGATGTAGGGGCTGCTGAGGTAGCGGATGCCCATGAGGTACGTCATGATGATCCCGGAGACCAGGAGCAGCGTGGTGCCGAGGTCTTTGTACCGCGTCACCCAGCCGTAGTGGCCGGCCCAGGAGAGTGCGCCGATCAGCGCGGCGAGGAGGAGAGGGTGGAAGACGAGGTTGAGGGAGGCCTTCTGCCGCTGCTGCGCTATGCTGTCCGCGACCAGCTTGAAAGCGTCTACCTTGTCGTCTCGGCTGGCCAACACGTCGAGTGACAGAGGCGGTATTCCGTCGAGGTCGGTCTGGGGCGGCTGGGCGAGAGGAGAGGGCGAGGGCGGCGGTAGTGTCTGCGAGACACTCGGCTCCAAGAGCGGCGTGCTCACGTTGGAGGCCATGGCCGAGGGCGGAAGCACCAGGTTCGCGCGGAGGAATGTGAAGAAGGCTGAAGAAGTAGAGAGTTGCGGTTAGAACGAATGGTCTTTTCAGAAAGTTGTAGTAGCCGTGCCCAAAGTGCAAAAGTCTATTGAAAAGGTCGAATCGCAAGGGTTCGCTGTAAGTCGAGCCTCACAAACTCAACAACGGTGAAAAGCCTTATTGTGCAGGTGCTATAACTGAATTGTAGAGCAAAAGTCCACACGTGTCAACTTGATCTGAGCACGCGACTATGTCTTCTGTGCTGTTTCGGGCTTTCTGGCCGTAACTTCGTGGATATGCCGTTTCCGTGACCGAACGTGGCCGCCACAGCTCAGCACTCGGTCGACCAACACAGGTCGCTCAATTGACACAGGCGTTGGTTTTCCAGTTATGCAAAGGAAGATGATGAAACGGACACGCGGCCTTACTTAAGTCTCGTGAAGAGCAAGAAAGAAATCGGAGGAAAAAAATCATCTAGCTCTTACCGGTGCTGGTCTTGAGGCCAGGAACGGCATCATTGATCCTGTCCGCTATTGAGTGCGAGTGGTAGGCACTGAGGTCAAGCTCCCGTATAGCGGCCATGTGGTGAGAGGCGTCCATTTCATTGGGTGTGTTAGTCCTTCCGGCGGGCAGCGAGCGTCCAGCGCGGGGTCCTCGTAGCTCAGGAAGCCACGAGTCGAGTGCCGCAATTCAAGCCTTTTCTCCCTAGCGAGCCAGGCTAGTGTAGCGCCGTAAGTAAGAAGGGTCGCAGCAATTGCGTTGCCGCGAGAGTCGAAGAGGAAGGAGAAAGCTGTGTGTTCGTGCAGTCGTGCCAGCCAGCCTCAAGGGTCCTTCTGCGAGTTGGGTAGCGTCCCGCAGGCTTGGGAAATGTCATTAAAATAAGATAGATGGAATAAATGGACGAGTGGGAGGGTTCTCATATGTCAGTCGAAACAGATATAGTCCAGAAAAAAAGTCAGGGTCCCCCATCCAGCCCCCGGATGGACAAACAGATAGTCTGTCTGATAGTCTGTATGTCGGTCGGTCAGAACCGTGCCCAGCCAGCCAACAACAGGGTGAGGATCCTGCTCAGATAAGGCAGAGATACGAAAATGACGACAATTCAAGATATCCGGGCTCTTGGGAAATTCGGGCCAACGAGAACGGACGGGATGTCTGCTTGATTTATTTAAGCAGCACGTCGATATTGCCCGGGGCGATCCACCATCCCATGCGAGAGCTTGCCCGTCGTCCCACGGAGTGTGCGAGGAAAAGGTTGATAAGACGATAAGATGTGCATCCCAGACCAATCGCCTACGATCCAAGGGCGCCACGGTTCCTGTTTGGGAGCGACTGGATGGTCAAGCCTCCTCCAGTTCTGTGATCACAGGATTGACTTGTGCGGGTGGACCCCCGGGCTGCTTCTATCTTGTTTGAGATTAGATTGTCGAATCGTCGCCTGTTCATTGGGCTTGGGAGGTCGACAGGCCCCGACGACAGCCGTCTGGCTTCACTGGCTTCACATCGCGACACACCAGAGGGCACCAAGCGCACCCAAGGGAGAGAGTCTGGCCTCTGGGCTGAACTCTAGACCGCCGCCAACAACCAACATCATCCATGTGAAGATCTCGATCCGTGGCCTGTGATAGGGTCCTGCCGGGCAGACAGACGATAGAAAAGACAGAAAAGCCTGTCACAAAGCGTTCGGCTAAAACTCCGCTCGCATAGCCCTCGTTTGATCTTGAATGCTGGGCGCTGAATGCAGTTTAGATGTTCACCATCGCCGCGCAAGAATGCGCAAAAATGACGTTACGGAGTTCTACTACCCTCGCTGAATGGAGGTCCCCTTGCGTATCAGAAGATGCTCGCAGACCGGGCTAGCTACCAGACTAGGCAAACTCCCAAGAAGCCAACACGTTTTGAGCTTTGTAGGGGGTGCAGGAGGCAAGCATGGCAGTGGAGGATTCAGAACTTTCGAAACACGTCGTGCAGCTCCCATCTCCACAAGCAAACGTAAGAGTTGTCACCCCGTCTTCTGAGTTACTGTCAATCGAACTCAATCCAGTTCACCGGCATCGTTGACCGGCAGCAAATGCTCCTGCTTGCTGCTACCCCGGCCCGATTCCATGGTCCAGTGAGCAATCAAATGATAACTTGTGGTGAGCGAGATTATCAACGGTGATATTGCTTGCATACGGGATGCCATGTAGACCAGAGGCGTAACATCAAAACATGGAACCTGAGATCGACGGCAACTCCTCCTCTCTCCTCTTTTTCTTCACTCCACACCGTACGCCTTGAGCTTACACAGTCTGGAAAGGACTGAAAAGCCCGCTACCGTAGTAAAGTTCTGTTGGGATGCCCGAGGTCAACGACGGACTTGCATGGCTAGTCTTTCAAAAATCCCGATGAGATCGATCTTCTCCAGCCCGCACTTGACTTTGGTTGGCATATGCTGGTGCGAGACCGACAAACGGAGCTTTCTCTATGTTCCCGCCTGATACGGTTGATAGCCGCCTGTGCGTGCCGGGCGTATTCGGCTGATATGCTACCAAAGGAACTTCGTCGTCGACGCCCACCAAGCGATCTAAGGAGGTGTGAGGTGTTGTTTGCGGTGTTATGCCGTTCCCAAAACCACGTCTAGACCCTGCTAGCGTTTACATCTATGATTCCCCCGTCGACTTTATCCCGTGAGCCGCGCTTCATGGGTGCAGTGTTTCCGCTCGCTGCCCTACCCAAAGCTACCCCAGGTTGTTCTAGTCTAGTTCAAAATGTAGGCGTGGGTGCAAGGTAGTCCAGGCTTCATTTCACCAATTGAATGAAATGGCTACCATTCACAGAATTTGGCCTACAACACAACAGATAAAGGCCGAGCCCACGCCTACTGCAGCTCGTACCTAAGCCACCCGAAACCCTCCATCGTGGGCAACGGGACTTTCCATGGTGCTGCCGTATGCCATAATCCTGAGACACTGTTGATGTCACCTACTTGTATCCTTCTTATCGTTTGGTCCGTCGCGAGCGACCTCGGAAACCCCGGAGCGCATCGTAGTATGAGCTGCAGACGGGCCTGAGGCACTCACCTAATCAAGTCGGGGTTCTCTCTTTGCGTTGCTTACGCTGTGTCTCTGTCAGGACGGAGTCAGGTTCTTCGCGCTCAAGCATGGCATAGTCCTGCTTCTTGAGATTCGAGCTCAAGGCAGCTGGATATCGTTCATGCAGGACAGACCTGGGATTTTCTAGAGGCGCCTCAGCTGTACCTTGTCAGCCTTATGACTTAGATTGATTCATCGAGGTGGGAACGCACTGAGATGGGAGATTTCACTATCTTGACGAGCAAAAGTCCTGTCCTTGTATACAAGGCACCTTATCTTACTGCTCCAGTACACAGAGTGGGCCATCCCGAGAGGTGGTGGTGGTGGTGGTGGTTGAGTGAGCACCGACCTAAAACACCCGATCCATCCCCAATCCCAGCGAGGACGACTTCAGCTGGTCCATACTGGCGCAAGGAAAGTCTGCCTTGCGGCCTTGGCCCCCAACGGTGTCCAATTGGCCAGATTCGTGTAGGAAAGTCCTTGAGGTCGAGGATTACTTGCTGATGCAGGCAGAATCCTTCAGCGAATGCGGGCTTTGCCAAGGTACAGCCAGTAAGTATCCATAGCTACCTATGCAACGGTAGGTAGTGGCAGTGGCTTTGGCTGCTCCCGCAGCCCAGCGTCTCGCATCTGCCGGCAAGCGGGCAGAGGCAACCAATTGGTGAGCCCCAGCCCCAGAAGTCCTACACCAAAGTCCTAAACCTCGCTGCCTCGTCCTGCTTTTCGGTAGGACCTCTGTTTGGTGACGTTTCCTTCCCCGGCGCCAGGAACAGCAGATCGTTGAAATAAAACAAAAGATGGGGTGGCGGATCTCTCCTTGATTGATTGATCGATTGATGGCAAACAGTCCTCGCTTCGATTCGTCCTTGAACCGGCTTTCAAGGAGAGTTTGAAGGGCTTGGAATCCACCTGCTCACCCTCACTCATCATGAGCTCAAAGAAAATGCTCGCCTCTCTGACTGAGGCCGACCTGACGGCCCTGGACTCGTCCAACAGTCGCCGGTCCTCCGATACTTGCAATAGCCGCTCTCTACTACGAGATCATCTTCATTCCGGCTCATCTTCCATAGCCGAAACTGTGTCTTCCATCTCATGCGTGTTAGTCCCCAAGCTCGTCCGCGGTTGAGCCGATCGGCCCATCATATTTGTCCCTGGCTAGAAACATAAGAGCTCACGACGTTTGCAGAACCCGCGAAACATCTCGTGACGAATGTGCCACGCACAGATTCATTGTCTGGGCCGCCGTTAAGCGCAACTCATGTCAGCGCATGAGTGATAGCGAAAGACTGGAGTGTCCGTTGCTCCGATGTAGAAAGCGGTTCACCAACCATGAGTTGATGCTGAGGCATCTTGCCGACTGCGAGCACCTCCCCTCATGCGAGTATTGGTGCTACGAGTGTATGAAGGTTGAGAGATTCAATGACAGCAGGTGTAAGAGATGTTTGGGTCACCCATCAAAGCGACGGAAGATGCTGTCCATGGCCAAGAGCTTCTTCTCACACTTAGGCCATAAGCCAAGAAAAGGCCAAACTCTGGACTATGACGGCGAAGATATCTCCCTACCTCCTCCAAGCTACGATTCTCTAGAGATACAATCTCCAATCGAGGCAGAGTTGCAATCGAACGAGATCGTCGAGATCGATTCCGTCGAAATCTCTTCAATTGTGGTCGATGCCCCAGTCCCACAAGAAACCAGTCCTACCCGTAGGCCTCCTCAACCAACAGATCCGGTTATCGACCCTCAGGCGCTTCTTCTTTCTGTCCCCGAGCTTGATTCAACCATGATCCCTTTCCAGTCGTCGATGAATTGGCAACCTACGCCCCCACCCCCAAGCATCACCGAGCCTCTACCAGATACGTCTATGCTTGTACCAGATCAGTTTCAATCCCGGTTATCAGGTCTCAAGCCGAGCCTCCAAGTCAACACCCATGGTCTTGAACAGTATCGTCATGTCAGACCTGCTCCCCGGCCCGCTCCTAGTGCACCTCGAAGCAAGAACCTCTCACCAAGTTCCTCCGTCCGCTCCACTACGAGCACGATGAGTAATATCAGCTCAATCATCTCACCAATCTCTGCCTGGAGCTCAACGTCGAACGCTTGGTCAGGTACATGCTTGACTTCACCTGCCAGCGAGCTTGTCAGCCCTGGAGGATTCCTGCCTAATGACACCTGTGCTGAAGACATGAATAACTTCAATGACACGTGTCCAACAGACTTCTTGCATGAAATGTTCTCTGAGTTGCCGGCTGACATACCTGCAATCCTCCCTTCAGATGATTTCTCCGGCGATGATCTACTCTTCCCATCAATGGACGCCAACCCGACAACCGACCTCGGATATGCTGCGAACATCGTGCTGACTGAGGAGAAGTCTGAATCTCTACCAGACCCCTTGGATGAGAGTTTAGAACAAGCCATATGCTGCTCCGAGACACAAGACCTCGTGTCTTCGTCTTGGGACATGCTACAGGAGCACATTGTCAATTCACTAGTCAACATCGAGCATATCCAACACAACCCCTTAGCCGAGCAACTAAAGACACTCTCCGCGAAGACGATCGCAACGAACGGATTGAGAGTGCTCCGGAATCTCCTTGATGGCCAACGCCCAAGATCAGCAATTGATACACTGTGCTTTGTCCATGTCGTTTATAGTTTTTCTTTGGTGGTCTATGAAGATGACGCCCTGACCCGATCCGACAAGTTCTTTGCACAATCACTAGCCTACGCAAGATACTTCGCTCCCGCTGATCAGAGCCTCTACAAAGATGTCGCAATTGCCATTTGGCGACCTGATGGCATAACCAGAGAACACCTCGCCACCATTATGAACCAGTCCGCAGCTCTCGAGAGAACGCCGAGCGTCAAGGGCAAGGAGCGTGAGATAAGTGGACAGACTATGGCATCCGCCAAAGATGATGCGCTTGTCTCCGCGGCTCGAAATTTTTTGGATGGTGAGTCTCCAAATTAGGTTTACCGAGACCAAATCCTAATACTAACATATATTTAGAGCTCGAGGCTTCCGTGATACTCAGTGAGAGTTCTTCCCATGAGCTTTTGACAACCGAATTGTGGACCAAACACCATCAGCTCTCCGGCATCGAATCTTCACCAAACAGTCCATTTGCCATCACCGTGGGCTATGTCATGAATGTCTTAGCCCAGCAATATTCTGATTTCCCAGGCCTCAATCCGCAATTGAAGGAAGTCAATCATCGGGTTATGAAGCGATCAATCGGAAGTGTTCGCAGGGTTGAGCTAGAAATACTCCAAGCTGGAAAGGTATGATAGTCCTCCATTACACAACCAGAACACTAGTTTCGAAGTGATCTACGCAGATTGCTAACTGATCCTACAGAATTATATGCCTCCAGCAGCATTCTTCGATGATTACGTGCCACAAGTCAGGAGCCTGTGTGATCCTATCTACCAGCACCATGATAGCGCTGGAGTATCCAGGCGGAACGATTACTACGGATGTGGCATCGCACTCGTTGAATCTCTTGTCTCCGAGCTCAGTGCCACCCCAATTGAACCCATGGACCTGACAAATGATCTTTGCCTGGACGAATTTTTAACTTCATTTACTGATGAACTGGACGAGGATTTCCTATCTGAGGAACCGCTTCTGGCAACGCGAGTGGACGATTCTTTACTAAAGACAATGAGCGGTCCATCCAGCACTGGATCCTCAGTCCAGTCAACCGCAGACACCACACCTGCGACATCGAGCTCGACTGAATCAAGTCCATCAAACGGACAGGCACAGAAAGTTGAGGCGAACTCGTGCTGCGAGATCTGCGGATATCGACCAAAGGGCGCCCCGCAGTGGTTCAAGGGTTCCATGGCGAAGCACAAGAAGCTGCAACACTCGACGGATCCGCCAAAGATCTACAAGTGTCCCTTCCCAGGGTGCAACAGCCAGTACAGGAATCGCCCGGACAACTTACGGCAGCATCAGATTGAGAAGGACCACTTCGTCTCTGGGGACGAGACGGTACGACGACCGAGCAAGAGGAAGAAGATCGAATAAGCGCATACATGGCGGGCGCTACTGCGACTTCACTAATAATATTGTGTATATGAAAATCAGGGTCTGGTTATTACGGATTGGGATTTACGGCTGTATAGATACTGTAATGAGATACCACGGGTCTTGGACAGGACAGGTCAAGGCGTTCAGAGAAGGTCGGGTTTGAGACCCATGAGCATACATACCATGGATTTTGGAAGGGACTCTATGGCAGGAAGCCCTTAGGCCCTACATAATGCTAACAAGCAAGAAATACAAACAAATCAACCATATGTTAGCCAGTAGCAACTACCTACTTTCTATTTAGTACTTTCGTCGAGACGACGGCGCCAAGTGGAGCTTCGTCGCTTGGCTACGGGGAATCGCGGGGCCTCGACTTCATGACACGCCCTACGATTCAAGTAATCCAAGAGTATGACCGTCAACCAAATTTACGTTCCAAAGACAACCAGCAAGGCTCTTAACATTATTTATCACGCATTCGCTATTCCGCACTAAAGCCAATATTTATTCGCTATTGTATTATCACCTTTCAAATCGTGAGTTTCATGTTTCCTATCTTCTAGCTTGGAGCTATCGGGACAGAATTTGCTGTAGGACGGATTTTGTGGGGACTTACACCGTCGTCGGAAGGAGCATCACCTAGTCGTCTCCCGATGGAGTCCCGATCAAAAGCTTGAGACATGCCGCAAATCTACAGCGTCTGAGTTCGTCACATCATTCGTATTCTAAATCTAGTGCAGAGAAGAGACCGACTACATTACAGAATCGAGTAGAACTCTGGTTTGGCAGTCAGGTGAAGGCATTGATTCTCAGCAATCGAATTTGTGCAAAGCCTTTGATATATACACTCCTAGCCAGGCATTGGCTACTACGTCCATTTGCGACTGATCAGAACCACGAGCTTGTCGTTCGACTTGGTTGATCAGTCGACACGATGGCTTCATCTTCGCTACCTCGGATCACGGTTTTGGGCTCCCTGAATATTGACCTAGTGTCCTATGTTCCCCACCACCCAGAGCCCGGCGAGACGCTCACCTCGTCGTCTTTCGCTGTGTCGCCCGGCGGCAAGGGCGCCAACCAAGCGGTAGCATGCGCCAAGCTGTCGCGATCGCACAGCTCCGCCGGCACTGGCAGCGACGAGGGCGCCAGCGCACACGTCAGCATGGTCGGCGCGGTCGGGACGGACAGCTACGGCGAGATCCTGCTGACGAACATGTCGTCGCACGGCGTGGACGTGTCGGCGGTCGAGGCGCGCGCGGGCCTCAAGACGGGCATCGCCATCATCATCGTGGACCAGCCGACGGGGCAGAACCGCATCGTGCTGTCGCCCGAGGCCAACCACGCCCTGACGCCCGCGGACTTCCGCCCCTCGCTGGCGAAGCTCGGCCCGCGCCCCGACCTGCTCGTCATGCAGCTCGAGATCCCCTTTGAGACCGTCATGCAGGCGCTGCGCGCGGCCAAGAGCGACGGCGTGCCCGTGCTGCTGAACCCGGCGCCGGCGCAGCCCCTGCCGGCCGAGGCGTTTAGCGGGCTGGCGCACCTGGTGGTCAACGAGACGGAGGCGGCAATCTTGTCGGGCAAGGACGTGAGTGAGCTAGATACCCTCGAGGGAATGGAGCGAGTGGCAGCTGTCTTCATCGAAAGGGGGGTCGAGACGGTCATTATCACTCTTGGAGGCCGTGGTGTGTACTACATGAATAAGGGGGGCGACAAGGGGCTATTGCAGGCGGAAAAGGCCACAGTCGTGGACACAACAGCAGCTGGCGATACGTTCGTCGGCCAGTATGCTTTGGAGGTTGTTGCTTCAGCTGGAAAGAAGTTTGACATCGTGGCTGCTGTCCAGAAGGCGAATCATGCTGCGGCGAAGACGGTGGAGAGAAAGGGAGCACAAGACTCGATTCCGTGGAGGGATGAGTTACAGTAGATAGAATTCGGCTTAAAGTATCCAAAAGCAGTCACCTCACACAAACTTACGGAGATATGTCGTGCACAAACTTGTTAGATATTGATCGTATATAATTGGCGTTGTTGTAAGACTTGGCAATTCTCATCTCACGTATATGACTGCCACAATCCTACATATAAGCTTTTCCCGCTTGACATGTTAGATCAAGCTCCTCAAGGATTGACATATTGCGGCTCGAGATCCTTCCAGCCGTCCTCCTTGCGTGTCCGATCCTGGAGGACTTTGTAGTCAAAGTCGTTGAGAATTCTCAAGGTGATTGGCCGGACTTTCATGAAGCGTTCGCGCCACGGCTCAATCTCCTGTCCATCGGGCGGCATGTTCACGTCGTTCACAATGTGCACGCCGCATTTCTTGCAGAACCCCTTTCGGCCAATCTTATTGGCGAAGGAGTAGTTTGTCATGTTCTCCTCTCCTTCGATAGCAACCTGTTCCTTCGAAGGATAAATCCAGACATACGCACCCTGGAGGAATTTCAGATCAGTATCAAAAAGAAGTTGTGATGTAGAATTTGACATACCCTCTGGCAGATGCTGCAATTGCAATCAATGACTCTCTCCTCCTCAACTTCTCGGCGCCAGGTATCCAGAGGTTTGACTTTAACAGCAACCTTGACATCACCACAGTGGCAACTTCCGTGATAGGTTTTCGCACCGTCAATTTCTGCGCTTGGTTCTGGGCCCGTATATGCTGGAGGCTTGTATTTCGGGTCCAGCGCTGCTCCATCAAATCTGATTCGCGTCAGTACATCAAAGAACTACCTAGGTAGTACGAAGTCGTATCACCTACCCATGAGATCCCAAGGACCATAGATCCAAATCCTGAATAGCACGCGCCTATCTCACGGAGTCAGAACTGAGATACAGTTGGTTCAGTGCAGATGTTGAGTCAACACACATTAACAGCGGTGTTCTTCTCAGGAGGAAAGATCTTGCTAAATGCCATGACGGGGGTCCCACAGGTAGCGCAGAACTGTATCCTTCGTCAGCTTTTCGTCACCGGCATGGCATGGCATATTATCATAGTCTCTCACCCTGTGGATGTAGTTGCCGTCATTGAAAGTGTACTCGGTCAAGTCCTTGACATCGCCCTTCACAGGCTTGAAATTGTCGGCACCAGGGAACAACCAGGCATAACCCTTCTTAGAGCAGATGCTGCAATTGCACTCAAAGACGGTCTTGATCTCGGGCGACGTCAGCTCAAAGATAAAGGCACCGCAGTGGCAATTGCCGTGGTAGGTCTTGGGAGACTCTTCAGCCATGTTTCCAAATCAAAGTCGAATCACTCTATTTCAATTTGTGTTGCGAGGAGTCGCTGCCTGGAGGATGTGGAAGAAACAGGAGGACTGGACTCGCTTTAAGTATGAAGCGACTAGCAACTAATAGCTGGCCTCAGCTCGCGCCCCCTACCTCACCGGTTTCTTCAGTTCCAAAGGAAAGGCTACGTTGTCGCAGCGACCCGTCCTCCTGCCAATGCATCACAGGGGCTAGCCGGCTTGCTCATGGAGCAAAAAGTCAGCCGGGACAACTTTAGGTGCGACGAGGCTTAAGTGTCGCACCGCATCTTTCTTTTGTTTGGCTGAAACATTCACTATCTTGCATCTAATAAATCTAATTAGTCTAGGGGGGAAGTGCTGTAGGCACACGAGCTACGAGACGCGATAAGAAACCCCGCACGGAACGCCATGCAAACACGCTATCAGGTGACTCATTTTGAGATGCCATTTCTTTTTTCGTGGCTTAGCTGAGGTCGGTTTCGTTGAGAGCTTCCTCATTTTTCAGCTGTCCTCAACTGTTGAATGCAGAGGGCGCCCGTTGGCTTTGCTCATCCGGTTGTCGGGTTTCTGATATAACCCCAGTGCCCGCTGTGAAACTGCGGACTGATCCTGCGGTACAAACCCAGTGAATTAGGCAGAATATGGTTGTCAATGCAGAACTACCATTTAGTCATAGGAAACAGGCCTCTAGATGAGTTGGACTTGTCATGATCACGATATAATTGCATCCAGAATGATATCAAAGATGGCCCGGGCAAAGGGTGACTGCTCCGGGGCCGGATCCGGAGCCATGCAAGAGTATGAGCCGGGAACCCCGCAATTACCACACCGGCACTCGGCCCCGCGTGCATAGTTTACCGACCCAAGGCGACCTTTATCGGTACAAGGCAGGTGCAGACAAGAAAGACATCCCACGCGTCTCCATAATAGATCCCTGGCTAGTCTTCAGGATCTAGACCAGGTTTCTAGTTTCCTTTACGTCTTGCCCCCACGTATCGTGAGATCCCAAGTCGGCTCTCAAAGCCGAAGAAACAGAAACAGTGATAGGGCTTATGTAAGGAACACGAGCCACCAGCTCGTCCAGAGTACCCCGCCATCAACTTTGCTTTTTCCCAGCATGCTGGAGAAGGAGGGCTCGATCTGACCCCTCTAGGCGAGCAATGCCGCGAGGTCAACAGGCCATGATAACAGAGTCATTTCGAGAATGCAGGCCAATCAGGGTATGCTGAGGGATGCTGGCGGACCGACATTCCAGCTTCAACCAAGAATTGCTTCTCCAAGGCGTTCTACAACTTGTACTCTCGCATCGGGCGACGCCGATGCGGATGGGAAGTCCGTTGCATAGAGGGACGGAAGATGTCTGGCTTCTAGATCTCTTCGGAAGATTGTGGAGGGTGGCCTGCGTTTTTCCCCGCAATGATGTGCTGCTGATATGCACATTCGATGTAATCTTCCTGCAGCCATCCTGAAAATCAGCCACGACACAGGGCGACAATGGAGGGTGCTTTGGGCGGCAATCTCCAGAGACGGCCGGTGACATGTAGGAAACAGCAACGTGATCTCTTTCCCGACCAACCTTAATGCGATGGTCGATTTGGATAAATGATGGAAAGTCACGAAGCATGGTTTTGCAGTTTACGATGCGCCTACGCTGCCCAATCGCAGTTTGCTCGATGCGGTCAGGCTGACCACACATCACGGCGTAGTATAAGATGGATGCCTGAGAGCGCGCCCGCACACTTGATTAGATGCTACTCATTCAGGGTTGCCGGGCATGGATCGTTAATGACGACATGAGTTCTCTGTTTGAGGAAGCTGGCTGACTTGGCGTGTGGGGACGAGTCAGAACGACCTGGAAGGGCTGCATTTTATGATGCGAGCTCGAGACTTGAGGAGATTGTCGTTAGAATTCCCCTCTTTGGCAACAGGATCCCTGAAATCCCCGACCAGATATTAAAAGGGGCTCAGATATAGCACCTCAAACTCCAAACGGTGTAAGCTGGTGAACGACGAGACTTGGGAGAAATAGACAGTCCAAGCGAGCGAGGGGATTTGTAAGCCCCATATGAGGCTCTATTCTCCACGGGCTGTCATCAGTAATCGGGAAGCACGGTTTAGACTCTGGAGCTGAATCATGACGCCGTTTTTACCTCTTCAAACTAGGCCAACTTAGCTGCAAGCAGCAACTTTTTGCGCCTTTTGGGTGACTGGTGAGATTTTGAAAGACCCCAGACCTGGTCCCCATATCATCTAGTGGTGGAAGGTTGTTGTAAGTGCCTGTGGCCATACGTAATGGTGACTTAGCCCAGATGTATTTCCGAACACTCGCTTGGTCCTCAATATCGTCTGGTGCATGCAACTTTTGCGCTTTTGATATCTTGCAGTGCCTGGTCCTTGTCCGATCCGTATATGTACCCCGCCTTGGGCGACTTCCGGCTTGATCACTGCGTCTGTGAGGCAAGTGAGGGCGAGGACGAGGAAGACAGATGGAGGGGCAATAAGAGGGGCACTAAATGGCGTAGGCTGAGATAGAGTGGTTGATAGATGAGGGGCAGTCACACGCATCGCCATGGGATTCCCGAGTGTCATCGTCGAGGCAGGACGCTGTCGCTGTCGCTGTCGCTGTCGCTGTCGCCGCCGTCGTCGTCAGGCACTCGGACAGGACGGCCCTTGGGCAACGAAAGGGGCAGGTAGCTTGCTGGTAGGCGGTACGAACGGGCTACATCGGGCCTTCTTGTTGGTCATGGATGTTCGTTCACATGAAGGGTCGGTAGGGGTGGAAAAGTTGGGGGTCAGTCCGATGCTGGCTCGCTGGGGCGACTTGAGAGGACGGATGGAGTGTTATAGCGGCGGAGCGCGGCGACAGAGACCTGGTCGTCGTCGAGAGTGGAGGAGGTTCCCAAGCAGCGAGATGCAATGAGTGGCTCAGTGGATTGCTGCTGGGTCGGTCAGACAGTGATGTTCCCAATGCGTCAGGGCGGACAGATGGCTGCATCTTGACTGACGCAGCCCGCGCAGGGATCATCAGGTAGGGATCTGCTATTCCCAGGCTGTCTAAGCTATCGTCGTATCGTCTCCTGCGGCGCATCTAATGGGGAATATTTTATCTCAGTCGATGGGGGTGGAGAGGGCTGAGGAGGAGGAGGGCCCAGGAGTGAGTGAGTGACCAGCGGAGACCCGGCAGCCCCGCCTCCTTGCCTCCTTGCCCTGCCCGCCAGTGAGGAACGGCGAAGTAACACCTACCTAGGGTACCTTAGGTACAGGACAGTACAGTGGTACCTGCTGTGGTTCCAGCGGAGTTCGTCAGGAACACCTGGGTCGCTGTTTCCTCCCATGTTTAGAGTGAGTCTACCTGTTCTTGCCTTGGCCTGCTTCGGTAGCCCCTGGTAGTACAGGCGATTGGCGCTAGAGTCCTTCGCCTGCAGCCACAGCGTGGGGCTCCAAGGCTAAGGCTTGCTCTTCTGGCGCGTGATTTGCTCCCAGCAACTCCAACCTCCCACTCTGTCTCCAGCGTGAAGCTTCTCTGTCTGCAGGTTATGACAAAAAGATTTTGGCTGCTCTGCTGACACCCTGACGCCGTCCGGCAATGGATGTGTTCTGATTACCACAAAACCACCTACATGTACGCTATAGGGCCCCAAACGAACGCTACCTAACAGTGCCGGACGACGGGTATCCATGACGCTCGAGGTACCTGGTGCTTGTGACTGACACTACATCTCCCATTTCCTTTGCTCTACTCTACTACCTACGTAGGTATGTACAGACAGGACCCGCGCCCTCGGAGATGGCGGCCTCAACGCCACGGGGCCTGCCATCGCCCCAGGCCCAGGAATGCTTCCAAGCGTTTCAACCGGCTTGGACTGGCTCGACTGGACTGGCATGGCCGCCAGCGGGAGAGCTAGGAAGCTACATCTTGTCGAGGTCATCTGCCCCATCATACCTGGTCCTTAGGTTTCTTCGGATGGCACCAAGCGAGTCCGTCCCGGTGGCTTAAGGAGCCTCGCTTGCTAAGCCTGCTGCTGCCGCCGCCATGTACCTCTCCCGCTGTCTGTCTGGCCGTTCGCTCGTTGTTTGTTTCCGGAATAAGCTCCCCATATACTTGTCCCTGCTCCAGTAGCCCCCGGCTTACAATATAATAAACCTTATTTCCAGTCCGATCGACAAAACTATTGTCTGCTATTCTCTTTCTCAGTCCATTGTGCCGGTCTCAAGTTCAATTAGAATCATGGCCGTAACAACTGATCCCGTTGTCGTGTCCAATGGTCTTGCACCTCACCTCAGGCCAGCGGCCAAGGTGAAGTCACCACAGGCCGCTTCCAAGTCTTCCCTTGACATAATCGACATCCGCCGCGCGGCTGTCGAAACAAACCTCAAAGAAGAGATCATATCCCTGTTCCATCCCAAGGAGGGTCCAAGGCAGTTGCCAACCCTGCTCCTTTATAACGAGCGAGGACTCCAGCTATTTGAAGAAGCATGTTTGATCCCATTTGCGCCACGGCTTGCGTGCTTCACGCTAACAGGCTCCAGATTACCTATTTGGAGGAGTACTACCTCACCAATGATGAGATTGAAGTTTTGAGAAAATCATCGGCGCAAATAGCCAACGAGCTTCCTAACGGCTGTATGCTCATCGAGCTTGGGAGTGGGTATGTCTTACCACTACGCCCTGATAGCACACAAAACCCACTTCCCAAGACTGACATATCATAGCAACCTCCGGAAGGTCAACTTGCTCCTCCAAGCCATCGAGGACACGGGCAAGTCTGTTGATTATTATGCCCTGGATTTATCTCGGACGGAGCTTGAGCGCACCCTAGCTCAATTGCCGTCATATAAGCATGTCCATGCTCATGGTTTGCTGGGCACTTATGACGATGGCAGAGAATGGCTGAAGCAGCCATCTATCCTCACTCGCCAAAAGTGTATTTTGACTCTTGGATCGAGCATTGGTAAGTAGAAACACTTGAACTTCTACCTTACCGTTGACGCTGATGTTTGAATAGGCAACTTTCCTCGAGATGACGCCTCGAGATTTCTCAGGGGCTTTTCAGATGTTTTAAGCCCAGTTGACCGCATGATTGTCGGTCTAGATGCCTGCAACGACCCAGCTAAAGTATAGTAAGTTGACGGTCTGTCTTTATTTTATTTTAATCTACATACTGATGTGTGTTTAGTCACGCATATAATGGTTAGTGTTAAGCCCTTGAGCACTTCGTTTATCGAAACTAACCTCAAAAATACAGATAAGGAGGGTCTCACACATCAGTAAGCAGCGAGCCCTCAACCTAGAGCAGAGAATGGATAGTCTGACTAGTGTATAGATTCGTCCTCAATGGGCTTACGCACGCGAATGAGATCCTTGGGGAGGAGATCTTCCGGTTAGAAGACTGGAAGGTCATTGGTGAATACGTTTATGATCACGAAGGGGGGCGTCATCAGGCTTTCTACTCTCCTGTCAAAGACACAGTTGTCATGGGAGAACTAATCAAGGCTCATGAGCGCATCGAAGTCGAGCAGAGCCTGAAGTACTCTCAGGCAGAAACGACGAGGCTGTGGAACCAAGCGGGAATGTCAGAGATTGGTAAATGGATGCTGGGGAACGAATATGGTGAGACGACCTTATATTCTTTTGTCCAACCCCAGAACGGGGGGCAACTACCTTTTTCAGCAACCCGGAAACACATTGACAAGCCTCCCCCACGTTTTCCCAGCTTTTTTTGACCAGTCGTATGTTTCTCATGGATCCAGGAGACCCATCCTGTTTCCGCACCTTTTCCTTCCATCCCTGTCAGCAGTCGGCTGATGCTGCCCCGGGTGTGGTGCCTGATCTTATACATATTCCGAAACATTACCGTGCAAGACAACGGATCTGTCCTAATGGTTTGCAGGTCTTCATATGTTAGCCAAATCGACCATGCCATACAGCCTTCTTCCCTCCGTGTACGCCAGGTCGCCGATACCCAGCCTCGATGACTGGGAAGGGCTGTGGGCTGCTTGGGATGCCGTGACCACCAAGATGCTTCCTCATGAGGAGCTTCTGGAAAAGCCTATCAAGCTACGCAACGCTTGTATATTCTACCTCGGGCACATACCTACCTTCTTGGATATCCAGTTGACCAAGACAACCAAACAAAGTCCGACTGATCCGGCTATGTACTACCAAATCTTCGAGAGAGGAATCGACCCGGATGTTGACAATCCAGAGCTATGTCATGCTCATTCCGAAATTCCAGACGAATGGCCCCCGGTTAATGAGATCTTGACGTACCAAGATCGTGTCCGTGAGAGGTTGAAGAGTCTCTACGATAAGGGAATAGACGTTATCCCCCGCGCGGTTGGTCGCGCAATCTGGGTCGGCTTCGAGCATGAAATCATGCACCTCGAGACACTGCTCTACATGATGCTTCAAAGCGACAAGACTCTGCCGCCGCCAGATACAGAGCGGCCCAACTTCCAGAAGTTGGCTGAGAAGGCACGGACCGCGAGAGTTCCAAATCAATGGTTCAACATCCCGACACAAGACATTGCTATCGGCTTGGAAGATCCAGAAGATGGAACCGATCCAGAAACACACTTTGGCTGGTGAGCAAAGTCTCATAAGAGATTTCTTGAAGTTCGTTAATTCTGGTATAGGGACAATGAAAAGCCGGTGAGACACGTCAAGGTCCACCAATTCCAGGCTCAAGCACGGCCCATCACCAACGAAGAGGTAGATGAAATGCCATGCCCAGGAGGCCACACGATACTAACAACTGATAGTATGCCCAATACATGAACGACCAACATATCACCAAGCTCCCGGCTTCTTGGGCAGAACTTGAACCCCTCCGTACAACTAACGGTTACACTAATGGCAATACGAATGGCGTTCACACTAATGGATATACCAATGGCCATACGAATGGTTATGCCAACGGTCATACCAATGGCCATGGCAATGGATACGCTAATGGCTCTGTCAAACTTTTCAAATCATTCCTCGAGAACAAAGCGGTTCGCACATTTTACGGTCTTGTACCTCTGAAGTACGCTCTTGACTGGCCAGTTTTCGCTTCCTACGATGAACTTGCCGGTTGTGCTTCGTGGATGGGTGGCCGAATTCCCACCTTCGAGGAGGCCCGCAGCATTTACTCCTACGTTCATGAACAGAAAAAGTTGCAAGCCGAGAAGAAGCTTGGAAAGACAGTCCCTGCCGTTAACGGGTAAGCTACGTTTGGTTATCTATTACTCAGCAGCAACTGACAGTGCTTAGCCATCTCAGCAACAATGGCGTACAGGAGACTCCACCGTCGCAAGCCCTTGCGTCAACGAATGGCAACTCCTCTAACTCGGATGAATTGTTTGTTGACCTAGATGGAGCCAATGTTGGTCTGCACCATTGGCATCCCGTCCCTGTGACAGGCCAGGGCGGAGAGCTAGCTGGCCAAGCAGAGCTCGGAGGGATATGGGAATGGACAAGTTCCCCATTGACAAAGTACGAAGGATTCGAGCCGATGTCATTGTACCCTGCATATACGGGTATGAAATTTCCTCATTCCGACCGTAACTCGCGGCCCTGATGAAACTAACTTTTCCCTCAGCCGATTTCTTCGATGGCAAGCATAACATTGTTCTTGGAGGGTCTTGGGCTACTCATCCTCGTATTGCCGGCCGAAAGTCTTTGTAAGTCAAAATTGCTGTTGATGACAATCACATCTAATGCTCTGACTCACATATAATAGTGTCAACTGGTACCAGCGCAACTACCCCTATGCATGGTGTGGTGCGAGACTGGTGCGTGACGTCAACTAATGTGGGCAAATGTTGGCACATATTGGATGCTGTTGCCCCTATTGTTAGTATTCTTGGGCCAGATCGCAACACTGGCAACTTTGCTCTTCAGAAGCCACTCAACTTGGCCGGATTGCTTCAAGGGCCATTGCATACAGGACCAACGGGCGCATATACAGCTAGACACGAAGGTCCCGTTCATTTTACCTCTTCGGCAAATATGGCGTTTTGGCTCTCCGGGGATCAAAAGGATGGGAGAGGCCTCTCTGCTTTTAAGCATTCACGGTTTGGTTAGCATCACCTATCTCCCACTCTTTGCGCACGCTAGGTGGTCGGGAATAATCGACTATACATCAGTACGAAGTAATGAGTCTATTTGAACCAATAATGAACGCATTGTGCCTGCTGATCACCATGCTTGATATGACAGCTCATGTGCTTTATTACAACCAACTTCTGGTTCAGTTTGGGTCAGAAGAACCAATAGTCGGACGTTCCAAGAAAGTAGGTGCCACGTTCAAGGTCTGCATGAAGCCGCCTCAATGTAACATGACCTGGCATGGGGGTTCGTTCTCTATCGTCTATGCCCCCAAGGCCACAACCCGTGGCCCGATACGTGGGGGTATCTTCTATATTCACACTCCTCCCTCCTGTTTGATACAAAAACACCCAGCATATCCGTGAGCTGGTAGGTGCTTTCGGACTGCTGTAATAGATGTTGGCCTATTTCCCTTCAGTCCGGCCCCCGAGGCTGCGTAAGGTAGTACCACACGCACTGCCGGAGATATCTATACCAGCATTGACAAGACATGGTTCCGTTCAGAGATTACTACTCCATCATGTATATATGTCAAGCAGCATCTCATATACGGCGCTAGGCATCTTAACGCCATGTTCAGTAATAATTGAAGTAATCAGATCCGCCGGCTGAGAACATATTAGCTAGATTGAACGCTACAATGTTAGGGGCTGTGAAGTCTCACCGTATAGTCGACAGGAATTTGCGACTCAGACACCTCAGCGGGCTTCTCCTTCGCGCCACTGTCTGCCGAGGTGCTGAAGTCTAGAATATTTTGCTTGATACCGCATCTGCCGAGATCGTTCTGGCCCAGTGGGTACAGGCGCACGAACTTGTGCGTCTCGGCCACTACATAGAGCGGCTTGTTGACGGCCTTGGTGAGCTGCGCCAGTTGATACGTGCCCATTCGAGAGATGGCGCCGCCGTTCTGCACAACGACCTCGGCGCCGACAAAGACCATGTCAACCCTGCCCGCCTGCAGAACATGCGCAACAGCAGCCGGGTCAACAGGCGCCACGGGCACGCCGCGCTCCCGCAGTTCCTTCACCGCCGGCTCGCTGTCTCGGCTGCCGTCCAGGACATAGATAACCTTGAAATCTGGTGATCCGTTTGTCTCAATGTGGCGCTCGGCTGCCTTCAGCAGAAGCTTCTTGACCGTGCGTGATCCGCCCGCGGTGAGCACGACGCTGCCGAGACCAACATACCTGCTTCCCCTTACGGCGATGGCGTCTCTGGCCGCCTTCGCTCGTGCAGCGAACAGCCTACCATTCCTCAGCAGATGCTGTCTCGTCTCGTCGAAACTGTCGAGGCCACTGCCGGTGGCAGGCTCCTTCCCGCTGCGTGGTCCGGTCGACTGCTTAAGAGATCGGAGTAGGTACTGCTGGAACAGATCGGTGCCGGCTGTCAGGGGGATCGGGTTTGTGGATGAGCGCTTGAGGCGGTCGGCCTGCGCCTTGACGATGTCGAGCGTCTCCATGACTGTCGAGGACGTGGTGTGTCCGAGCAGCGCGATCAGCGCCTCGATGGCCGCGACGGCCATTGTGAGGTCCTCATCCTCTGCTAGTAAGCGGTGATATGTTTCGACGATACTATTGAAAAGAGAACATGTTCAGCTAACTCGGTCCTCCCCAAATGCGCAAGCTTTGAGTGCTCGACATACTCAAATTCGGAGCCATCTCCAGTCGTTACTTTGCTGACTGCACCTGGATTCGTTCTTATGGGTATATTTCTCGAGGCTGATACAATTTGCGATGAGGTTTGAGAGCGCTGGAGGCTTCCTATCAAATAGAAATAGTCAGGTCAGCCTGAATATCCAAATTTGAAGTAGACAAATGAAGAGCATCTCAAAGCCTACCCGCCAACTCTTCCCCCGTCATTGTGGCGATAAAGCTCTTGACCGATATGAATGAAGGCAATGATTGTCGTCGAAGCATACACTCATGTGTGAATGTTGGACGTGTATCCACAGATTTCTATGCGACTCTGACGCTCGCTGATTGAGTTCGTGCTGTTCTCGAACGAGGTCGACGTGAAATGCCAGAAGCGCGATGACTCGATCGCCAAAAAAATTGCCAGGGCCGACCGCCTGGTGGACTGATGGAGGGGTACCTGGGCACTAATGGCGGCAGCTCAGCGGGGTAGCTCCCTGTAGCTCCCAGCTCATTAGCTGCTGCAACACGAACCCTGGGGGCGGCAGATGGGATAAGTTTCAAGAGAGCTCGCCTACTTTTGCACCTCGATCGATTCAAGATGGAGCGTCAGCGTCGCGACGCCATCACCGCTTCCAATCCAGCTGGACGCTACACAGTCATTCAAGATGGAGTCGATTGATCCCGCCACCGGGCGGCAGCTGCCGTCCGACGCGATCCAACGCATTCTCTTCATCGCAACTTCCGTCCACGTCTATAACATCCCGCCGCTGGCCTCGACAAAGGGGTACAATGCCGGGACGTGGACGGAGGACCCCAAGCGGCACATCTTCACTGTACGCCTGCGTGTCATTGAGACAGCCATTCCGCAGCAGAGCGGCGAGGATAAGGTCAAGGCAGATATCGTTCTTGAGGATCCCTCTAGCGGACAGCTCTTTGCTGCTGCTCCATATACGACACAGGCCGTGGTAGAACCAACTCTGGACAGCTCACGGTTCTTCGCTCTCAGAGTCCAAGACCCCTCTGGTAGAAAAGCCACACTAGGCATTGGCTTCGAGGAACGAAGCGAGGCGTTTGACTTCAGCGTTGCTCTGCAGGAGACCCGGAAGGCGCTTGGCTGGGAGGGAAGCGCCCCAGTCGGTGGCGCTGCCGCGTCCGGTCCCGCAGCCAAGAAGGAGAAGCCTGAGGAGAAGAAGGATTACAGCTTGAAAGAGGGAGAGACTATCACGGTCAACTTGGGCAGCAAGTTTGGCCGGCGGAACCGGCCTCAGGAGTCGTCCTCTACGGCAGAGCCGGCCAGTCTCTCCTCCTTTTCATTGCCCCCGCCCCCTTCAGCATCAAGCTCAAGGGGCGGCTTCTCACTACCACCTCCGCCCAGTGCCCAAGAAAAGCGGAAATCTGTGAAGGACATGGGTTTCGATGATGGCCAGTTTGGTGAATTTGCTTAGATTATATCGCATCCGCCCGACTGCCGGAGGAAGGGGCAACAACCTAATGAACCGGTTACAAACATAGAATGATGCTCATATACTTCGTCGTAGCAGATAATTATTATTTCATTGCAAAGATCTCTACCCGTGAAAAAGACTCATAAAATATGCGATCGACCCGTAACGCCAGATGCTATGTTCCTAAATTCTTTACTCCAGCGGCCATGTAGAGTCAGGTGTAGGCAAGCTCATGCGCCTTTCCGGGGTGCGGGATGAGCTAGGGGTCGGTGTAGACAGACTTCGGCTGTTGGTCCCAGAGTTTGCATCCCAACCATTCAATTCATGCTGATTCTGTGGAGTTTCACAATCCTTCTCCCGAACCCAACAGGGAGAGTGGTTTGAACTCTCCGGTCCGCTGCGATTTGCGTCCCAGTGCAGGTCTCGGAAGGAGAACGCACCCGGTACGAACTCGGGGGACATAGGACTCAGTGGACTTGACCAGGTCATCGAGACGGGATCTGGACAGTACCAAACGGGCGGGAGAGGTGTGACCGGGGAAATTGGCGACAGAAGTTGTTGTGGCATCCAGAGGTGTGGATGGTCAACTTGCCAGAACATCGTCTGCGATGGCTCTCTTCGTTGCTGTACTTGGCTCCAGCGCTCACGACTTCGAATCTCGATGTAAAGCTCGCTTAACCTCAGAAGAATCAACTTCTCCTGTCTTTCCGCCTCAGCTAGACCGCTCCTCATTCGTCCTGCCTGCTTGCGGAATGCTCGAGCCTCGCCAGGGGTCTGAGCAGAAGAGCATTCTTCCTCGATCTGCAACAGTCCCGCCATGAGATTCCTGGTCCGCTCATCCTGTCTCTGAAGGTCGACCGTAAGGTATGAGCGTTCATTATGTAGTTCCTCTATGGGACGAGGCTCAAGGCTCACAGTAGGTGAACGGCGATTGTACCTTTCTGAAGGTTTGGTCTTGGTGCGTTCATTGCGATGTGGTGTGTCGCTTGTATTGGGAGACTGCCGGGAAGCCAAAGGCAAGCGATTCCCAGAATCAATATTCAATCTCCGCATAATCTTTGCTGACCGTTGACGATCCATCGCCTCTCGGGAAACTTTCGGACACTGGTCGTCGTTGATACTGACAATCATTCCCATTCGAATCGTTGCCGTTACTGAACTTATAAATATATTTCTTCAAGGCGCCCGTTTAAGCAAATGGCCTAGCGAGATCCAAGGGCGACTTCAACCCTCTGTCGTAACAAAGACGACGGAGCCAAGGTAATTCTAGGGTCCTAGACAAACGTAACCGAAATGTGGTTCTGCTGTAGGGTTGGTACGTGGACAAAGACCAGGGCCTGTCAGAAACCGAGATGCGACTCAGAACACGCAAATTCGTTGGACCAACTACGATCTGGTCTGGAAGCGGACAAAGCCAACAATATCTAGGCAGATATCAAACCGCCACCAACAGTGAATTATGATAGCTGATTCGGGACCTTGCCGAAATGTTCCAGGCTACACCTAGAACTTTCTGCTCACAAAAAGAAGTTCGGTGTGTCTGATACTTTGAGATAAAGCTGGATCTGTAACAGCCATGTCTTGGCTTGCGCGGAAAAGCTATCAACACTGGCCGCACTCCCAGTGTCCATGGACTTCCAAGTCCGTGCAGCGTGCCATCCGAAATACTAAATAATTTGCGGACTCATTTTAGAGGTTGAACCCATCATGTCCTGGCGGATCGCAGAATCGCCAGAGACCGGCTGCCTCAGCTGAACTTCTGACCGTTGAAATCTCCTCTCTTGTGACAGCTCTGTTGATATCTGCATATCGAACATCTCCTGCTTCCTCGGTCGAATCCCCTTTTCCCCGCCTCTTCGGCTTGCCCACATGTGCATCGGGGTGATACTGCTCCATAATATTGACAAAGCAATCGCTTGACACCTCTTTCGCCAAAAACTGCATGATCTTTTCTGATTCAGCCTCCAACCCGGGCATGACCAGGTGTCTCACCAGCAGTCCCTTCTTAGCGATGCCATCCATTGTGAAGCAAAGGTCGCCAACTTGTTCATGCATGGCCTTGATGCTCTCCCGTGCTGCTGCTGCGTAGTCATCGGCTTTTAAGAGACGCTTCGACGTTGCTGGCTCCCAGACTTTGAAGTCGGGAAGATAGATGTCGATGAGGCCATCTAGCAGCTCCAAAGAGGCAAGAGAGTCATATGCCGAAGTATTGTATATGATTGGCACTTTCAGCCCAGCATCTCGAGCATGAAGTATGGCCAGTGCGACTTGAGGAACAACGTGTTCAGGAGTGATTAAGTTGATGTTATGTACGTTACCAACCTCTTGCAACTTAAGAAACCAGTCGCCTAGTTCCTCGGGATTCAAGTCAAACCCTTTGCGGGAGTGACTAATGTCATAGTTTTGACAAAATGAGCACCTGTCAAGTCAGCCTTGTAGCCATTAGATGTGACATCGATGATCTACCTGAGATTGCACATGCTTTGGAGGCTGTGTTAGTCATCCTTTTCTCCTGAGGAGTTACGATCGAAGTCTTACCTGAAGAAAACAGCGCCGCTTCCATTGTGTCCCTGAATACAAGGTTCTAACATACGTTAGTATAGAGGAAATACCATCGAACTGAAGCAAAACACTCTCACCTTCACCAAAATGTGGAGCGATAACGTTGACCTTGGCTTCTGTCCCGATCAGACACACTCCAGTCGTTTCATACCGGTTCACCCCACAAAGGCGAGGACATAGATTGCAGTTACGCAGATGTGCGTAGGCTTTCGAGCGTTTCTTCGAAGCATCTATTGATGAGAGAGTCATGTATCGCGGCATATAATCATCGAGCAGAAAAGGAGGCGCAAGATGAAGAGAGCGCCGTCTTATCGGTACGATCCGTGCAGCCGAGATATTAGCCGCTCTCCTTCTGAGAACTCCGCGTAACGCCTGCATCTTGAAGGAATGTTCTCATGCTGAAGAGCGAGATGGCGTTCAAGATACTGTCTCTTCACATTTGTTCCTTCCATCCATTGGATTTCGTTGTGGCGACTCTTCCAGATGTTGATAAATTAGCCAATGATGAGAGTGATAAAGTAAGGTGCCGGGGTAAGTAGGATGCGTACTGCCGAAGGCCTGTGACGTACAGCTGTGGGGGCCCTACACAGCACTCCTCTAAACAGCACCCTTCTGTCATTAATTGTCCTTAGATATGGCCATCGATCGGCCTCCAGAATAACATCAATTTCTTCATGAGAGTACTTTCCATTTTGCTGCTTCTTACACATGTCTTTCAGTTAGATCAATCTACAGCAGACTGTCACATATTCGCTCAGCTAGTAATATGAAGGAGAGGCCTTGATTACAACAGTCAATTTTAATAGGAAGCCACTAAATGTTTCTGAGCCTTAGGTTATATTGTACAATACGATAATACAGTTAAACAAGGACGTGAAAGTACACGCTGCTCAATCATGAGGTAGTTCTCGACTCTTCAACACCGTCTAAGTCCCCAAGGTCTACCACATCCTCATCGTCCTTATCATCCTCAGGATCTGCCTGTGGAACAGGCTGGTAGCTTCCAGCTCCGCCGCTACCAATGATGGTACCTTCTTCGTGCTCAGCGTCTTTTGGGGCCTCATCCTTGGCTCCGATGATAACATTGCCGGCGACTAGCAGTGCAGCCCCGACCCACCACAGTGGTGGAAGGGACTCGGAGAAGATAGCAAGGCCTAGAATGGCGGTAATCACGAAATTGGAAGACGTGTTGATGATGGACACTTGCGTGGTAGAGTGTCCTCTTGTCAGCGCCGTGGTGAATAGAGACCACATCTAAAGCCATTGTAAGTAATTGGGTTTATGAAGAATAAATCGACCAATGTTGATGGGAGGGCGTCACCAGTCGCATGACAGGGAAACAATGATGGGAAGCGAAACTCAGCACTCACTACTCCATTGAACACAAGATTTAAGCCAAAGAATATCTATAAGAAGCATGCATTAGTAAATCTCGTCATGGATTGAGAAGAACTGTACTTCATAAACGAATGATGGATGGTCTGATATCCTTTGGGTCGCTCAGCTTCAAGCCATGGTGATGAGACTTACAGCTCGAACAATGAATTCTATAACGTTCTCAGCATCTGAGAGATGCAAGAAGCCAGCAACGCCTTTAGCAAAGCTGGTAGTGAGCTCGGTCGTCGTTCTATTGTTTTGTCAGCATCCTGGAAAGTGTGACCTGGGGATATAGAGAAAAGATATCATAGAGGTGGCTCTGATTGCTTGCTTGGAAGCCGCTGTGCCGCTACAGGATAAGATGAAGAGACACACGGATACAAAACAGAAATAAACCGATCAAACACGTAGAAAATCATCTGCGAAGCTGTTCAGGCACACCTGTCCTGTGCAGAGTGTTCAAGGACCGGCGTAGCTGAACCCTACGAAGTGTAGGGAGAACGCGTAATGAGAGCCGAGAGAGCACTCACAGTTTTGCAAAGACGCCGTTGAAAGCAGCGCAGGCGCCGCTGGCAAGAGCAAAGACAATCCATTGGTTCCGGCGTACCCAAGTGCCGGCGGCCATGCCGTCGTCGTCGATATCGATGTTGTCCGAAGTGCCGTCAAGCACTGAATGGTGGTCTGTAGTGGAGACGGTCGTCCCTGAGCGAGATGGTGCTGGGGCTGTGTCTTTATGTGCGGGAGCCGTCTTGCCTGGCACGGAAGAGACGGATGGCCCCGTATCAGGCTTCTGGCGGCGTTGGCGGACCATCTTTGACGATTGATGACCAGCCTCAATCGAAATCTAGGGACCTTAGTCGAATAGAAGTATGCCGAGTTATACTCAACGAGACGTGGCTTCTAAATAGGCGTTTTGATCTTTGCTCAAATCAGTTCTTTCGTTGTGATAATTAAACGGTAATAATGTAGCACTATGCACTCTCCAGGCGTGTAATTAGGGCGAGGTGGCTCCTACTCAACCACACCTTCCCCCACTCTCACTCCATCACACCCTGTAACAGACGCTTCATCCAAGTAGTAGGAAGCACATCACCAAAACTTTGTATATCACAAGCAAAGCACTGCATTTTGTTCGCATGGGACATTCTAATATTGTGTTCCGAAGTAAAGAGGCAATATAGCCTTGAAATCTAGCTATGTGAAGCAATGTGTGCGAAGAATATCAGGTTGCATCTCGCGCTTTGCAGCGAGACATCCCCATGCGAACTGCCATTCTATCAAAGAATCCCTTCATCATAGTTTCTGTCTTGATGTATCTGACCTAACGCCAGCCGAGACTTATGAAATGCATATCCCCCAACGCCGTTGCCCGTGGCATCCCGATCCATAAACCAAATTTTACAAAAGTAACTCGGAGGTTCGTTCATCTCAAAGTCTCTCGAAGAAAGTCGAGCAACCAAATTCGGAAAAATCTCCACCGAGGACTTGGTGCTCGCCATGGACTCCTGGTCAGGCTACTGGCCTTCACCAGGCTTCTTTGCGTTGCAGCTGACAATCTTGACTTTGTCCGCGACCACCGTCTGTCCACCACCCTCCATCTTGAATTGCACGTTCTTGATAAGGAAGGTCCACACTTCATCGCAGAAGCGGTACGTATCGAGAGAGCCCTGTGATTCTGTGGTCAATATCGCCACTCCTGCAGTTGGACTTCAGCCTATGATTAGCCTCCGCTCACCTTGAACGTCAGGCGTGCCTTGACCTTATCCTGCAGCGTCTCAGCGATGGCACGATCGAAGTTGGCGAGGATCTTCATGGCCAGCTGCGGATCGATACGGTGCTCGGTGATCAGATCATCGAGCGTATCCGTCAGCGTGACGCCGATGCTAGATTAGCAATACAAAGTTAGCCCTCGTAGCAACTCGACTCGCACGGTGCGCGCGCAAAAAAATAGGCGCAGTACCTGCTACGGCGGTAAAGCTCGTAGAAATTCTGTGTGCCTGCCGCCATCTCGTCTCGCGATGCCGAAGTGCGATTGTGGAGGTTGATGTTGTAAGGTGCTGAAGTTGCCTCGATGCCGATACCGTAGGTATATCTCGGACAGACTTGGATGAGTCAGCTAGGCAGGGGAAGGCAAAGCGGAGCCACATATGCTATGGGTGAGCCGCAAGAAGCCTGTGGGGTACCTCCCTTACGTACCGACAGAAGCCACTGCCTGCGCGCTGCGCTATTTCCCAGATTACCTAGTGCTGCCTGTCACCACCACCGCGAATGAAGCTGTGCTTTTCTGACGAAGCTTGCCATCGGCCAGGAACCGTGTTAACCCCCTCACAATCATCACCAAGCTCGCCAACATATTCAGGATGAGCTTGACATATGGACTGGGAGGCGCTACAAGCGCGCTCACCGTCGTCGGTGCTTGTAAGTCCATCTCAATCAATCAAGCTGCCCCCATTCAATGCTGACCTTCACCACCACAGATATGCTCTTCACCGGCAGCGGCGAAGCCTTCAACGTACGATACCATCCCAGCCTCGACCGTTTATCGAGAAACATAATGTTAATGTAGCTGCATACAGGTCGGAGCATTCCTAGAATCGGTGTCGCCGTATGCTTGGGCGGACTTGGGTATATCACTGTGCATCGGCCTCTCAGCTGTAGGAGCAGCATGGTATGCATCAAGAACCAGATGATATCATGGGCAACAGTCTAATTTTGAGTAGGGGTATCTTTATCACCGGATCCTCGATTCTCGGTGGAGGTGTAAGGGCGCCGCGTATCAGGACGAAGAACTTGATTTCCATTATCTTTTGCGAGGTCGTCGCCATTTACGGCATCATTATGTCCATCATCTTTTCCGCGAAAATGAACGGCCTAGAAGGGGCCCAGTTGTACGATGACAGCACTTATTACACTGGCTATGCTCTCTTCTGGGCAGGCTTAACGGTGGGCATGTGCAACCTCATTTGTGGCGTGGCTGTTGGCATCAACGGTAGCGGTGCTGCCCTTGCAGATGCTGCCGACTCAACTCTGTATGTCTCATGAACGTGAAATCTCATTTGCTGTAGACTAATTAGCTTCCCAGGTTTGTGAAGATCCTGATCATCGAGATTTTCAGCTCTGTCCTCGGCCTTTTCGGCCTGATCATTGGCCTCCTGGTCTCCAGCAAAGCCTTTGATTTCGGAGCCTAATAAACAAGCTTGAACAGAATGACTAGGCTCCCAAGCCTGACGAAATATTACCCATACCTAAGTACGGCATCAACCCATTAGCGGCGTTCAGGGAGGACTTGTGGCAGAATTGGGGCGTGAATTTAGATCTGTAATACGTATGTACAAAAATATCAACAAAGCCAAGCTATCATAGTAAACTTTAAGGAGAGCGTGTGTCCGTGATCGTCCGTCTGGCATCGAAAGGGATCATCAGAGAAGCGATGTCTTACGGGGTCTCATCCACGTTAAGACGATAAGCGCTGGCATCCAAGATATGAGACACTTCTTTCTTCAGCCGCATAGCGCGACAGGCATCACTAAACACTGGGTAAGGCATTCCTCTTTCCTCAAAGTTTGCTCTGAATAGTGTGTTAGCCATTGCTATAATCCTGAACAGGCCCAACACTTACTCCCAGAGATCCAAGATGGTCTGCGTTGTTACGCCAGGGACGAGAAACTGGGACACGGCTTCCAATTCCTCTTTCGTCATGCCCATCTCAATGTCCAATGTCTCATGGGCGAGCTTCAGCGTCATCGCCTCCAGTGTTTCATTCTCCCACATTCCCCGACTAGCGAACGGGGCCGAGGCTCTGAGGTTGGCCCAGTTTGTCTGTTCGAGCCTCCGGGGAAAGACGATCAGGGGCCCTTTGTCACGCTTGCCGTCCTTAAACCATGCGCTGTTTCCAAGGAGATCTGGTATCGTCTCTGCCAAGTATGGAGAATAAACATAAGGAGCGAGATTCTTATCGTTGTGCAGCTCGATATCCCTGGACTCAGGTAGGTAGTGATCTGTGTAGCTTCGTTTGTATATAGTCTCAGGAAGCTATGTGAATATCACAAGTGTCAACAGGAGTTTTGGTTCGGAGTATCTCGCCCAGGCTCCAGCATAAGAGACCGAAAAAGACTTGCCTTGTATTCCTCAACACACTGACGGCAGGACCCCCAGATGCCTTCCCACCGCAATGGCGGTGGACTGACCCACGGTGCTTGACCTGTGATATCGAAACTCTTGGGATCCAAGAGAAGGGGGCTGCTTTTGTCAGTTTTCAGACTTCTTTCACAAGGATCTGATCTCACCAGCAGAGGTGTAAGGACCCTGTCATGCCTGCTTTCCAGCGAGCCGACGTGCAGTAGTCTTGGACCTCAAGGCCAAAATGTTTGCAAGCCTCGTAGTAGAGATAGCTATATTGGCACATGGTTACTGCTGTTAGAAGGATGTTGAGGTTTGGGAAGTGATGGAAATTTCATCGGAGAGCATGTAGATAAATTTTGGATGAGTGTAAACACAAAGACGTATCTTGCTATGAGCTCTCGATAGTTTTGACGAAGTTGCGACTGTGGTTAGGCCATGAAAGCTTTACATGAAGGAAGGTAGTCAATATAAGTTTGTCATAGTGTGAGTTCTCTTAGAAATTCATTATCATCATTCAACGTGGAAACTACAAAAATTCACTTCTTACATTACCCATTAGCAGAGCATCCACCTTTGCACCCTTCCTTAGTGGTTCCGAGCCCTTTGGCATACAAAGTAGGGCGTTTGACCCCTTTAAGCTTCCAACTCTTGAACTTCGTTGAACACCAGTGCTGGTAGCCGTCAAAGAACCGTCTCTACCAACAGTCACAATGGCTCGGTGGTACTCAGGTCTTCCAGGATCCAACTTGAAGTCATGACCGAGAGATACTGGAATCTTAGGCAGTCCTGTAGGCGATACTCCGGACATTTGGTGTAATGACGGAAGAACGAAGAGGTGGAATGTCACCAACGCCGAGGCCGGATTACCAGGTAGTGAAAAGATGACCTTGGATACCCTCTCGCCAGCGTTATTCTTGGCTGGCACCGTTGCAAAGGTTGTCGGCTTGCCAGGTTTCATATTCACTCGGCCAAAATGTATGCTTCCACCCAAAGACCGCTCGATCGTGGGTTTAAGGAGATCCAGCTCGCCCATGGAAACACCTCCAGTGGTGATAAGCAGATCCGCGCGCCTCATGCCATCCCTCAAGGTCTCCTCCAGTGTCCCTGGCTTGTCGCTAGCGATGCCGAGGTCAATAACTTCGTAACCTGATTCTTTCGCAGCAGAGATCAGGGTTGGACGATTTGTGTCGCGGACCTCACCAAGACGTAGGTCTTCGGGTCGATTATGTTCCACGATTTCATCACCTGTCGACAAAATACCGATTATGGGGCGTCGGTATGTCTTGACTTCAGCGACACCTACAGCTGCCAGAACACCAATCTCGCCCCCTACCGCAGATACCTGCTCTCCTTTATGAAGAATGGTAGTACCCTGCTTGATATCGCTTCCTATCTCGCGGATGTTTTCGCCTTCCTTGACATTGTCGGCAAGGATTTCGACCTCCTTTTCCTCCTTCTCGTCCTCAGTTTTGCTCTTGAGGACAGTATCCTCGACCATGATGACGGAGGTAGCTCCTGGTGGTAAAGGAGCACCGGTAGTAATTCTCGCAATCTCACCCTCCTTCAAAGGCTTCACTTCTCCTGGAGCAGCATGAGAAATGGCAGTCACAGGAAACACACCCTTCATGTTGCCACCTTCCGGCACCACGACGGCATATCCGTCTACGATACTTGCGCGAAACGCTGGGACATTCTCTCTGGCTTTCACATCTTCCGCAAGCACTGACCCAACTAGATGTGTATCGACTTTGGTGGTCACAATTTCTGGTGCGGGAGTATTTTGCTGAATCAACGCTAGAGCATCTTCCACTGACAGCATGGGATAAGGAGATGATCTGTGTCGCCTGGTTGGACCTAAGCTGGGATCATTCGACATAGGATTGTCACTCGGCCTCGTGTGTCGTACAAGCCCGGCATGCCCGTGCCCATGGCCATGGCCATGACTATGTCCGTGATCATGATGGTGAGCGTGTGAATGTGGTTGAGTGCCCTCGGAAGCAATGCCGGCTTCTCTCTCCAACTTCTTCACGCCACCAGAATGCAAGCTCCGCGAATCAACACCAGCAGCTTGGAGGCATGCATGAGGCAAGGTCTTCAAGACTGCTTGTAAGTTCTCCTTTGCACCCTTTGGCGAGCCCGGAAGGGTGATGACGACTGTCTTATTCCTTACGCCAGCCACCGGTCTTGACATCATAGCAACTTGAGAAGTCAACGAAAGCACTTGGAAATATAAGCGGCGTACTTACAAGGGGTAACACTAAGAGAAGCTGCAAGCATGCCGTGTACCAAGCCAGATGCGTGTTTATGAAGCACAGCAGAGACGGCCTGACCATTATTAGTGGATTTGAAAGCATAAGACTCGAGCATGTAGGACCTGCATACCTCGGGCGTGTGATCTCCGATTGCGAAGCCTGTCCCGCCTGTTGTGATGATCAAATTCACACTCTCAGCAATATCCGCCCACAGCAAGATCTGCCGTTGAATCTGGGGGACCGAGTCGGGAACAATCTTGGTGTCTACCACATCCCACTGACCGCCTCCCTCTTGCTCGAATACATCGCGCAAGGTTGCATCAGATGCGTCGCTGGAGGGATCCCTGGCTGCTGTTGTCGAGATGACAAGGATGGCAGCTCTCAAAGTCGGCCTGGCCATCTCTATCACTCCCAGATAACACACAAGCTCTTGATATGACGCAGAGTACAATGCTACTAGGAAGAGTATAACCGCAAACCCGATTAGGTGCAATACGAACCCTGTCTAGAGCTTTGGGCGAAAGATCTCGAGGCTTAATTCAAAAGACCACCGCAATTGATAATGGCCGAGACGCTTCTACCTAGTTAGTATTGGTCACGTCAGAGGTGCTGTATTGGTGATGTTCCAGAAGGTGTCCCGCTCCAGGTCGCTAGAGCTTGGGACTTTGGGGGTCAGTGGGGAGCTACCCCAGCTCGCGCGCTAAATTTGCAGAAAGGTCTGCTTTCGACTAGCATCTGTACCTCCTTCAGTGCTCTTCATTTCATCGATGCTATCTCGGTCTGACTTGAACGAGTACGTTCATGACAATGCACCAACCCTAGTAATTGCTTCATCAGGCATCGACTATAAGCCTCCATCATGGTTCGAGTCAAGGAGCGCTATCTGCTAGTGGACATCCTCTATCCTGAGGGAGCTCATACCCAGGCAAATGGAAGAATACCCGATTTTGTCGTGTACAATCAGCCAACAACAGACAGCCTCTCTCACTCAGGGCTGGCGAAAGCTATACGCGCAGAGGTAGCTACCTTGTTCGGAGATTATGGAGCCGGAGCTGTCGAGCGCAGTTTGATGGGTTTGTTCCTCTGATTAAAAGAAATATCGACATAACTGAGATTACTAACAAACTTAACAGTTAAATATCTGTCGCATGCCACATCGACAGTCATCTTGCGATGCTCCAGAGCACACTACCGCTTGGTCTGGGCTGCGCTCACGTTTATGAACCGCGTCCCTATCAAGAACGGGAAGCCTTGCACGTTCAGAGTCGTCCGTGTTAGCGGCACCATTCGCAAGGTCGAAGAGGAGGCCATCCGGCGCGCCAGGCAGATGATTTTAATCGCAAAAGAGCACATGGCAGGCAAAGACTCCAATGCTCTCGGGGCACTCTTCGGCAAGCCCAGGGACCAAATGAGGGAAGTCACCATGGTGGATGTGCATGACTCTGATTCTGAGGGCAACGAGGACATGGAGAATGATTGAAGATCTCACTTCTTCTTTCTGACTACCTTTATCCCGCTATCTGACGACGGCACTGCCATACTGCCAAAGTCATCATCCTCTGTAGGATCGTCCACCGCATCGCCGCCTTCTGCTTCCCTGATCTTGGCTTGCTCCTCCCACTCTTTCCTCTCTACCTCATCATAGGCGTCTTTGCTATCCACCCACCGCTCCTGGATATCCTGTACCTCCAGCATTGAAGACTCGTTGCGCATCGCTACCTGCCATACGGTATCGTTGGCTCCTTCGGCGCTGCCAAAGACATAACCGCCGGCCCGATCTATCACTCTCAAAAGGTGCATCATGCTCTTCTTATTCTCGACCGCTAACACCTCAAAATGCACAAGCGAGAAGTTTTCGACCAAGTCCATCACAGCCTGGTTTAGGCGACTAAACTTTTGACTGCGCAGCGCCGGCGACTCCTCCTCTAACGAGGGAAGGAGATACGAGAGGTCTTGTACTTCTGTATAGAAGTCGAGGTTGAACGGTAACGGATCGTATGAGGATACTTTGTCGATCTTGGTTAGGACGTTAATATGTGGGAGGTCCATCTGCAGCATCGCTCGGAGTGCAAGCAGCAGGTTTGAGACGTAGAGGGAGGGCTGGGTCAGGCAGAAGCTGTCGGATAGGTGCAGTACTACAAGCTGTGGCGAGCATCAGTACACACAAGATGGTTAGCCATGGACAAAGAAGGGACTGACTCTATACCCGATCTTCTGGAGCTTGAAGAAGATGTTCCGGAGTGAGTTGTGGTGTGTATAGAGCTCGACCTGGCCAGGACAGTCGAACAGGACATAGTCTTCCCCCAGCTCTTTCAGCCCCTTCTCTAGCCACTCAAAGTTGTGCTCCAGCTCTTCTAATGCAAAGAGAACCCCGCCATTGGGTCCCAGGTTGTCATCTCCCATGATCTCCTCGAGCGTAACTAGGTCGCGAATGTCTACGGCGCAGGGATAATTTGTATGGTCATTCGCGGGATCGAGGTTCACTACGGAGCACTGCCTCCCAATAGCGCCGAGAAACTGATGCACTGAATGCGGCCCTGATATTAGCATATCCGGAGTTGTAAAATGGATAACAAGTTGCTGCTTACTGCCATCGCAATACGTGCTCTTCCCGGCGCCGGGGCTCCCCAGCACAAGCTGCGCAAATGGCATTTTCTGATTGTAGCCCAGTATATCTGTATGTATTTCGCCAAGACTGTCTGAGTGAATTTAATACCAGGTCGACGGTGTATGAGGTGGTCAGCTGCAAGCCGTAATTCTTTGATCTTCTCAAGTTCGCCCCGGAGCTCCAGGGAATCTGCCCCGCCATACTTTCTGGACAATTAGGCGGGAACTAGTGGCAGAAAAGGAGCTACACCGCGCTAAGTTATCAGGGCCCTGTTATTTGTTTATCTCAACGTGGGGACCATCCATCGAAAGACGACCGCCTGTCCATATACCTGCAGGAGTGAAGCCGTCGCAAACATTCACCACAGCAAAGCACAGGATGGCGCCAGGTATGACACTCATTGCATCCCCTTATTAAAGCTTACAGAGACTAACGGACTGGATAGCCTCTCAATTCGAAGTGGCGCAGCCACCCAACGATGCAATTTCCAGAGTTGTCTTCGGCCCAGGCCAGTCATCAAGGCTTCTCGTTTCCTCGTGGGACAGAAATGTGTATCTTTATGAGGTACAAGACGGAGAGGAACCCCAGGCGACTCTAGTACGAACGTTTGAGCACCGCGCGCCCGTATTAGATGTCTGCTTTGGCGCAAGTGAAAATGAGGCCTTCTCGGCCGGACTGGACTTCCAGGTGCAGAGGTAGGAGATGGCTTAACGAGCAATTGGTTGAATATCACCGTACTGATGGACAACGCAGACTCGATCTCGAGACGGGTGAACAGACACAACTCAGCAAACACGAGAGAGCCGTGCGGTCTGTCGTGTACAGCCCTGAACATTGTAAGCACCCACGACGTATGATATTGTACGCAGACTAATAGATATAGCTATCCTCATCTCCGCATCCTGGGACCAGACTCTCCATTTCCACAACACCGCCGACCCGACCGTCGCCCCTCTCATCGTCACTCTCCCAGGCAAGCCGCACGCCATGGCAGCAAGTCCCTCCAAAGTCGTCGTCGCCATGACCGCACGACTCGTCCACATCTTCGACCTCCCCACAGTCGCAAGCCATTTCGGCTCGTCGGCAAACGGAAGCGGCGCCGCCGACATCAAGCCTTGGCAGCAGCGCGAGTCGTCCCTGAAGTTCCTCACGCGCGCCGTCTCATGCATGCCCAACGACGCGGGCTATGCGACGAGCAGCATCGAGGGCCGCGTGGCGGTGGAGTGGTTCGAGGACAGCGCCGAGTCGCAGGCGCGCAAGTACGCATTCAAGTGCCATCGACAGGCAGCGCCGGAGGAGGAGGGCGGCGGCGATATTGTTTATCCCGTCAACGCACTGGCGTTCCACCCAAAATACGGCACCTTTGCGTCAGGGGGCGGTGACGGAACCGTTGCGTTGTGGGACGCGGAGGCGAAGCGGAGAATGAAGCAGTACCAAAAGTTCTCCAATAGCGTTGCATCCTTGGCTTTCTCGAAGAATGGCAAATATCTAGCGATTGGCGTCTGTCCAGGTTTCGAGACTGGTCAGGAGGACTATACCGGCGAGGGCCAAACCAAGGTTTTCATTAGAGAGCTTGGTGAGACAGAGGCAAAGGGCAAGGGCTCTAAGTAAAAGGCTGCGAGCAGTGACTACTAGTTTGCAGTACGGCGCTTGAAAGGCGTTCTCGGCTTGGGAGCAGAAAAGGACACTATTTGGTCAAGGCATATTTAGTCGTGAACCGGAATTACAACTGTATATCAAGTACGCCCTCATCTCGGACCTCCGAGGACTATGGCTAATGAAAATATAAGCGAAGCTATCCCGAAAAGATGTGATAATGGCGAATCAAACAACTTGTGGTGGCAACTGAGTTTAGCGAGTTGTGCATATTCCCCATAATTAACTCCTGTTCATATGTTGAGATCTTGAGACTCGGAAACCCAGCTACTTTGCGGTATAACAGTTGTATGAATAATACCCTGCTCCTCTTCACCATCAAGACTGTCTCGATCTTGGACCGATGTAGACGACTCCTCAAAATGTACATTCTTTGCGACGGAACGGTCCCCAGAGGCGCCCACAGAAACCGGTCCTTCGACTTGCAAGCTTTCTTTGGCTTTGATATTCGGTTGTGCTTGCAATGTCTGTCCGTTGCGCCCAGGCTCGACATCCTCAAAAATGTGGCTAAGAGGTGCTCTGTACGATGTGGATTCAATATCACCTTCTCCCGAGTGTACATTCATTAACGCTCCCGTGTGGCTGTTGACTTGCGGTGCGCCTGGTGTATCGAAGGGGGACTTGAACAATGACCTCGTCTTGGGTGGCTTAATTCGGCGAATGGCCTCGAGCTCCTTCTGAGTCGATGTGGTTAACTCCAAAGCATCCATACTATCCATCATGCCCACACGCTTTCTCTTCTTTCCAGACCAGGCAACACCACTTGGTTGGGCTTCGTCGGATGAGAATCCGTCTCCGACCCTTGAGGACGGTTTCTTCGGTACTTGTGCGACTGCTATCACTGGCTTCTTGAGCACTTTGTAACCAATCGGTGGGGTTTTGTCAAAAACAAGAAATCGGCCGCTGACCATGGGTTTACCCCTTGCGCGTGCGGAGGTTGGTGTGTTGAGTTGGCGGTATCGTGTTGCAGAGTCAAGAAGTGCTGTCAGATCTCCTTCGGTATCTGAGAAGTCGTCGGATGCCTCTTGAAATCCGTCAGCATGGTATATTGTCTCATTAAGTGACCACTCACCATCCTCGTCTGTGGACGTGCTCTCGCACTGTTGAGAAGCAGCAGCCACATTATCTTCTTCGTCTGCAGGAGTTTCTCCTTGGTTGTTTGGCAAAGACGGGGAAGGTAGAGTTAGCTCCTTCTCACATTCGGGATCACTATCTCGTCTGCCAGACTGAACCAAGACCATCCAAGATTTTGTGCGCTGAGGGCTCACTGTTGCTGGCCTCGGAAGTGCTGCTTCATCACGCACGTCTGCTACATCATGGAATGATTTGATACGTCTGAAAACACGCTTGTCTGTGACCCTTTGAGAAGATAGGGGCTTGACGAGTTGGCCGCGTCGACGAGAGTATGTTCGTAGGGGAGTTTGGTATGCTTCAGACCCGGTCTGTGTAATATCCTGAGGCGGAGCGTCGACGGGTGGCATGGCGAATGATTAGGACATTGGGGACCTTCAGATTCGACAAGGTGAGAGGTCCAATTTGGGAAGACTTAGGACACTTCACCTGCGGCAATGCACACTGATCTTGCTGAAAAGAACTGATTGCAGTCAAAGTCATTACGCACATGCACAGGAGAAAAGGTCAGAACGTGTGCAGCACGAAAGTGAAACGGCGCTGCACTGCTCCTTCCTTCCCGTGTTCTTGCAAGTCGTCTCAAGGGAAAGAGCAGGGCAGGGCCATGCTAACCCCCAAGAACTACTGCTACATATGACACCCGAACTTGCCCAGGTCTTGAACCTACCTAGATATCACCTACGGTAGGTACTCGGCTGAGGAGGTACGTTTCGTCAATTGATTCATTCCTGTTGTCATTCGTCGCATACAGTTTGGCGATTTCCAAGCTTGATATGTCAGAGAGATGCGTTTACGACTTGTCATTCACTCTAATTTGAGCTACCAAGCTACTCTTCATCAGGCAGTATATTATGTCTAGGTCGCAAGTCGTGTATTTTTGCTTGCAGTTAGATGAAGAGACAAGCGCTGCGGCCTGTTAACATTGTATAAGGGTATTTCAACTTGAGCAACTATCAAGCTAGTGTTTCTACATCACTTGTCTCTAGACGCTAATCTATTTTCATTCGAGGGTCCTAATTTCTCACACCGATTTCTATTGCTACGATAATAATTAACATGCGTCGTTGAAGTGGGTGCAATCTACCGATGCAGCTTACACAGACAGGTAGGTGGTGGGTACGATCCACACGCAAGAATAAAGTGCTGACGTGCCAATCCTTCGGGTTGATCTGCCGTGTAAGCTGCATGTAACCTCAAACAGTTAAACCTTACGTGAACACAAAAAACGGTGTAAGTCGACAGTTTTATTCTTCTCAAGCAAATTTGTTATGGTTGTCACTTTGAAGACCGAGCTAATTGATTCCTATCTAGCAACTTATCACTAGTGCACACGACGGAAACTGCCCCGATTCAGGACATTTGCCCATCTCCAGCCCCATTTACCCTGAAAGGAGACTACCTATTTTCCGCTCTGGTGGGGTGCAATAGGCTGTGGGCATATTAGCATTGTGTTTCCCGAGACCTCTTATCATTATTCATCTTACCTTGTCACCTGGAACATAGTCAAAGGTTCCACCCATGCCAAGTAGCCACACCTGCTGGTAGTGGTCTGGTTTCTCTCCTCGGTAGAAGAACGTGTTGGGAAACCCAATGTCAAAGGGAACGGCGCTCTCGATCTCGTCGATATCTTCCTTAGTCAGTTCCAGAGTCAAGGCCTCGATGTTCCCCTTCAAGTGATCTGTAGTCCGGCCACCGATGATGGGGAAGACGTAAGGAGCCTTGTGCATGACATAAGCCAGGGCAACGCTGGTGATGATGGTGTTCTTTCTCTTGGCAACACTCTCAAGGGCCAGACTGGTCTTCACTTGCTTCTCGTTGGGCTGGACTGCACGGCCTTCCTGCGCCTTTCGCTGCTCCTCGGTCTTGAAGTTACCACCACCAAGTGAACCCCACGGAGCAAGAGCCATGCCTTCGTCCCTGACCATGGGAATGATCTCACGCTCGAAGTCTCGAAGTGCTGCAGACCACTGACCCTGGTAGACGCAGAATTGGCGGAGGCCATGATCTCTGGCATACTGATTCGCCTTGCTCACGACCCAGGCAGGGCTGTCGCTGATACCTAGGTAGAGTACCTTGCCGGATTCGACCAGATGATTCAAGGACTGCATCAACTCCGGGATGGAGACAGAGAAGTCCCACCAGTGAACATAGAGCTATACAACTGTTAGAAATAGACACGGTACCGACGTCTCATGCAACATACAAGGTCAATGTAATCGGTCTGCAGTTTCTTGAGACTGGCATTGACTGAAGTGTGAAGACTCTTGCTGCCATTCCCCGTGAAGTTCGCCATGATCTGCTTGTCACCCTTGCCGGAGCGGAAATTCGTCGTGTATTTCGTAGCGAGGACTGTGCAGCATTAGACACGGTTATTGTTCTGATGCGAGGACCTCTGACCACTGACCTATTTCATCTCTGTTGCCGCGCTTCTTCATCCACTCGCCGATCCAGCTACGAAGTTGTCAACAATAGTACGATAAAACGGGTGAACGATATCAAGTGTTCAACTCACGTCTCGGACTCCTCAAATTGGTAATTGTTGGCGGTGTCAATGAAATTTCCTAACAACTTAGGTTCAGTCTTTTGTTAAGCCAGCATACCCTTTGTGAAGGGGCACATACCGCCTTGGTCATAGAAAAAGTCCAAAATGCTCTCAGTAGTCTTTTGATCACAAGCACCCATGTACTGCTTCCTGCGAAATAACTGAGTCAACGGGCGGTATTTATTAGGGGGGTATGAGATGCCTACCATGCGTTTCCGAAATTCATGGCACCGAGGCACAGAGGAGAGACCCTCACCGAAGCCGTTGGCGACAAGAGTCGATAACGGCCCAGAGGGCTCTTGGGGGGAGGTGCCATGGGTAGGGCAGACATGTTGAATAGTATTTTCCGGTCGGTGTCGTCTATACGTGCGGCACTGTTGGATGGTGAATAATATAATCGATATGGTGAGAAGTTAGACGGCAAGATAGGGAGGGTGATTGTTGTGGTCTGGAAGTTGAGACTGAAGGGAGTCGGGTAGCAGCCACTTGCGATGCGGCGGACTCGTATCTTTATACTTTCCGCAGATCCAGTGCCTTGAGAGTGAAGAAGGTAGGCATGACTTGAGACAAGACTTGGGAGGTACGTCGTCTATTATTATTAATGTGTGGCTCTTTCCCGGAAGATGGTACCCCTACACCACACTTGAGCTATTCGGTACAGCTCATGCCTTGGCGGGGAACAAGCATGGAGTAGCTCGGTCTCGGTCCTTACCTACACCTTAGGTACAGGACAACCAGATGTCCCACTGCTGAGGGTGCTTCATCATCGGCACTCCTATGATTTCATGATTCCAGAAGGTAGCTAGCTAGGTAGAGCCACCCGGATAGGTAGGTATCTACCCCACACGAGGCAAGCTTCAGAGCTGCCCACTGACCATTGAACATGCCACCTGCGTCAATTCCCCTGGCTACCCTTTCGACTAAAGCCGACAAATATCGGAGTAAAGCTCCCCCAAGCCGCTAGCTAGCTTCGATTTGCCGCATGGTGAAGCCATTCGCGCAGATATGCAGGAGCGTGATCCACTGGTCCAAGGCGGGTCCACGGCCGCACTTAAGCTAATCCCCGTCAAACTCCTTCCCGCCTGGTCAGTGCCCCTTCCCATCTGTCCTCGATGGCGGGACACGGAACTGGTGAACAGCTGGAAACCAAAGGGTTGACGTATCTCCAGTAAAGAGATACCTCCAAGGCTCCCAGCCCCATAGGTCGAGGGCATAAGCCAGTTGCATAATAAGTGGATCCGCGAGGATTGCCGGGTCTCCCACAGTGTAGTAGCTCGGGACGTTAAATGATCCTCCTCCCCGATCTTATTTGGCCCGCAGCCCCGACCTGGCGAGCCCTTCCAGATAATCCTGCCACAAGTCTCCGAGAGCTTGCTGGCGTCTTCCAGCCATGTAGGCCCGACTACAAAGACCGCCGGGACGTATTCAATGAAGCAGGACCCCGTCTCGGTTCCATCTACTACAGCCTTGTCTGTTGTATGTGATTGATACATATGTTATGCTATAAGGTACACTCTAACAGGTCCATACGCCGACGATGCCATCACGGCGACCCTCGGTCATGTACCCGTCTTTTATCCGTACATGTTCTACAATGGCTGGTGCTCTACCCTCCTCCGCGGCTTCTATGCCCGCGCCGCAATCCCACTGTCGTGCTTCAAGCTTGTCGTATACCTTGACAACGTCCTCCCCTGCTGCGGAGACAATCCGGCGATTGTCAAACATCATGCTTGTAATCGGATTGTCATACGCATAGGCATCGAATATTGATCCCGTGCGGAGATCCCATATCTAAGGGGCCGGCGTTAGCATATTTTCTCCGGTTGAGGAAGGGTTCGGGTGGAACGGTTATGCCTTACCCGAATGCTTCTATCCAAACTGCCCGTAACCAGATGCACATCGTCAAACTGTAGACACGTCACAGGACCGGTATGTCCTACAAGGCTCCGGTGAACCTGTCCACTTCGAAGATCCCAAAGTCTGACCATGCCATCTGCCGTACCACACGCCAGAGCAGCATCAAATACCTGTAGCGCTCCAACAAAATCGGCGGTTTGCGTAGGAGCTCGGCTTGTTTGCCTCCATCCGCCATCTCCTGATCCTAAACTGGCTGATGCCTGCGCCGCTGCCCACATCACGTCAAGCGTCTGAACGCAACGCCCCTTTTCTAAATCCCATTGGCGAATAGTCTTGTCTGCTGAGCCCGATACCAAAGTGTCGCCTCTGAAATGTAGCGCAGTAATCTCGTCAACGTGGGCTTGTAGCACGAAAAGAGGTGTGTCGTCCATAGTGCCCTCTGGAGGATCAACTGGTTCGTCGTCTGGATTCTCAAAAGCAATGTCGTCATCCTCATCGTCTTTTCCAAAGTGGCTGCCATGAGGGTCGTAGCGAGCCTTACTTAAGTCCCATAGACGAATAGTAGCGTCGACCGATCCTGTTGCTAGAATGTTGTCTTCGACCTGCAAGGTGCGAACTGAGGCAGTGTGCCCCTCAAGTACACCTATACAGCGTCCTGCATTGAGATCCCATACCCGGACAGAGTCATCCATTGCTGAAGTTACCATCGACCCGAACGGCACATCAAAGTCCAATGCAAGAATGGAGTCCGGATGCGCCCGAATCTCCCTGATCATGGTGCCAGGGTCAAAGTGCTCGTGTAGAATTGGCATCGACTTGCGCCGGATGGTCCTAGGCTTCTTAGTCCGTGATGGTGTACTCGAAGCTGAGGGGAGTTTTTCGTAAATAGACTGAGACATGAAGCCTGCTTCATCGTCATGCACCAAATCGGCATCCTCATCGGTCTTCGTTGGGGTGTGAGCGGCTATCGACTCTGCTTCAGCCACTAACTCTTGAGCTTCTTCTAATCTTCCCTCGACATCCATTACTAGCAGTGTGTCAGTAGAATCACAAAGGTGTACATCGGCGGTCCATTGGGATGCTCACTGTCATGCTCCAATAATGCCTCCTCTTGCTCGAGTCCCGCTAGTCGCTCCAGAATGATTTTTCGCATGCCCGCCAAGTTGGCGATTTTGATGTCAATTTCACGGATTTCGCTGCTGGCCATATTCTTGCGTATCCCCAGCATCTCAAACTCGTGCATCATGGAGGACTTTTCCTTCCTTAGTTTCTGCACTGCATGCGGGCTTTCCGGCATCACATGGGTGTCCTCCAGCATTTTGCGCCCCCTCGAGACTCGTCTCCTGTGTTTCCTTCCCTCCTCTGTCATGTCAGGAAATGATGCCTGGAAGCCTTGGAACAGTGAATATGAGTTGTCATCCTCGGGGATGTTCTGGAGCATCTCGTCGGGAAGGTAAGAGAGGGCACGATGCTGAATCTCGCTTGTGGACAGCTTCGACCGCACAAGATCGGTGGGCGTCGTACGCGCCACGGAAAACATGCTACGTTGTATCCCCGGCTTTCGCAGTTGCTTGTGTACCTCGGTCATGGCATTTTGATAGTGGCCTCCGTGAGAGGAATGGTCGCCGAGCGGGCCCATCAGATGGCTTGCAGTCGTGGTGACTTTCCGGCCGAACGCCTCGAGCCCTCGGGTCTTGAAGAGAGTGTTAGCTTAGAGGAACTAGAAAACACGTCGGCGACGACGGTCCCGACGGGCGAAGAGGGCATACCGAGATGAGCGACGAGTCGTCATCTGGCCCGAGGTCATCATGGAAGGCATTGTGATCGTCTGAGCTGGCCATGAGCAGAGTCGCATATGGCCCTGGGTGCTTTCTCGCAGGCCCGTTCAGATAGAAGAAAGGGCTGTTGTGGACGATACTTCAGCTCGTGCCAGTACTGTCTTGGAAGCTTGGTTCTTGTTTCGTTGCGGGCTAAGTTACGGGGATGGCAAGAATAGATGTGGCGGCAAATAGAGCACAAGCCACGCGACCCAGTGCAAGGCTACAGGGGATCCAATGGCACAGCAGGGGTAGAGCATAACCGAGCTTCCTCTATTGGACACAACTTTGAGCTCCAGCTTCACCTGGGAAAGGTTGCCAGGCACAGTACGTCAGAGCTTGTCCCTCCTGGGCCGTTGACTAGCCTCGCCCGAGTCCCGACTCCAATTGCCCTCCGATGCGAAAGTCGGCGGCGCAGCGAATGCCCGAATTTCTGACCTCCCCCCGCCCAACGAATCCTCTTTCTCACGAAATCTGAGGTGCAAGAAGCCTCAGTGGTAATGCCCCTTCTGAAAGATCTTGTATCGGAAGTTTCAGCCGCAAATCGCTCAATTGACGCCGAGATGGATTCTGTAATTGACTTGTCCGACCCCTCCAAGGCGCTTGACCTTTCGCGCATCCGCTTCCAATTGATGTGAGTCTGCATAGGGGATGATGTGCACGACAGAACTGCGAGCTGACACAGACACAGCCGGTTGGAGGACACTATCACGTTTCATCTGATAGAACGGGTCCAGTTCCCTCTGAACCATAACATTTACATCCCCGGCGCAGTGCCCATTCCGAATAGCGATCTAAGCTTGATGGACTGGTATCTGCAGGAACAAGAGAAGCTACAATCTCTCATCCGGCGCTTCGAGTCTCCAGATGAATACCCCTTCTTCCCAGACTCTCTCAACAAATCAATCCTACAGCCTTTGGCTTACCCAAAGATCCTACACAAGAACGATGTCAATGTAAACGACAAAATCAAGAAGTTCTACATCGAGCAGTTCCTGCCCGCAGTCTGCCCGACCTTTGGCCGTGAAGATCGCGGTGTCTCACAGGAGAACTACGGCTCAGCTGCGACCTGCGACATAGCATGTTTGCAGGCTCTGTCAAGGAGGATTCACTTCGGAAAGTTCGTGGCGGAGTCAAAATTCCAGTCTGATCCGGAGCTCTACACACGGCTCATCAAAGCGGAGGACCGCGAAGCTATTGGAGAGGCGATCGTGAACAAGGCAGTTGAGAAGAAGGTACTGGAGCGATTGAAGCTCAAGGCACAAACATACGGAACGGATCCCTCTGCCGGTGTGGATTCAGGAGACCAAAGCAAAATTAACGTGGATGCGGTTGTGTCTATGTACGAAAACTTCGTCATTCCTCTAACTAAAGATGTTGAGGTGGAGTACCTGATGCAAAGACTCGAGGCTGACAATTAGAGCTATCATGAGTTCTTGAGGGTATATCAAAAGGTGCTCGAGTACCATCTCAAGACGGTGGACTTAGATAATCTGTAATGGCCTTCACAGCGCCCTCAAACTTGCCTGCCTCAATCAATATCATGGATCCCTGTGACTTGACCCCCATCTCCTGGAAAGCCCTCTTGCTGTCCGCTATCGACTCGTCATCCTTAGTGAAGGGGAAGCTCCCCGAGGCAGTAGCGTGCTTTTGGAGTACCTCATCCTCAGGATGGAAATAGAAAAGAGGTGCTTCATCCTTGGCCTTCTTTCGCTTCCTCTCCTCGACGTCGAGGTTTGACTGAACTTCGTTGTATGTTTTTGAGAGAATGAGGTAATGTGAGAATTCGTAGGGCTCCTTATCCTCTACCGCAGCCTCTATCTCGTCAATGAGCATTGAGTACATCGGTGGCGAGATCTCAGGAGGCATGTTGATCAGACGTTCAGCTAGAATGAGGCCGACATGCTTTCCGGAAGCCAACAGCTCAGGAATCACTGACAGGGAGTTTGTCGTTTTTGCCTTCTCTGAGAGGTACTGAATGAGATGTGCGACAGGCTCCTTTTCCCGATGCTCGAAGAGGTTTAAGCAGGTCAGGAAGGCGTATGCATCATTTCCCTTCCCGTCGACCTTGACGGTAGAGCCAATGGTGTGTTGCTCGAGGATCAGGTCGGCCAGGCCTGATACATCGAATAGCGGGGCATCGACATCGAAGAGCTGCCTCAAGAGAGTCTTGATACCGTGAAAATCAATTTCGGGGTCGAAATTGAACCACTCAAACTCCACGTTGACAACATCAAAGTCCTTGTTGCTGTCAGTAAGAAGAATGCAGTTCGCCGCATCGTGAACTCACATCGTCGTCAGAACTATCCTCGTCCATTTTGTCAACTGAGGCGTCCTGAGGCGCAGACTGGCCATCGGCCTCTCTTGCTCGTTTCTTGGCCATTGCGAAGTTGGGCCTTGTGAGGCAATATTTGAGACTTGTCAATAAGACAAAAGGCCCTGTCGTGTGTCTTGAAACGCGTAGGATGATCCGAGATAAGTTGAATTATTGGGGAGTATAAGTATAAGTGCTTCTAAGTGTCTTGCAACCTGTGCAGCTTTGCTGCCCGCATTCTAAAATTTCTGCCCCTCACCAAGCCTGATCGGGCTTGATAAGAAGCGGTGAGCAGGCTTATCGGTCGGACTGATCCAAGGCTGGTTTGCCTGCAAACGGGTACCCGGGCCAGGTGTGGCTGTGGCTGGGTCAACGAGACGCCAAGCTGCTCCTGGGGTGTTCCAGGGCAGGAGGAGACACCGTCAGGGTGGTCTGTCGGAGCTTCAGCACTGCGTCAGTCGTCAGCACCACCTCAGCGCAAAAGTTTCGCAAACTACCCAGGTAAACGACCTAACCTTACCTTGCTTGCCTTACCTAAAGCTGCGACCACGTAAATCGCAACCACCACCAATTCATCAAACCTCACCGAATCTCTCTGCCTAGAGCATCCACGCAATCAACCTTAATAAGAAGCCACCATCTGCCAATCTCCCCGGAGACAATCTCGCAACTCTTTTCAGCTTCTCCAGCACCTCGCACACCATCAAGATGGATTTCTCCGACTCTTTGTGAGTAGCTGACCTGGTCTTCCCGGGATGTTGGCCAGAAACCAAGCTTGCTCTTCCAAGCTGCCCTGCCACATCACCAATCCGCAATTGAGCTTCGCTAACATGTGTCGCCACCTCGCAGCCGGATCGTCAACCTGGTGGTTGCCGTGATTATGGTCTTGGGAGGAATCTCTCAATTCTTCCCTATCGGCTTGTACGTCTCCGACGACCCCCTATTGAATTGGCCTTCTCTACGCCTGCCCCAGCTTGAGCTAGATCCAGCCTCTCGACCGTTGGAGAGACTCGCCCATCGTTTTGGTCGCAGTCTCTGGACGACGGCTTCTCTTTCCATCTCAGTAGTTGTCCACACTGCGATGCATTGCTAACGCGTTCGTTGTGCAGCCAACCCATCATCATCGGCTGCTACGTCATTATCTTCGGTCTTGGTTCGTCAACCCAACAAGCTCTTCAGATCCTTCGCGCGCCATCTTGCTAACCTCTCGTCCGTCGCCAGCCACTGGTCTTCTCGAGTTCCAGATCCCCCCTCAGGTCTCCCGCTACGCCTCCTTCCTGTTCTCCTTCATCGGCCGTGGTATCTGTACGTGCCCCATCCCAGGGTTCTCTTTCCTCGTAAGAATCGGTTGCTAACAACCCGGCCAACAGTCTACATCTTCGTCGGCTCCATCCTCCTCCACGATGGCGTCCTGCGCATCATCGCCGGCTCGATCGTCGGCCTGGTCGGCGTCGTCTATGTCGTCCTCGAGTTCATCCCCTCCATCGAGCCTCCCGCCAACATGCGCGAGGCCGACGCCGGCTGGGGCGCGGAGCAGGTGTGAATCTATTAGACCCCCCACCGTCCTGGTGAGAACCTTGGGCGCCTTAGGAGGGCAAGCGTTCTGCTTGCGGTTCCGTAGTTGCCCTTGGACGACGGTGGCACTCACCTGAGAAGCCTTGAGCCGAGATCAGTGGTTGATGAAGTGCAATCTACCTCTTAATGGAGTAGAAGTGAAGCGCGTAGATGGTGTTTAGCTGGAGAGGAGAGGAATGTTGTTCGGAGATAGATGGAGAAATCTGCGGTACTGGGTTTCATTGTATATGTGCGAAATACACAGGCGTGGCAGGTTTCCGGGGGGCCAGGAAAGAAAGGGCTGATTCCCATGTATAATTTCCATGTCCATTAGACGGGCGGCGCGAGGCTTATTCGTCGCTCCTCGGAGAATGTAACATTGGCATAATAACGCGGCAGCAAACACTTCACCTTGTGAACTCAGATATCACGCACCGTTGCCCTTGCAGTACAAGACACTTCAGTATTGCCCTCGCGGGATATATTTTATAACGAATGATTGCCCTCAAGCAATCTTTTTGATGCTGAACTAGAGTAGGCTCTATCCCATGTAACCTAGAGATACTCCATTTCGTTCCTAAACCTAGGATTTCGACGCCTTTTTTCCACATGGACCGTGTCATAACAGAACATCCCCGCCATGCTGAGAGAGACAAGAGAGGTGCGAAAAAAGAAAACCGTTTCATTCATTGCCGAGCTCCGCGAGCTCCCGCTCCTTCGCAGCCAGCATCTCCCTCATCCGTTCCGCCTCCCTCTGCAGCGCTGCTCTCCTCTCCAGTTTCGACACATCGCTCTCATCCGGAGTCTCTCGCGCATTGCGTTGCGGATTTGGCAGCGGGCTCGGGGTTCCCAGGCGCCCGCTGTTTGAGTACGACCCCGGGCTCGGCACAGAGCCCATCACGCTGCCGGGGGAGCGAAGCAAACGTCGCTGTTGCTCAAGATACTCCTCTGCATTAGTCGCCGTCCCAGATGGGTTCGTAGGGCCAGTGGCCGGGTTAAGAATAGACTTGATAGACGACAGCCGCTTGTTGCTCTCCTGATCGCTCGCTCCTCCATAGTCAGCCTCAGAAAACGATCGTTTCCTAGAAGGAGACAGGAATGAAGCCGGTGATAGTGAGGTCTGACGTTCAGTAGGGATAGAGATCGACTGCAACGGGGCGAGGCGATTCTCGTCGCTCAATGAGGGTAGCGGCTCTTTGTGCTGATGACCATGCGAAGAGTGATACTGCGTCAAGTCTCCAGAAGGCAAAGGCGGAGACTGTCGGTTTTGGCGGAGTACGCTCTCCGGTACAAGCGTGAGTGGCTGCTCCTGATGCCGACGAAGGCCAAGATTGACTGATCCATCAGCGTTCACAGTGCCTCGTTCGCTAGGATGATCCGACGGAGGAGGGCTCGGCTCCATCGACTCCCCCGCTACACTGCCTTCCATGCCTTCTCCTGCTGCTGGAATTACTCGTTTCCTCCTCTTGATGATTGACTTTTTCATGGTGACGGGTCGATGAACACCGTGGAGCTTATAGTACAGACCTGACAGGTGTTAGACTTGTGGACACTTGATCATCACTCTGCATCAAACCTACCACATGCATTGCAGATTGTGTGACCTTGCTCATCCCTTCGCCATAACGGAGTGATAGTAGTACCACAGTTTTGGCAAGCAATGACGACCGTAGTGTTCTGCTGCGCTTGGATTTGCAAGGCTCCAATGTCGATGGGCGTCGGCGCGTCATCCACATCCTTTTCCTTCTTCGCTGCCGGTGAACAAGACTGTTGATTTTGTACTACGTTAAGACTGGCGCTTTTGGAAACACGGTTGTTGTAGGCAGGACAGCCACTACAGCCTTCAGCACCCCCTGTGCCATTGCAACGGCCTCCGCCGGGGCATGTCCCCGTTGGGACGTGTTCCGCTGCGACATAGGTTGCACCAGGAGCATTTGGAAGCAGCTGGGCAGAGTTAGCCTTCGGCGAGAGCCTTTCGGGTGTGCGCCTCGAGGTGCTTGGGACCACATTAGGAGGGCGCTTCAGGTTAGTTGGCCGTGAGGCATTCCTCGCCTTGAGATACAAGCCGCAAGCATTGCAGATGGTCGCGCCTTGGGGGGATCTTCGCCAAAGCGGTGTCCGTGTGGTTCCACAGTTGCTAATCATATATTAGACAAAGTACAACATCTGCAATCATCAGCAACTTACCTGCAGATTTGTCCGCTTTGGCTTGAAGCGCCCGCGGGAAGATTGTCCTGCAACTCAATGGGAATGTCCTGCATGATAGCCTCGCTAGGCAGAGAGGCCGGACTCAAGGGTTGAGGTGAGATGGATGGTATGTTCGAGCGAGGTCCACGAGATGTCCCCTGCTTAAAGGGCGGAGGAGACGGGCTTGCTGAGCCATCGTGGGATGGAGTAGACCGTTGTCTCCGTTGTTGATCGCCTTTGGCCTCGTCCTTGGTGGACATAGGCCGCGAAGGGAGAGCGGTCCGCATTGATACGGAGTTTGGTCGATTCAGTGGCGTAAATCCAGGATGGGCCACGTCACTCAAAGCCATCTCAACACGGCGTTGACGAAGGCTCTTTGAGCGGGTTGCAGGTCAACAGCTGTCAGCTTACGTGCATGAGGCTGTTGGCAGAAAGTTGCTATCGAGGTCCAACGTCGCCGTCGGAACGGATCTTCAGTGCTGAGGAGTAACCGGCCACTGGGCAGACCGATATCAATATCGTTTGTCGTCGAGGATGGTTGAGAGAGGTCCTTGGCAGAGTCCGCGGAAGTTCCTCAAGTAGCGCAGCGTTCCCGGTCGTCGTCGGTGGCAATACGCTCGTCCCGGGGGACCGTTGATAGACTGGAGATGGCTGACAATTGCGATCTTGATCGGAGCGCAATATCACGAGATCTCGTTGATTACAAGGTTAGGTGGGGTGAATCGCCAGATGGGACCGGAGCCGAGGGCTATGCGGTGAGAAGACGGGAAATCGGACCCAAAAGCACACCACGAACACGACTTTTGAGACAGTCAGGTGGCCCCGACCGAAAGCTTGCCGCAGATACAGGTCGTCGCAGGCTTATATCTCGATAATCTACCGGGCTAGCGAGACGACGTAAATACGATCTGGGGTTCGGATGGTCGTGGGGACGCAATAGGTGGCACAAAGTCGCCGCCTAGAATTAATTCGTCCGACCACGGGTGAGGTTCAGGTTGACGTGCGCGGACACGACTACCAGATGGGTGACGCAGACCAGGAGGATTCCAGAGAGGCGGTCGGGAAGGAAGTGAGACGAGGCGCAGAGGTGAAGAGAAGTTGGATTGTCGCTTGGCCCCCACGTAGAATACCACCAACGTCAAGCAACGGATGTGCAGTGAATGGTGGAGCACGGTGAGGGTTGGAACAAAGCCCAGATATTAGACGTTTCTGCTCTGGAACGGAGTTGGTGTCCGAAAGGAGGCAATAAAAAGGCAGTGCCTGACTCTTGACTCTGGGGTACAGATTGTCTAGGTGCTAGAGGGCAGGACGGGTACTTGTGGCCAGACCTCTCAACCAACCTTCAGGGACGACACAAATTGCACAACAGCAGCGACGGTGAGGGCCTGGAACCCGGAACACTGGCAAATATGACACTGTATCTGTCGGAAATTGGGGCCTGGAGATCTATTTGGCTGATACTGACAGACGGGATCTCACTTCTTTCTTTCTGTGGCCGAGCAGATGATCAGCATCCCATCCCATCATGGCATGGCATGGCAGTGGCAGTGGCAGTGGCAGTCGATGTACCGGACGTTGGCCGACGCCGGGGTCAGGAGGTCGAAAAGGCGGCTGGCCAATCAGGAGCGAGGGAAATGTCAGCCAGACACCACGATTCAGGCGTCGGGCGGGCTGCAAGTGACGAAATGGCACCAAACCGCACCAAATGGGCCAGGATTCCCAGACCGCTGACGGCGCTACTGACCGCTACCACAGTAGCCCGGCGCAGGCCAGATCTGTCTTGTTCCTCCTTTATTCACTCTTCGTGCCTAGGCATTATTAGGAGCCTTAGCTCCTCAGGTAACCCTAAAGAAAAAGACGACATTTTGACTACCTACAGTAGCGATGGATGCCAGACCAGTCTAATCAGATGTGGGCCGAACTAAGCTATCTCTCTCTTTCTCTCTCTCCTGTGTTCCTTCCTATTCCTTGCAAGGGGAAGATGCTGTTCTTTCTTCTCACAAATCGGTGGGGCCGGACTCCACGATTGCCATTGTTGGCTTCAGAGAGGAGAGCACATCATTACGTATTAACATGGTGCTTGCGCATTCTAAACTTCGCAATGTGTTGCTCCGCCTCCCATCAGACACTTCTATTCATCCGACCGCCGGCCCTTCCTCTTCTCTCTCGCCCGAATCATTCTCCGTCTTGCCTCAGGTATCCATCCCCAAGCATGACTTGGTGGTGGTGGGTATACAGTGTACTTGCCTACCTCCCTACGGCACTCGACAAAGACAAGCGCATTGCAGGGCACAATAAAAAGAGACATTCGCGAGGACGCATTCCCCCTTTTGGACCTGTAATACGGCTGCACGGACGCCTGTCCGCTCCAATTACAATATATTGATTTGACTTATCAAATCACGCAAGCCCGTCGTCGGAGGGAACGCACTTGCACCCCCCGGCGGCGTGTTTTAGGATGCAAGCCAGCCGGCGTATGGCAGTCCACCTAGCCAGTCCAGCCAGCCCAGCCAGTCCATCAAGATAGGGAAGACCAGTAAGCTAAGCTAGTTCGCGATGGACGTGATACGACAAAGATCATGTCATGGGGATACGGAGGCATGTGCCACGGAACTTCCGCGGGTCGAGTCCATTCCTGTCTTTCATTTTCTGCCTACCTGGCCTCGCTGGTCTTGATTGGAAGTACAGCGCCCGCGTAATGCGCCTGACGTTTCCGAGATGCAAGCCGCAAAACACTCGCGGCCCTCGTCGACTTTGACGAGGTACCTCAGATAGACACCGCCAGTTGACCCCATGCGCGCATTTCCCAGGCGGGCTTCGTCCTCGCCAGCCATTGCGAGAAGGATTTGGCCGTGGGTAGGACCTGAACTGCACGCCAAGCCCTTCTAGTCGTATTATGCCAGGCGTTCTGCCCTGTCTCTTGCACGTCTCTTCTCCAGCCCATGCTCCAACTGACTGCTCAGCCATACAGACGAAAAGGGAGCGAGAACCTTGGAAACACTTCGTACTCTACTCAATGCCATACAGTACAGTCCAATCCGCCTTGCCCTCGGGTGGCCGTCCCGACTATCGAAAAATCGCTTAGCATGATCGCCCAATTGGATGGTCTGATGCATTGTGGCTGCGGACCAAGGCAGATGGGGTCTCGCCAAGCATTCTTATCAAATCCATCAAAAAGGATCCGAGATTATCTATGCTCCATCTCTTATCTCTCTAGTACAGTATGAGTGGGACGCCAGTAGGCGGACTGGCAAGAGGAGTTCCCCCTTTTCATGCATTGAACATAGCCAGAGACTCCTCTCTCTTTTTTACGAGCCAGATGTCTGCTGAACAAAGCGCCTGACCCGACTCGCCGGTTGTTTTGTGCGTGATTACAACCGACGTAGCATCAAGTGCCTGAAGTCGGTCGTACACCTCTGCCAGGGTAATAAATGTTAGTTCCACAAGGGTAGTATTACCTCTTTAACAAGGGATGACTACCCTTGTAGAAGTTGGTAGACCCATCGTAATAAACAGAATCTCCGAGATCTTGATGAGTACTATAAGCCTCGACATGGGGTATCTTCACCCTTGAAGAAACAACGTTTATTACCCTGGCGGAGGAGTATAATGCGTAACTCCGCATTGGACAGGCTACTTGCTGAAGATGCAGCCCAGCATGCCCACGCTGAGGCTCTACCCCACAGTCTTGGCGAAGAGGCATCTCGGAGCTCGGCATCGCTGAATTCGCTGGCCCGTCACCATGACGCGTGTCTTTTTCTGCCTGGGCTGCTTTGTCCATCTGTCGTGGTAGTCGGTGAATTCTTCGGACCTCGCATATTGAGGCTTGAGAGAGCCTGAGGATTAGTGTTGCCCGTCTGGGGAACAAGATCTCGGACGTATGCTCGGAGATCGCACACTGCTTGGCACGAAGTCAAAGTGACCTCTAAAATTGTTGTTATTACCGTTCAAGACGAAGTGAACATGGGTATCTAAGAAAAAGCCTCGGTACAAGCATCAAAATGTGTGGCTACAGCACAATCCTTCAAATCCTCCCAGCAACAAACAATGCGCAAACTCTTGACCTGTAACTGGAAACCGGCACAATCACATCTTAAGCATCCGGATCATCACTTGCTTCTCCCTGAACCTCGCCGAAATGATCTCTATATGCCACGAGAGCCTCCCTAGCGTAGTTGATCGGAATAGCTACGCCGAGGCCAGAATCCAGCCACCCCTGAACAACTGAAAAGTCGTAGTCATCAAAGACAATGGGGTTCGGGCTTCGCTCCCTCGCATCGATAGTCAAGATGCTCACCGTGTGCTGGATGATAGCAAACGCGTATAGTACACGTGGGTAGTGCCGAATTCCTCTCTCCCTGTTGTTTCGGCGATATTCTTTCGCCCAGCTCTTGAGTCGCCTGTTCACATCCTGAGCTACGCTTGATGGAGCCGCGTTGGCATTGTATCTTAAGATGCGAATGTTCATCTCAAGGTCATGACGGTCCAGCCCAGCATCCTTCCAGGCCCACTTCATGTACCTGCGTAGCTCTCTCTCGATTGTCCTGCCTGTCAAATCGGGACGTCTGATCGCACGATAGCCGCGAATACGGCCTTGCAACTCAAACAGGGCTCTGAGCGCTTTCGTAGCTGGGGGCAGATTAGTATAGTTGTAGAAAGTAATAGGCTAGATTGTCTCACCTCTAAACTGGCTGGAATTGTTGTGCAACAATACGGCTTTGTCGGAATCTTGAGGTGCAAATAGATCCGGCCAGACTGGATTATCAACAAGGTCTCGTGCCCAGCTCAAAGGCATCAAGGGGTGCTTGCCCTTGAGTGACATGAGCTTGTGCAGTCGTTGCATCTGAACGGGCCAATTGTCGTATCCAGGAACATCCGTCAATGTCTCCTTGTAGCCCTCATCTGTCTTCTCATCCACTGGCCAGCTATAGTCGGGCTCTTCGACATCGTCACCCTCATCAGAATCAAACTCTGACTCTGTCTCATCTTCGTCATCCTCCTCGATACTGTCCAGAAGCTGGTCCTCGTAGTCAATGCCTACTGCACCTCCCAGCACGACGCTTGCCATCTCAGTGATGCTGTCGTCATCGTCTTCATCATATTCATTATCAAAGTCGTAATTCAGTTCATCGCCAGAGAGCTCGTCTCCAGCAGCAGGGGATAAGTTCGAGGCTTCAGCTCCGTGGCCGATAACTCGACGTTGGCCGATGACCCTCTCCTCCATATCGCCCCTGATAATCTGGAGGACCTCGTCTTCTTCAAAAACGTCGTTGTCCAAAGGTTCATAGTCGTTGGACAGCTCATCGATATCCTCTTCCTTGATTTTGCGGCTGCTCTCTGGGGAAATGAGTGCTCCCGTTGGAGACGGGTTGGACCTGGGAGTGGGCAGCCAGGTTGCAGCCCTCCGGCTGGGACTACTCCGAGGTGAGATGGGAGCGGGCTTGGAGACCCGACTGCCAAAAACCCTGTGGATGCCGGTTGCCTTTGCCAGGCCGGCTGATAATTTGTAAGGGGAGAATGAGACCATGGCTGCGATGTGAGTGCTGGATGAGGAAGAAAGTTGGTTTCCAGGGGTGGGAAGTGACGGGGTTGAGCTCTTCTATGTAGAGAACAGCAGACTGTATGTGAACTGAGGCTGGGCTGATGCTGCGCAACGGACTGTGGCCATCAGGAGTGATGATAAGTGGGCGGAAACTGTCAGAAGGTGACTCTGGCCTTGACCTTTGATGGGTGCCTCTTTGTATTGTCCATGAGTACTCGACTAGAGACAAGGGCACAATGGGCAGGCGACAGGTCGGATAGCATCGAGGACCCGGAAGCGGCGTGGATGAGGTGTTCGTGGAAAGTTGAAAGAAACCAGGAAAGCTGGCCCTGGAAGCTCATTGGACCAGCACGGCGGTGTGGTGTTCAAGGGTCAGGTGTATTAGGCAGCTCCAGGCCCCCCGCACAGCCAGCTATAGCAGCAACGGCAGCTAGCTCTACCCCACCCACCACCTGTGTGCTTTGTTTGTTACGCCCCAAAGAACTAGCAGATGGTCAGCCTTTCTCTGAGACACTCGAGTGCTGGCCCTTTGTTTCTTTTGATTCTTTGGTTGAGACTTTGGAAGGGGTATCTGTTGAGTCTTGAATGACATCTGGATAGTGCAAGCATTGTGTTCTGAAGAAAACCAGGTGTGTAGGTGGCCCTCCTGGTCGATAGAGTACCTACCCAAGATTCATTGGAACCAACATTAGAACAGCCGAACAGCCTAGCCGAGACAGTCCCCTAATACCACCACCCGAGTTACAGTACCTGCATTGGTGGCGTTGGTGAGTGGGTACTGCCGGTGCCAGGATAAATATGGCGGAACCATCGCTGTCAATACAGCACCAGAGATTCTCACAGCAGGACACCAGAAATGAGAAAGTTGTTCACACAACTCTAGTTCTTCCATGCACACTGCAAAAATTTAGACGTTCTGGCGTATATATTACCCCAGTAGTCATGGATACATAGAGATCAGAAGAATAGCCAATTATTTTGGAACAGGCACAATTTAATACAGACCAAATGCCAGGAGGATAACTGTACAAGGTCGTTGGATCGCTCCAAGATATGAAGAAGTTGATACACAAAATAACCATCTCGACTATGAGTAGGAATCTTATCAATGATGAATTAGATGTAAGCCTTTTTGGGAACTGCAGCACGCAGCTCTGCTTCTCGTCCATAATTGCACATGTGAATGGAATGTCAGAGATTGGGCCGGTAGGAATTCACTCTCTTGTGACTAGCTGGGCTGACTCTGCACGCAAACGGACCTTTGTGGCCCGTGCGTAGGTCAAGGGTCCGCCCTTGCAGGGAAGTCGCCAGGGAAGGAAAGGCAACTTAGCGTTGGGTTGCGCTTGCCCCAGCTATCCCCGGTCGCGTCGCGCCTGACCAAATACATCATTTGTTCGCCTTTACACATACCTTACCTCAACCCATCGAATAACTACCTACACTCGCAGCAACAGCTGCATCATAAACACGCAAACAAGGCAGCTTGCTGTCCTCACTCAAGCGCACATCTCTGCGTTGCTCTCTGCTGATTCATCATTATTCGCACCTTTTAAACCCAAACACCTTCTTCTTCAGCAATTCATTCGTATACCCAGGTACATTCCTTTATCCCACCCTCGTCCCACGTCGCTGCCCTTCCTGCACATCACATCCATCGCTTCACTCCCAACAGGGGGTGAAGCAGCCACCGCCAACCACCATGGCAACCGACTGGACAAAACTAAAGGTAGTCGACCTCAAGGCCGAGTTGAAGCGCCGCGGACTGCCTCAAAATGGCCTTAAGCAGGAGCTCATCGCCCGCCTGAACGCTTCTGATACTGAAACCCCAACATCGGACGAGCAGTCCATTGCTGACCCATCTGCTTCTGCTTCTGCAGAGCCCACCCCGGTTGCTGAAGAGATTACTGCTCGAACCGACACTATATCCACTTCCCAAGCCCCGGCAGGTGTCCAAGTCGCAGAAGGACCGTCTGCGCCAACGCCTCCCCCGGAACCCAAAACTATTCTGTCGCAAGAGACCCCACGTGTTGAGGAGGTCATCAATGTGCCAGCAGCTGGGAGCAATGCACAAGAAGAGGCTGATGCACCTAGCCGCCAAGAGACTCCTGGCGCAATCACATCAGAGATCATCCAAGATGCACAAAAGCGAAAGCGCAGATCTTCGACACCAACCCCTTCGGCAAAGCGCGTGCGGCCAGCCGACGAGCAAGAGAGCTCTCTTGGTCCCAATCTTCCGCGGGATATCTCCCCGACACATAAGAACGGTGTCAAACAGGATGTGGTAAACGAACCGATAGTCGCAAACAACGAGGCTGCCATCCCAGAGCTTAGCCAATCAATTACAGAGGACAGGGGGGAGAGAAGCTCTGGTCGGTCGCCAAGTCGAGACAGAGACCTTGTTTTAAGCACGGGAGAAGAGGCATATCGAGCACGGTTGGCGCTATCTGAAGCCAGAGACCTAGGACCACAAAACTTCGGTGGTGCCTATACAAATCTAGCCGCCGATGAACGATCAGAGCAGACAGCCTACACGGAACCTGTGGATGACAAGATGATCGAACCATCAATCCACCCCGCCACGACCTCCCTGTACATCAAGAATTTTATGCGACCATTACGGGCACCCATGGTCCAGGACTATCTCATTGAGCTGGCTACGCCCCCGGGAAAGTCTCCAAATCCCAGCGTTGTATTAGACTTCTACCTCGATCAAGTCCGAACTCATGCCTTTGTTCAGTTCCAGAACATTGCCTCTGCGGCGCGAGTACGCACAGCACTTCATGATCAGATCTGGCCCGATGAGCGCAATAGAAAGGCACTATGGGTAGACTTCATCCCCCCCGAGAAGGTGCGAGAATGGAGTGAAGAGGAAAGGTCGGGTGGACGTGGGAACTCTGCCAGGTGGGAAGTGATATATGATCAGGACGAGGATGGCGTTGTTGCTAGACTTGAAGAAGTTGGTTCTGATGCCAAACCGAGAGCCCCCGCCATCCCAGTCGCCCCGAAGCAAGCTCCTACACTGTCTGGCCCCGATCGTTTATATCCTGGCATCGAAGCTGCGCCCAGAGGTCCCAGAAATCTGGGTGGTCCGCGGTCGGGCCCCGGTCTACTCGGCCGATCAGATCCAAACACCCTCCGAACGCAGTCGAATCCGCCGCTTTCGTACCAACCCGTCAGTGAGGAGCTTGCAAGACGTCGTATAGACAACATTCACTCCTTCATTTCTAAACACGCGGGCAGAAATCCTGGCGGTGAAATGAATCGATATACATTCGAGAACAGCGAGTCATTCGTCGATCGCGGCAAGGAGGTCTTCATTGGTATCCGTCCACCGCATCGAGAACGTGAGCGCCGAGAACGAGGGCGCCGCGACCGCCCAGGTGGTGGGCCTGGCCGACGAGATGGCCCACCCCCCTTTCCGCGTGGAGATAGATACTTTGGAGCTCGTGAGCCTGTGCGTGACGACTATCGTGCACCCCCCGCCCGCTTCAACGAGGATCGTTGGGGCCGAAATGACGATGATCGTCGCCCGAGATACAGGGACTTTCGCGAAGAGAGATCAGCTCGTGGCAACTACGGAGACTCATACAGAAGCCGTCGCTGATCTACCCTTCGTCTCTATTGACTGAGAAGCACTAGGAGCCTAGCTCATCGCAATATATATATATGACCGAGAAAAGAAAACTTGATTTGCAAAATCGGCAATCGGGCCAGATCAGGATGAGCTTAGTTTGGCATAGCCGACAACTTGTGCTTCTCCTGCCTAGAGAGATGCGGTGCTATGACAGCCAGGGATGGATGAGAGTATCTAATGAGCAATGCTGGAGTCCGACGGACAAATTTTGTAGATGAATAAAATGTAATGATACCCCCTATTGTAAAGGTCTACGCAACTCGAGTTACTTAAGGCATCATTGATCTACGGAGCTCGAGAAGAGAAGCAAACAAACACACATGTTTACAGTGCTGATGATTAGATCAGAAGGGCTATTATGTGCTCAGGTATCATCGCTCGGGCACTCAACAGAATGGACATTCTACAGGCACGGTGCGAGAAATTGCTTTGCTATTTTCGCTAAGAAACTGATCAAAGACAGTGTGTAGGAAGAGTGGACTGGCTGTTACTGCCAGCCTCATACATACCATGTTTTAGTCCTAAAGACCGTCAAAAAAAAACCAGACCATGCTGACCCATCCCAAACAAACCCGTCGCAGCACCCCTGAACCCAGGAAAACAAGCCACGCGGCTTAAGCAGCGGTGGCCAGGGGCGTGGGCTCGACGCCGACACGCTCCTTGCTGAGGATGTCCAGCATGTACTGGGACGGCCTGTTGTCCTTGTAGATCTTCTGGCTGTCCTTGTACAGCTTGACGTTCTGCAGGTACCTGTCGAACAGGAAGGAGCTGTCCATCGGGCCGCCCTTGGCCTCGGGGTGGAACTGCGTGGAGAAGATGGGGCGGGTCTTGTGCATCATGCCCTCGTTGCTGCCGTCGTTGAGGTTGACAAAGTACTCCTTGAAGTCACTCGGCAGAGTACCGGCGTCGACGGCGTACCCGTGGTTCTGGCTGGTGATGTGGCATTGGCCAGTGGTGAGATCCAGGGCTGGGATGTTGTGAGCACGGTTGCCGTACTTCATCTTGATCGTCCGTGCGCCAATGGCAAGAGCCAGAAGCTGGTGGCCAAGGCAAATGCCCATGATGGGAATGGGCGAGGTGTCCATCAACCGGTTCAGGTTGTAGACGGTCTCCTGGCAATGGGTCGGGTCACCGGGGCCGTTGGAGATGAAGACACCGTCGAACTCGTCGGCAACCTTCTGGATGGGGAAGTTGTAGGGGAAGACGGTGACAGCCGCACCACGGCTGACCAAGCTTCGGAGAATGTTCTCCTTGACGCCACAGTCCAACAGAGCCACGTGGAAGGTGGCATTCGGAGCAGAGACCATGAAGGGAGCCTTGGTGCTCACACGCTTGACAAGGTTGATCTGGCTGGGGTCGATGAAGCTCTCGTCTTCGTCGGCATCGTACTCGTCACCGATGGAGATCCTAGCCAAGGACGAACCCTGCTCACGGAGATACGTGACAATAGCACGAGTATCAACTCCTGAAATGGCAGGGACACCCTCTCGAGCACACCACTCTCCGAGGCTCTCAACGGCGGTCCAGTGGCTGTATTTCTCGGCCACATCGGCAACCACCACACCAGCACACTGAATGTTGGGGGACTCGAAGTACTTCAGCAGGTTGAACTCGTCGCGAGCGTTCGATGGAACACCGTAGTTGCCAATGAGAGGCTGGGTGAACACCAGAATCTGGCCGCGGTAAGAAGGGTCGGTCATGGACTCGGGGTAGCCGACGAGAGAGGTGGTGAAGACAGCCTCGCCGGAAATGTTGGAGTTGGCTCCAAAGGCGGTTCCGTGGAAGACGGGACCATCCTGTTTGAAGAGTCAGTCAAACTCGCAGCGTGTGAGACAAGCTGGGGTGTTGGCAACATACTCGGATAGTGAAAGTAGCATCCAGGTTGTTGACAGGAGCCGTGGCTCGAGACCGCTGGACAGGCATCTTCCTGCCTTTGCTACCATCCAAGACATGGCTGCTCACAAAGCGGACCTGGCTGGCCAGGGGAGAGAGCCTGGCAGTAACCCGGACGGCACCGATGGCCGTGGGTTTGGCGGCGGTGACGGCAAAGCGAGAGAACATGCTGTTGATTTATAAATCGATCAAGGTAAGTGGCGGACTGGTAGCACAGGGCTTTTTAAGCTGAAAGAGACCTCCACAGATGGTCTAAGATAGTAAGGTCAGTAAACATGGCGGTGAGTCAACCCCCGGCGTCCGGGCGGCACTGACCTGAGAGATAGTCCTGTTGGTGGCAGCATGTTAGCAGCAATCAAGATATGGAAGCATGATACAGCGAGGAACAGCAGCTATGCAATTGACGACAGATGAAGTCGAGCAATGGCCTGTGTTGTGGTGTTGTGGTATATGGACACGGGGAAGATGACGATGTTGGGTGTTGGACGAGGATGGCGGGGCATCGCGAATTGGTGGGAGCGAGAAACAGGGCGACATCATCGACGTACCTGAGAAGTGAAAACTGACGGGCGCCCGTGCATAAGGGCAGATTGACGGAGACCACGCAGGCAGCTGGGATAGACAAGGAAGAATGAAGACTGAAGAGTCTTTTGGAAAGTGAAGAGCGAGGATTGGGGGTTTGGAGTCACAATGGGGTTGGTCTGGTTCTAGATGGATGGTTTGTTGAAAATTCGAATTGCGGTACTTTGGGAGTGGGAATGCGTGTGTGCTGCTGTGTGCCTTTGTGCTTCTCGATGCGGTATAAGGCAGAAAAAATAAGCAGTCCCATGCCTTGGTGACTGCCCACCTGCGTGCGCTCCTCAGCAAAATTTTGAATGCTGTCATTGGGAGACACGAACTTTTTCTCTCCATTGGGTGGGTCATTTGGCAGCTCTGCGCGCCACTGCGTAGGTGTCTAGGTAGCTCCTCCTCCTCCGTCCTCGCTGCAGCTGCACCGGGCACCACCGCCCATATCGACTCCGCGGGCCATCTCACAGCGCCGCTTTCCACTAACAGCTGCACGCACCTGAATCTTAGACGTCGAGATAGGAGGCTATTCCCGCTGATTGCACTCGCATCTGCGCATTCAAGTCGCAAAGCCGACAAAAAGTACCTAGGTAGCTCGGATATGCCTGCCCTGTAATTCCTGGGCAAATATGCTGTGGTTCCACTGTCTTGTGCCTACCAAAGCTATCTTGCCTATCCGTACCTTACGTACCTACTGTACGCAGTAGGTAATGAGATCATCTCAGAGCTTGCAGACGCGGCATTGGGCTCCGAATGACCTTATCTCAGGTGCACCTACCACCTATACAGGCTATACCTAGCTAAGGCCCATTCACCAGGCTTAAACATTATCGCCTTCCGAGCTTGAAAGTCGATCCTTGTTTTCTATAAGGCCAAGGAAGCTCCAAGAGAAGATTAAAAAGTTATAGGACTGATAAGGCACAGTCAAGATCTAGTTGCCCAAGTATGAAACTACCGCGAAGCAACAGTTTTGTTTAGTGGTGTGCTAGTTGCGAAGGAACAATCACTTCATGCATGACAATGCATGTTGACCTCGCAGCTCGAGAGCTTGTCGATTGTGTGCCGTGCCCTTCTCAGGGACACTTTTCGCATGATGAGAAACCACCTGCAAGGTCAAGCTTTCAGGCTGACCTGGAGATACCGATACTTGCTAGATATTGATCCCGGCAACATCCCCAGACCGAACTGCTGCAGACATAAGTATTTTTTCAAATATAACAATGCCACGCTCTCTTTCCATTTTGCTATAAAGGCGAGTTTTACAATCCTCGTGCAGTCACTGTTTTATTTGCGTGGCTCCCTTCGCTTCTAGGTGTGCCGGTCCAACTGGACACCTTGAACATTTGGTCTTTATACATGATGCCCCTTTTATAATGCACCGAGCTCCTTGAGCTTGGATACCAACCCACCAACATCCTCTACCTTGCCGCCGCCTTGCCGTGTCGGCGGTTCTATACAAAGATTAGCGTCCGTCCATCATATCTCGCAGTGCTATTGCGGTGAAGCTGATAGGAGATAGCTTACCAGTAACCTTGAGCACCTTCAGCCTCCTCTCGGTCGTGATGCCAAAGTCTGCCAGCGTCTTCTTCTCAAGCGGCTTCTTCTTAGCCTTCATGATGTTCGGCAAACTAGCGTATCTCGGCTCATTGAGACGCAGATCCGTCGTGATGATCATCGGCAGCTTGGCCTTGAGCGTCTCGACGCCGCCGTCGACCTCGCGCGTGACACTGACCGAGTCGCCCTCGCCGAACTCGACCTTGCTCGCCTGCGTCGCCTGGCTCCAGCCCAGCAGGCCCGCGAGCATCTGGCCCGTCTGGTTGGCGTCGTCGTCGATGCTCTGCTTGCCCAGGATGACCACGTTGCTCTTCTCCCGCCGCACCGCCTCCTTGAGCAGCTTGGCCACGCTCAGCGGCTCCAGCTCCTCCCCCTCCTTGACCTCCACGTGGATGCCCCGGTCCGCACCCATCGCCATCGCCGTCCGCAGCACGTCCTGCGCCTTGGCCGGCCCCGCCGAGATGACGCAGATGTCCTCCACGCCGCCCGGCGCCGACTTCTTCTCGCGGATCCGCACAGACTCCTCGACCGAGAGCTCGTCGAAGGGGTTCATCGAGTGCTTGACGCCGGCCGTCTCGACGCCCGTCTGCGCCTTGTTCACGCGGGGCTTGACCTGTAGAGTAGACGAGACTGATTAGCCATCCGTGCGCTCTTGACACGTTCCCAATTGACGCACTGCATAGTCAATTACCCGCTTAACGGGCACCAGTATTCGTAGGGCGGACATGGCGATTGCTGGGGAGCTGTCAATGACAGAGAGAGGAGGCAGGAAGCAACAGCTAGTTAGCCGACGATGGCCGTACTCCAGCCGAATCGCTAGGGCCGAAGCCGGAATCCCAGCCGAGGTCCTAGTCGACACGTGACCAAGCCTATGCGCCCCGGTTAGAATTCAGGATGATGGTCGTTTACCAAGAGATGATTTGATGTAATTTAGATTTTTGACCTGACCAGAAGTGTGAGTTCGGTTATGAGTGACTATAGCAGGGGCTCCTTGGCTTCGTGTGTGTATGTGTGTTATTCGCTTGTAAATCATGGCTCTATCCCCAACAATCCTAATGATACATCGTCGTATACTACGTCGTCTAGCTGCGTTGATACACCAGAGCTCACCAGTCATCCCACTCATCCTTACCCTTTGCATTGGATGGGCCCTTGTTTCCCTTGCCCATCGCCGAGGTGCCAATGGAGCTTCCCGCGGCCTTGTTCTGCTCGGCAATAGACGAGAAGTCGTCCCAGAAGCCTCGCTTGCTCTCGTCAATGGGCACCTGTCTATAGTTCGATCGCGAATCCTGGCCCTCGACAAATCGGGTGAAGCCGTCCTGGGCACCCTTCGCGCCGGCCTGCGCAGAGCGCGCGACCTGGCCGCCCACAGTCCTAGCTTGAGTTGCAAACTCGGATTCCGCGATCTAAAGGGGCGCTGTTAGAGAACTCTTTGACTATAGAGACTGGAAGAATGAACCATACCTGCTTGGCCGTAGGCTGTATGAAGTCGTTGTTGACTGTCTGCGCAGTCTTGGACACCGTCTTCGTGAACCACCCGAATCCCTTGCCCAGCGCAGCAAGGGGATCCTTCTGCAACTCGTCCAAGCCAGGCAGGGCCTGCTCGTTGCCCTTCTGCGGCATCGGCGTGTTTCCAAAGCCGGCATACTTTCCTCCCTGGCTGGGCGGCAACTCCTCGGACCGCGAGGCGTTGGCCGCGCCCAGGCCCGCAAAGTACTTGTCGTCCACCTTGACCTTGCCCGGCCCAGGGCTCGCCGTCCTGCTATTCGCAGACCCGCTCAGCGGCGTCCCGGTCCTCTGCACATTTCTTGCAGCTGTGTTTGTCGGCGCCGGGGCCGGGGCGGCCTTCTTCTCGCCGGGGACGTAGTCCTTGCCCTCGACCTTTGCGCTGAGCCTCTCCTTCCACTCCTCGCCCGCCTCGCCGCTGTAGCGCTCCGCGATCGTGGCGTCCTCCCATGTGAGGCCGCGCATCTTTGTGTCCTCGTGCTCCTCAAAGAACCTCCTCCACCCCTCGTTGCCGCCGAGGCGCATGCGCTCGATCTCGCTCGCCTTGAAGGCGTCCATGGAGATGGACCGCACAAAGGAGATGTGCACGCCGAGGCCGCGGTGGACGCCGGCGCAGGATAGACAGATGAAGACGCCGAACTTGGGGGACGCCCATTGCGGCGAGGGCGCGTTGCAGTCGCAGCAGATATTGTTCCCGGATTCCTTTTGGATTGCGATGAGCTAGAACCAGAGATGATGTTAGCATCGATCAAGACAGATGCGCTTGCACAGAGACATATCAATCTCCGGTTGCTCGACGCACCTTTGACCGAGTCTCCGGGTCGACCTCCCACATGGCTTTCGAAGCCATGGTGGGCAGTACTCTGAGGGTGAATTCGATGTAGGTGAGCTTATTTCGAGTGTGGACAGGGAGAGTGGTGTCGCGTGGCTTTTTGCCTGTAGAAATAGACCCTGGCTTCCTATAGCAAATACCACCCCTCTAAAACAGGATCGATTGGCTCGATTGTCCTCAATTCCTTCCCGTATACGACGAATATCCCAAAGCACTCCGCTTCAGAGACTTCAGGGTCAAGTTGACAAGGGAAGAAACACGGCTACAACAGTGGCGGTTGAATCTTAGGGGGGGTTGCTATGGGTCTCCAGCAAGATCAATCAACGTTAGCGTTTATGATTAGGGGCCGGGCGGCCCAGTGCTGTGACGGCCTAAAATAGCGCCACAGCCCAGTGGACCGGGCCAGAATGTCTAGACGTTACGACATTGAATTTCAACATAACCACAGCCGTCGATTTGGACGGGAGACATTCACAATCATACTTCAAAGACAATTATTAAAAATGAAATGCGCTCTTTGCATTGACTTTTCCCAGTTCCCTGAACCCCTCTCCGGAAAGCAACTAGTGTACAGCCCGAAGAATGTGACTAAGGAAGATGGTATACGAGATACAGAGAGGTTGAAGGGGTTTCTGTGTATTTGAAGATAGGGAGGTAAGATTAAGGATGCAATGTGCTCTTTTTTGCCCGTGAAAGCCATGAATGAAGGCTCTTCAAGTAGTCTATCCGTATGAAACCCATACCCTAGACGCCAGAAGTGCCTCTCATCCGCTGCCGTCACGTCCGCCATTCTGGCCACCAAGAAAAATTGTTGATCCCGTCCCGATAGCGACGCACCAAAAAGCTAGGTGTAATACAGGTGAGAAAAGTGATGATATGGTGCTTGAATTGTGTTTTGATCATCACTTTTCGTGGTCGAATGACCTTGTGAGACAGGGTAAGAGGTCTCTTACTGTCCCTTGGCAACGGTGGTAAATTAAGCAGTGGTAGGGGCGGCAGCGGCCTCTTCGGTGCCGTTGGTCTCGCCCTCAATATGCTCGGGGGCGTTGGCCTCCTCGTCTGTCTTGTCGGGGCTGTCGATGGCGACCTTGACAGCGATCTCGCGACCCTCAATCTCCTTTCCGTTCATCTCCTCAACAGCCTTCTGCTGCAGCTCCTCAGAAGCAAGGGTGACGAAGCCGAAACCACGTCCCTTGCGTGGTTCGCCACGAGCCTGAAGCTTCTTGATCATGAAGCGAGGGATGGGGCGAAGCGCAATCTTAGCAGTAGATGGCTCATAGGCGGCGAACAACTCCTTCAGCTGTGAATGCCCTGTTAGCACAGTCGTCAAGCTCAACTCAGCCAAATACCATCATACCTTCTCCTCAGTCAGGTCGTACGGCAGGTTAGCGACCATGACCTTGTTCTTGGAGGGGATGCCGTCGGCCGGGGGGCCGCGCTCACGGCGCTCGCGAGGTGGGCGAGCCTGAGTGGTCTTCTTGTCAATCTTGTCAGCGTCGACATCCTTGTTGGTAATATCCTGCAAAGGTTGAACCTCAGTGGTTGCTGCAACTTCGGCGGGTGCAGCGGGGGCGGCAACGGCCTCAGTCGTTGCGCCCTCCTCCTTCTTCTCGTCCCGGCCACCACGGGTACGGCCAGCACCACCGCGGCCACGCTTGGCACCACGGCCACGGGTGGACTGTCGGCGGCGAGTGCCCTCGGCACCCTCACCGTTGGTGCCCTCAGTCTTCTCGGCATTTGGCTCCGGCTTGCGGGCAAGTTGAACAGAGACCTTACGCTCGAGGATCTCCTTGCCGGAAAGCTCAGCGATGGCGCGCTCAGCTTCGCTGGGGGTGGACAGGTCGACAAAGGCATAGCCGACTGGGCGGTCAGTACGAGGGTTCTTGGGGATAGAAACAGACTCGCTAGAGACACGTGTTAGTTTATCTAAAGTTGAGCAAGTACGCAATAAATAGCCTCTCCAGTGAAAGGATAAGTTAGGTATATATATGGAAGGCGAGGACTTCTCCACAGCTGCTGGTAGAACTTGATGTGGACAGTAAGGCATCGAAAGATGGCAACAATAGGAGGTTAACCGGTAGGCAGACCTCAGCTAGGCATCCAAGTTCCCCCACAAAGCATCAAATGCACGAGAACAGATCAGAACGGAAGCCAGACTTACACAAGGTAACCCTTGAAGAAGTCCTTCAGCTCCCCCTCAGTTGTCGCATAGGCCAGGTTGCCGATGTAGAGGCGGCGACCTTCGGCAGCACTGGCGAGGACGGCATCGTTGGCAGCAGACTTGTCGTCGGCGGCCTTGCCAGTGATGGAGGTATTGCTCAGAGCGTTGGTAACGTCGTTGACGGCGTCGGCAACTTTCTCCGCGATGGCAGACATTTTGAATGGATCTTGAGTGGTTGTCGTTGAAGAGTTGACGGTCTGGTGGCGGCGGTCAGTTGTGGATTGAGAGGTTGACGGATGGCTTGTTGACTCGTTTAAAGGGGTCGACGTTGCGGAAGTGCAGCGGTTCAGAATGCACTCTGTAACAATGGGAGGGGGAGTGAAAAAGGGTAGCTAGGTGCCCTAGATAACGTTGGGGGGGTGGAACTTGGCTGGTGGTGAGCGGTGCGGTGATCGATCTTTGAAGTTGGGGATGAAGATGGGAAGAAGGGGAAACAGGAGCTTTCTTTGTGTCGCGACCGTCAAATTCAAATATTTTTTCTTGGGGGGGCGCTTGGTGGTTTCGGGGAATAAGCGAGAAGGGGAAGGCGTGGCGCAGAATGCTGGGAGCTGGGAGCTGGGTGCTTGGTGCAGGTGCAGTATTGTGTGCTCGGTACGTACCTGCCTTGAACTTGTGGTTCCCACGGTTCCCTGTCAGGTGCGCCGTGCTAGGGAGGTAGACTGCGCTGGGGGGGAATCTCGATAGAGGCTTCCTTTTATGACGCTGCAGGGATTTACGAAATGGAAAGCGGAAGGATCCAAGGAAAGTCTGGTTTTCTAGAAGGGCAAGGCGGGTCTGTAATTACTTCCCTTAAATATCTGCAATGAGTGTCTTGTGGAGGAAAGAGCGACACGATGTTACCTAGGTGGACTTGCCTTGCGATGAGTTCCTGTTTGCAGTGAATGAAGAAGTGGCCACCAGCCAAGAACAGACGAGTTACGGTCAACAGACTTTCTAGAATTAGATGCAGGCAGTCAAGATGTATGGATGGGCTGGCCATATGAGGTCTGATTATCTACAACGAGGTTAATAATACTCGTTATAGGGAGGATACCGTCATTAAGACGACACCGTCTAAGCTAAAAAAAAAATGGAAGCAAACCACCATATAAACATGATACTTTTTACTACAGTCCTACACGCATGGCTTACTGTCAGGTCTAAGCAGGGGGAAAACCGATACAATGGCTTCCCACAACTGTAAGGACAGAAGAAAAATTGATAAGCCTTGCCGGCTTCATATTGTGCACGATACTCTCATACAATTGCATTATGCCGGTAGCCCCGACGCAGGAGGATACACAACATTGTCTCTGGAACTGCAGGGCTCACAGAACCTAAAAGTGTGTATCCGTTCACGGCTAAGGTGGCCTTGGGGAAACAATATGGGCTTGTTGCGCTGGTGTGCACTCTAGGTAGGCACTTAACCCAAGTCTACGCCTAGGGATCAGACGAAGGCAAACAGTCAATACCTACGCCTGTTGAGTCATCATCCATCATCCACTTGCAAGCCAATGAACGTTTGTCAGGGTGCGGCTGAGATGACCTTGCAGCCTCAGCTCTCTGTTCCCACCAACACAGACAGAAGCCAGACAGCCAACTTGTATGGCGGCCTCGTCGGTTATTCGTTGAAGCATGCATGCCTTGATGGTGCCAGCGAGATGGTTTCGCGAACAGACTAACAGAGCACATGCATTTGAGTTCACATCAACCAGGCACATGGGCAATTCAGGCTAACTGCGGTTAGCTAGAGCCTTTAGCCCCTGACAGGCGGAATCAGCGGGGTGCCCCTGCACTTGTTCCCACTCCTCGAAATTCCGTCCTGCGATAGACCAAAAAAGTCTTCAATTCGCAATTTCGATATTTCATGCGTCGTCGAAAACAGGCAGAAGGGGGTCTTATTAGCAGATTGTACCAGACGCGGAGCACCATCCAGACATGTCTAAACTATGTCAATAAGTCTGCCTACCGTGTACATGTCAGTCAGGTCTTCCTAGGGATGCAGGAGCTCTGATTCTAGTGGTAGCTAAGGGTAGCTGGCGAGCTCGAAGTTTGCCGGCCCGCGCAAGACAGCTCCGGCCCAGGCCGGCACCCACCAGGGGGGCCAAAATGGAGTGCTAAGCCGTCATACCGGGGCTGTCATTACTACCTGGTAGGCACAGCACGCGACCAGGCCGAGGCTTCTGCATAGCATCTCAACCGGTCCATGCTGCAACGTCCATGGTCAAGACTTCACTTATCAGAGTCTTGAGGCGGGCCTGGAGCATCATCGCTTGGTATTGATGCAATGCACCGCGAGCCGCCATATCAAATATACTTGATCTCTAGGAGGCACGCAATCGCAAGTATGTGATATCTTATAGTAACTTCTCCATGCGAGTGCAACAACCCATCAAAAACACATGGTAGGTAACCACAGAATATGCGTCGAGATATTTTCCTTGAATAGATCCGGGGGTCTCCAGCCACGGGACTCGAAAAGAATTGACTTGACTTACGATAATCATATTAGGGCGTAAAGTAGGCCGTCACTTGTGGAGGCTCATTATGCTAGGAATAGAGGTGATATTCTAATAAGAGCCGCATTTGTATGCGTACCCAGGGAGATACGAATGTGGGCTACAGGCGGGAGCACTCTGCCAGGTAGGTCTGACCAGAGACCTTTCCGCCGATCTCGGCTGGGACGGGCTAACATTGTCGGTAGAAAGCGCCATAAAGTATATGCACACTCAGTGACGTATGGCGGGGTACTTGCCTAAAAAAATAGTCTTTAAGACTGACAACCTTCATCCAACATGGTGAGAGACCTGCGCAATCGCCCTGTTTCTGGTTATATACCTAGGTAATGCCCATATCTCTAGTACTCCAGAGAACCATGTATCGGGAATTACGGTAGAAATTCGACAGCGAGATTGCCGGCTTTCCATCCCCATTCAGGCCTCATATCCACTCAATGCCTGTGGTATCCCTACCACAAGGCGAACGACCCTATCATTAGAGTCAATCAACCCCAAATGCCATAGACGTTGGCAGTTTCACCATCTTGAGTTTCCGGGGGTTTCAAGGGAACAGAGACACCAAGGAAGACTGTGTAGGGCGTATCGGTCATGCTATATTGCGCAAAGAGAAACCCAGAGAGCATTCAAGTGGCCTGCCCAGCTATCTGCAGCCAGCCTTCTGCCAGGGGCCGTCTCGTCCAAAGCTGCTTCCACGTCAGCAGTTCTGGGAGTTTAAATAAGGTCCAGAAGTGTCATAATCACAGTACTAATAGATTGCAACATGTCTGAAGCAAACGGTGCTCTGGCCCAACCTCTGGAGCTGGCCAACAGGAGCCTACTTATCCTGTATGGGACCGAAACAGGACACAGTCAAGAGATCGCAGAGGAGCTAGCAGATATGGCCCTACGCCTTCGATTTGAATTGTCTCTAGAGGAGATGGATGGTGTTGATCTTGTAAGTGTACAAGCTGACTCAAACAATTCCCGGCCAAAGTGGCCCTCAAAGATGCAGCAATATCATCATATCATACAAACAAATAATAACAAAATGCAAATAGAAAGATCTTGTTCGATATGAGCTTGTTATTTTTGTCACCTCTACAACAGGTCAAGGTGACATGCCTGGAAATGCAACTGGCTTCTGGAAGAAGTTGCTACGAAAGAAACTACCCCCGACCTGCCTAAGTCGTCTGAAGTTTTCGATATTCGGCCTTGGTGACAGCTCCTACCCAAAGTATGATTCACCCCATCCTACCTCTTGAAATTTTTTCCTGGCTAAAGACCGCCTCAAAGATTTAACTGGGCTGCACGGAAGCTTCACAAACGACTTCTGCAGCTGGGTGCGACCGAATTTTATCCGCCAGGAGAAGGCGATGAACGTCATGACAACGGGTGAGCTTTCCCTCAACCTTCTTTAACCACCTTATTTTTTTTCTCTCTTCCCACCAGCCGCCCTCCATCTCTTTCAAAGACAAGCCTCAGATATTCTAAGCATCCACGGCTTCCGCCCATGCTAATGGAAAGCCAGCATCGACAGCATTTATCTACCTTGGTATCAGGATCTTAAACTTCGCCTTCAGGCCGAGAATATCGAACCTATCCCAGACGAGGCTCTGCTCTCCCCGAGATACCCAATCAGCATTGCGTCAGACTCAGCCATGGCAACAGCACCTGAAAGACTTCATGGTCTCACCGGGTCAGATCTAGCAGACGAAAAGGAACGTATATATCTAGAGAACCGAGAGAAAAGTGCGGTGCTTTCCCACATCGAAACCCCCCGTTCCCGCGATTATCAGTTTGACGAAGATCAAGCTCGACTGATCGGCGAGAACAGAGGTATTCCTGTCTCTGCTCGACTTGATGAGAGCTCTACAGCTACGACACTTCACGGACGACCAGTTGATACTCTCGACCGAGACAATGTCCTTACAGATCACCCTAAGAAGTATCTACTTCGGAGAGCAGCCAGGTCGAATCCAATACTGCCCCCTGATGACGTGCTTCCGATCCCGAATACCTTCCAAGCAAAGCTTATGGAGAATACCCGGGTCACTCCTCCGGAACATTGGCAAGATGTTCGGAATCTCACAGTACGCATCAAGGCAAGAACATTGAGCGAGAAGCTCCCAGACATTCGCCCAGGATCGACATTGATCATTTACCCCAAGAACTACCCCGAAGATGTCCAGAAGCTAATCGATCTGAACGACTGGGACGATGTCGCAGATATACCAATTTCCTGGGTGACCACTACTAACATGGCCGACAAGAATGATGCGGACAAGGGGCTCTCACTGGGAAGCAAAGGCACCTGCCCCAGAAATCTACACGCACTCGACGAGACTACCTTGCGCGAACTTTTCATTCACAACCTGGACTTCACCGCCATTCCCAACCGAACTTTTCTGAAGAAGCTCATCCATTTCGCCGCGGATGAGAGAGAGAAGGAGCGCCTGCACGAGCTCATCAGCACTGATAACACCCAAGAGTTTTGGGACTACACCGCCCGCCCCCGTCGCAGCATTCTCGAGGTCCTGCAGGACTTCCCTTCCGTCAAGATACCTCTGGAATATGTCCTGGATCTGTTCCCTGTTATCCGGGGTCGGGAGTTCAGCATTGCCAACGGCGGTATCCTACTCAATAACACCGAGGAGCATATTCTCAATGTTGAACTGATAGTCGCTTTGGTGGAATACAAGACGATTATTCGGCGACCAAGAGAGGGACTCTGCTCGCGATATCTCAAGCGACTTCCGCCTGACACAGACCTTGCTGTCGGATTCAAGCCTGGCAATGGGCCACCCTGTGATGAGGTAGAGGCTCGGCGGCCGCTCATTGCCATAGCCACGGGCACCGGTATAGCCCCAGTGCGCAGCTTGATATGGGAGCGTCAGATGTATCGCGCACTCGGACCCCAACTCCTCTTCTTCGGCTGCCGCAACCGCAAAGCCGACTACTATTACGAGAACGAATGGGAGGACCTAGGTGAAGTCATCGCCGTCATACCAGCTTTCTCCAGAGACCCGGACGCAGTTGAGCCTGAAGTCTGTGATCCCTACAAGGACGATTCGGCGGCAACGGTGCCCGGTGCTAAGAGCAGTACCGGGTTCCAGCCGCCCAATGCGGAGACGACAGGCTTGATATCCTATGACTACGATAGGGGCAAGATGTACGTGCAGCATCTGGTCAGAAAGCACGCGGTAAAGGTGTGCGACCTCATGCGTGAGGATCCCATAATTGTTCTGTGTGGAAACTCGGGCAGGATGCCTATATCAGTGCGACGAGCGCTGCTTGACGCTATGGTGATCGGTGGTTTGGCGGACGACTTGAAGGCGGCCGAGGCGCGCTTCTCGAAGATGGCTTTCTGGCAGGAGACATGGTAGCCATGTGCAGAGCATACATATCACTAATGCATTTGTACGATTGTGAGCACGGGAAAATGTTCACAGATGGGGCGTTGTGGTCATCAAAGAGCAGCTTAGACTATTGTTGTAGAAATACCATTACTCAAGGCATGAAAGCGGTCATACGTATGGTCTTTAGCGCCATATGCCTCTCATGTAGATATGTTCTCGTCATCTCTTCAACATAAACCTATAATTATAGGAGATTTCAATGAAAGAACTCTCATATCACAGCCAAGCAGGTCAGAACATGAACTGACACGGAAGAACACATCTTCACGGCGATTAGTTCATGCATGTTCGTACCCTTCATCATCTACCGGCTTCTTGGACACACGCCCAACCATAGACATTAGGGCAGGCAGGACCTCAAGTCATTCGTCGACAATTGCAAGACAAGCCGCTTATGACTCGACCATGTTCCCATCTCCTCCAGATACTTACTCAGTATCATCTCATCACCTACCGGTACCCATCTCGGCTACATAGCAGACCTCTCAGTCTAATGTGATTGTCGTGAGCAGGTTCCAAATTGTCTCACAACATCAGACGTGTCGTCCGCAGCATCATGCAACAGACAGCACACTAGGTTATAGTCTTGGCCTCAGTATCTTGAGCTGCCTCGTCGCGATTTCCCGGGCCGCCGCTCCCAATGACCCACTGCGACCACCGCGAAGACGTCCCAGCAGACAGGGGCCGACCCAGCGAACGAGAGGCGCTCGCTCGCTTCCGCTGCACCGGGGGGCTCTAACGCATGGGAGAGGCGTCCCTGGTGCGTCTGGCGTGTATGCGGTGCCTTTTCTCCCCCCTTCCATTCCCATGCAGCGTGCGTGTGCGTGTGTGCGAGCTGTCAGCACTTGCGCTGGCCGATCCGCCCAATCGAATTGCTGATGACGAACGGGCTTGCTCGTCAGCTCAGCACACGACAAGCCACGCTATATAGCCTACGCTGATATAGGGGGGCAGTAGCTCCAGGGCCGGCCGGGCGATCATCGGGCGGGACGAGGGTACGCCTGGCGCACACATACACAACGCACGCCCACACGAACGATATGCAGTCGTCGGCCAAAGGCGACCGCGTTCCCGGGCCGTCGTTGCAGTCTGCAGGAAAGGCAGTGGGCTTGGACGCAGCAGCACAGCACGACCGACAGGATGCTGTCCGACGTCAGCCCTTCTCAGGGGAGGGCTTGTTCTTTTTGCATGAATCTCGCGATGGGCGTTCTCAGGAGGTGGGGAGCAGGTCTCGGCACTTGATTTGCAGCCGTTTGCTTCCCCCCCTGAGGCGGAGTGATCGCGAACGAGGACTAGACCAGGAGACGCGATCAATCTGCTCCCTGCGTGTTCTTCCAGCTGGAAACGAGGTCAGTCAGGCGGCCAACCAGTCAATCAGTAAGTTGTCGTGGCGGCCACGGTAGCCACTCTCCTCGGCATCCAGCGAAGCAGCCCTGACTCGCCGGCGCGATTGGGTTGGCGACCGTTGAGCAAATCAAGTAGGGCTGACAGCGGGAGCTGACGTTATTACCGTACGATACGATACCTTAGGGGATGGAGACCTGGGAAAGTTTGTTCCTGTAGCGCGCGCTGGCTTTTGCTTACGCTGGGAATGGGATCCACCGTGTTGGCGGACTTGCTATACGGCCCCATCTTCAGATCCTTACCTCACAGAGGAACAGCGCAGGGGCAGCGGCGCCCGTTTCAACGTTTAGTTAGGCGCAGAGGCGGCTTACAAGTGCTAAGCCTGTCTAAGACAAGCGGGTCCGCTGTCTTGGGAAAGTCTTGCGCCTCAGCAACGGCAATTGGCTGGGACTTAGACTTCCAACGGCTAGGAACACGAAGACCTAGTTTTTTTTCTTGCTCTGTCCGAGCTTTTTGGAGATGAGATCACTGCTTATGGTCCATCTCGGCACTTGAGCCATGGCAATAGTTTCGGAGTGTGGGGGTTGGAGCAAGATTCATTAAAATTGGCGGACTAGTTTCTTTTTGCCCATGCCACACAGTTTGGAATATTGTGTGGCTTTTTGACGGGCAACTTGCTAGTTGTCTGGGTATCATGGCCACAGTGAGTTGAATAGAGGCTGGTCATTTGCGAGAGCGATCGAGGTAGAACAGTAGCTAGGTCATGATGTTCAACGGTTAAATTCTTCATAAGCGGCGCGTCTTGTGTGCGTCGCCTGGTCATATCATATCTGTGCAGTCGATATCCTTATTATACAATTATGTCGATCCTGTTATGTTCATCTCCAGGGGTGAGATCTCCTGCCCCTGGCTCAGCCCCTTTCCGAGCGTGAATTGCTTTCCCGCAAATCCGCTTCCACTCAGGGTATCGTAACACAATCCTTTCTGTCCTTTGATGGCCCAATGTCCCGCTTTGCCCTTGAGATAATAATTAAAAATCAACTGACGCCTGGTGCTTTTAAGCCCGCTGGCTAGAGCGTGTTACGCCCAGCTCGATAACAATGAAGAAAATGATAAAGTCACATATATGACGCTTTAAAACCCGAGAACCCAGACGCCGATCGCTATGCATGATATAAACAATTCAGTCATCCAGTCTGGTCGCAATGACTGGCCAGCGTCTTTGGATGATGTCTCCGTAGCCGAAGCGCCTACTGCTGTTGCGCCAGGGGTAACAGTTGTTGTTGGCCCGAATGGGTAGGGCAAACTGAGTGTAGATATAGACACGCCACTTGGGCCGATCGTTATGGTCTGGCCCCCAATTACTTTACTGGTGGGCGTCGCACCTGGACCGGCCGTAAATGTCGTTCCGTCAATGACGACGATCGAAACCCCAATCTCGGTGATCGTGGCACCGCCTACAATCGCGTACTGAGTATCCGTAGGGTTCAGGCTGGAGCCACCAATCGTCGTGCCATGAACTGTTACTGCACCAGGGCCAATGGTGATCGTGTCATCATCAATAACGGTGATTTTTGTGGTGTCCGGCCCATAGGTAATCGTTGTGCCCTCAATAACCACCACTGACTTGCCAATGGCCGTGATTACCTCGCCGCCAGCGATAATGATCTCGGTGGGAGCAGGCACCGCAGTGACTGAAACGGTCTGCGTGGCGACTACAACGCCGCTCGGACCGACAACCACGGTTTGGCCCTTGATCGTTGCTGTAGTCGATTCTTGCCCAAGAGTGAAAGTAGTGCCATCCACCACTGCGATGGATGAGCCAACGGAAACTCCGATTCCGCCGATGTTGGTGCTGGTAGGCGTTGGGGCGAACACACCACCGATCATGGAGGGTCTGTCAATGGTCACCCCATCCCCAACAACCTGAGTAGGATTCACGGTGAAGGTGTTGCCATTGATGGTCACAATCTGTGTTCGCATATCTGGACGATCTGCAATCGTTGTGCCGTCAATGACAACGCCAGTTGGAAGAACTTGTACTGTTGCTGGAGTAGTGGCAGAGCTCTTGCCTCCTCCCCCGCCATTGTTCACTGGCTGGGCAGTTGAACTTGGGTTGTAATCTGGTGTTCTAAAATCACCCTTGCCGCCCGGCCCGGCGGTCGTATGTCCATTCTGCTGCTTTGTAGGTCCATCACCGTAGTTTGGTAGAGTTTGAGAGACCGTCGGGAAGACTACAGCCGGGTTCTTGTCCGTCGTAATTAGAACAATAGTGGGCTGTGAAGTGCCCGTGGACCTGTCGGGATCGTCTGGTGCGGCTGTTGACGCCGCCCACGATGGAGTGATATCGGTTGCTGTCATAAAGCACGTCATATGTGTCGTGTCTGTTCCGGTTGACAGGCACTTTGAGAGGGTGAGCCGGTAAGGGGATTTGGGGCTGATACACGAGGTTGGGGTTGACATGGTAGGGAAAGGAGCTGTGTAGTTGTTGGGGTCTCCAAACCATGTGATGGTTGACGTGTAAACGACAGAGTAGCTTGTCACAGGGGTGGTCATATCGGATTCTTGACATGTGCTGATACCTGAAGTTGATGAGGGATACTGCGTGATTGTCGTCCAGGACTCCGTCTCGATGTCCGTAGATCGTCGTCCGGTACCACTTGGGATTATCGTCCCATTTGTTCCCCAACCACTCCATGATGACGAAGACAAAGTAGATGGTTTGACTGTTTGGGAAGTGCTTGAATAATCGACATAAACAGTAGTCACCTTGAAAGAGGTAGGGATATTCGGTAGTTTAGGTGGGGTACGCGTGGCGGCTGCTGCTTGAGGTGTCGTAGATGAAGAAGCCTGGGCGGCAGGGCCAAGCACAAGAGATGTATCCACGGGCGGCGGTTTCCTTGTCGCCCCTGATACTGGGACAATAGAAGTCCTCGAGGGCTGCTGTGTTCGCGCGGGCACATTTGAAGACACCACTGTTAGGCTTTCTGTGGCACCGAAGAACCCGGGGTAAATGTAATCTGTGTCTGTAGACGCGGCAGTATGTGTGTCAGTAGCTACCGTGAGTTGAAGAGCAGCAACTGAGGTTGCCGCGCTACTCGAACCCTGTGATGCAAGACTTGGAACATTTTGTATCGAGAACGAGGGCACTTCGGAGACTGTGCTGGAAGACGTCGGTATAGCACTGCTGGACGTGGCGTTGCTCTGAATTTGTCGTTCGACGTGGAAAAATCTCGAGTCTGTATAGTTCGAGGTATGAGTGCTGTGTGGTTTTTTTTTTGGCCTGCAGCGATAAGAACTCACCTGCGGTGGCTGCCCCGATCGACCATCCCGAAAATGCTGCAAAGCATAGCAGTGACCTCTCTGCCACTAACATTGTCCCGGCCGAGGAAAATTCCAACGGTGTAAGACAACCGTTTCTGATCAGCAACCCACAGGAGGAAGCGATTCGCAACGTCCTACAAACATCGAACTCGAGTCGGAAGTCGTCAGGGAGAACCGGGCGACATAGAGAAAACAGGCAATCAGGTGGGTATGGCGGGAGCCCAGTATTAAAGAGGAGGCACACGGGCTGAATTAACACGAAGGATCTGGGTGTAGAGGGGTTAATATTCACTGAACCACCTCAATTGCTGGCCCGTACCTGGCCAACGCCCAAATTTCCCTGCCCCGTGCACAGGTTTTCCACAGTGGCTTAGGGGCCGGTCCAGCGCTCGCCCACAATTTCAACAGCTAGCTTGCCAGGCTAATCACACTGTGGGCCGATTCATTAGAGATCCCGACCAAGGATGCAAGGATGTGCAGAACGAAAGATCCGGGAGATGAACTAGCGTGAGCGTGGCTGGCAGGGGTAGGCGGGCAGAAAGGGGCGAGCCTTGATACCCGGACCGGTACCTTGGCCAGTGGTGTGGCCAGAGGCGCGGCCGTGACTGGAGGGCTCTCATTCTCTTGCTGTATGACAAGTCGCCGACTTCTCAGTTGCTCTGGACGCAAGTTATTCCACAGCTTTGGATATGACAGCTCCCCCTTGCAGTCCACCCGCGGGACGGTGCCTCACTCTGATCTGCACTCCGGCGAGATGCAGAGAAACAATACTCCAAAGGGAAGAGACAACCCACAAAAGATACGGACCCTGGAAGACATCAGTGGTAGACTAGTCGCAATTCAAGAAGGAACCAGTTCGGGAACGGACTGTGGCTGAAAAGAGGTAAGGGAGATACCCAGCTCCGACGGCACAGAGTATATGGTGGCGAGATTCGTGGAATATGGGGCGGCTTGTGCTGGCAGGGTCTTTCACGGCACTGGACAGCCTGAGCCGGGCACATTGACAGAAGATGCAGGCGTGCGCTGGGGAAATTGGTGCAGATGATTTACTGCATGCAATAGTTGCAAGGGGGACTTGGTGGGGGACGGGGACTGGCCTAATACGTCAAGACGGAGTAGGCTTGGGACCTTTCAGGCCTGCCGCCGGATGCCAACATCATGCTTCCTGATGGACCCGAGCAAATGGAACGGAAGTGTTGCTTGTGACCACCGCTCAGGAAAGGGACCTGAAGTCGATTTGCTCGCAAGAAACAAATCCTCTTCACCCAGTAAAATCTAAGTCAACGCCGGACCTGTACTCCTCTCATAAACATTCGCAGTCGAAGGGCACCATATTTGTTGGGGGCCGAAAACAATTCAGGACTGTCTCTCCAGTGGTCGGTCACCACGCGGTGTGTAGGTGTCCAGGATGCTCGCTGACAGGGTTCACATCAAGCCCACCTCCTGTGACCTCGTCCCTGCTCTGCCTAGCTGCAGCCTAAGCCGATTCCGTGAAAATGCGTACACAGTCAGGCAGGTGGCTAGGAGATACTTGACGAGACCCAGTCGTGCCAGTGTACAGCTCTAGCCGGTCCCCTTCGGACATGCAGCCTTTCCCAGCTCCCTGATAGAGATGGCACGTTTCTCGCAGAGGCAGATAACACGGATTACGTACTCCGCTCGCGAATAGCCTGCACCCGGCATCCGCAGTCGCAGTTGTAGTCGGTGGTCCATGGTCACATTTGATGACTGGTTCAGGGACTAGGCATTCTTGACGTCGGCCTTGGACTTTGGGTTCAGGGGATCAGAGCACGCAGTGGATCACCAAATGCTTGCCGATCTCATTACGGCTGAAGTCGGCACGGCACTTCGCTTCAAGGCGTTGTTGGGGCGTCGAGGGGTCAATTCCGCGGATCGCAATGCCAAAGGTGAAGAGCCAAGAGTTCAGAGTCTCATGAGGTTGACCGCTATGTGAAAAGTAAAGTCTTTTGCCCCGCAGAGATCCCAATGTAGGCATCAGTGCTCACACAAAGCGAGAGAGTACAATATGTGAAATGAGATGCGTCTTTTCTTCCAACAGATACTAGACACGCCTGTGGATCGGCGGCAGCATCTGAAGATTAACCCTAGCCAGGATTGAGAAGGAGCGGACCGTTGGAAGGAACAGGACGGGAAAGGGAACCAGAGACCGCGTCTTCCATGGCTCCTTCCCTTATCCGCGATAACGGTAAAATGCACCACGTATGACCTGGATTGGTAGGTACGAACTCAGGCACTTCAAAGCCACCTCGTCGAGAAAAAGCCGCTGTAGTTTCAAGGTGAACTCGACTGTACGCCATCAATCGGAATGAGTTGTCATTTCAGCTATCAACAGTGTGCTGTGACAGTCTGTTCCAGCCACGCGGCGCAAGCCCAGACAGGTCATGCTCGCAGATGTCATTTCATAAAGGCAATGGAACATTTGCTCGCTCTTCGGTTGCATTCTTGACTTCCCGTCGCTTGGGAAGGAGCGAAGGAGCATGCGAGCGTAGTAGACGACCTGGGGTATTGGCAAAGGTTCCTTCTACTGATTGGATCCAGGAAGTAGCAGCCTGCAAGACACCCGACTTGAGCGAATGGGCCAGTTACAGGTGCTGTAATTGTGCCTTCTGGGAGGGGTCCCTCTGTCCTGCGATTGCTGGGCACCCCTGCCAGGACCGCCTGCACCCGGCATTTCTGGAGAGTCACGAAAGACCCCGTAACTGTATCCAGCATCTTGCTCCGAGGAGACGAGCGAGTTCACTATACCAATGCTATCTATCAGACACTGGTTCACGGTCCTCTTTGAGGCGCTTTGCAGTTTGAGACACGATAAAATGTGTGGCTTACCTCTCAGAACGCAAGATGGACGGGACTTGACTTTGCAGGCAGTTTGGAAGCACACATGGGGTACCATCTAACAGGTTCTCACGGGCATTAGGATAATCTCCACTGCCAGGCTCGATCTCTCGTCGTGTCTTCGCAAAAGCAACGTCTGCCGACCTTTGGCACCTACTAGCGCGATGATATCTTGCTTGGGCTTGACTTAGACAACCATGAGTGCAAGATAAGCCGCAATGAAACTGGCAAGATCGAAAACATTGAAGCACATCATCCCAACGTCATGCGGGCAATTCGCACAACGACGCGGGTCGCTTTCTCTCACGACGGCTCAGCCGAAGTAGTGTAGACTTCATCCGCCCGTCCCCAGCACGGATGGAGTCCAGCTCCGTCTTGACGAGCTTGGCCGCATGGGGAAGTCGTTGAGAAGTTGGTCAATCAGCTTCTCTTGCAAGCGAGCCAAGTGGTTGCGATTGGTCTGCGGGGCAAAGCAAGCCACCTTGTCAATCCCAAAGACCCGGAGGCCCAGAATCCTCACTTCAGGTTAGGGGCCGGACCAGGGACCAAAGGCTTGTCTTCCTCCGTCTCGAATACATTGCTCTAAGATGTCGACGGCTTCTCGTTTCCGCGCTACCAACTACGCAGCGCATTTCATACCTACAGGCACAGCCTAGACCAGAGATTCAGTGGGATAAAAAGTGCTCTGTGCTTTGACAGACTAGGGAATAATTTCCCCGACCGACTGGGCAGCACGGCACAAGAACGCCCCAATGATTGCCGGTGCCATTGTCTGCAATGCCACCTGCTTACCCCAGACCTTCAGAGTCAATTGCGTGCCCTGTCAAACTTTTGGAGGCTCAGGAATTCTCATTCTGGGTGTTGCGCCTCTTTATTGACTATATGACAGGAAACCGTCAAATACTAGTTGTGGTTCGATAGCTTTCGACATCCTGAGAGCACACATGGTTGTTAGCGGAACAGAGGCACGCAACAGCTTCTTGTTTGGGAACCTCTAAAGTTCTCATAAAGTGTCTGAAGCAAAGAATGCAGAACAATCTAGAGAGAAGCCGTCACATGGTCGGTGCGAGTCGTCTTCGAAACGGTGACAACAGATGCCGAGTATATCGACTCTCGGCAAAATAGAGCCATCCTCTTTATCCAGAGTGGTGAAATAGATTGCGTGCCGTGTCTGCACGAACCAGCCAACATGAAGCCACTGTGGTTCCGAGAGCTGCGACAAGGTGCGGTCTTGACAACTACAACTCCAAGTGACAAGCGATCATTCGTACCTCTGTGGTGGCCAGCCCCGTGGATTGCAGCATGATTGGCCGTGAAATTGGATTATGAAAGTCAATATATCCGCATCATCGTCAAAGCCACTGACAGCACCCCTGTGAGGGAAGTAGAAAGGGGGCATCAACTTCTCGCACTGTCTTGTCTTTTTATCGTCTTCGGAAAACAGCGAGCACAACCCGCTCATGTCATCGCAGGTCTAGAAACAATAGCCTTTGGGGGAGGATGGAACCGCTAGACTCGCCAATTGTGCCGTGTCTCTATTTGTTTGAGGATCGTCGTTAGACCAGTAAGTTTCGCTCGACTTCGCTGCACTACGAACGACAGAGGCCTTGCGCTGCTTATTTCAAAATGGCAGTGACTTTTCATCTGGTCCAGGTAATATATATGAGGATCCAGGTCAAGATCGAGGTGTAACGAGGTCCTACCTTTTGAAGACGCCTTGAGTATCGGGATGGCCTTGAACCTCTCGCTATCATTTCCGACGGCCGTGGTGAATCGAGAATCCTAGGCGTCGCGTGCCGTCATCTCATCTCATCTCATCTCGGGTGTCGTCTCGTCTGTCTCGTCTCAATGTTGTCATCCCATGTCGGACACTGAATCCTCCACAGCGGCGCAGCCAGAGAGCCCCTGCTAAATGTGACCATACGATGGCATTCGCATTGCCAGTACCGGGCTTCTGCCGTGTTGTTTTCCAGGGGTCAGGGTGAATTATGATCATCACTTGGGGCTGCCGGGTTTCTCAAGCCACGAGCCCCGACATGGTCCCTGCTCGACCATCCGTGGTGGGGCTGATCTGCTCTCCTGTGTCAGTTTCGAGAGGCAGGGCGTAAATATAGTGCAGACAGAGGCTCAACAACGCCGTTCGTGTGAAGCTATTCGGGTCTGGGCTCGAGCTGCCACCTGAGGGAACTTGACTCGGCATGGCAGTCGTTTGAGAGCAGTGCGTCTCGATGTGGGGCAGGTAGGAGGGAGGCAGGCCATGCACCCAGTCTGGCAAGCTTTATCAATTTCGAGATTTGAGTGCTTGATCCATGTTTGTCTGCCAAGTTATAGTGCACACAAAGCATCCGCATTATACCTGCGCAACCACACGGAGAGGCATCGTCCCTGTGGCCGTGGCCGTGTCCCCATTAGCGGGTTGGCGAGTTTCGCTATCTCTCCACGGCCAGCCGTGTAAATTGGGTTTTTGATTTGGGAGGTACCGTACCGTGACATTTGTATGATGAGTGCCTCTACAAAGTACTCCTATACTGTCGCCTCTGGCCGTGATAAAGTGGTTGGCTATATGAGGGGGAGCCTTCGGGGTGAGCGTGGTCTTGTCTGGACCCGGCGGCGTCTGCAGACGTCTGCAGGCATGGGCAGAGTCAAGAGTCGCGTACGTATGGATCCCTGAACGGGCCTGACTTCGAACCTTTTAGCCACTGCCACGGCCCCTGCCTGCGGGGCGGCGTAGTCCTGCGAGCAAAGTGAAGTGAGGTGAGGTACCTGCAATTGCAGCGCTGGCAAGTTGCATCCAGTAATCGTCCTGTGGGTGTGGTACATGGGCCAGAGTACCCTGGCTGGACCCTCAGCACCAGCAGAGAACGGACGGCTGGTCCTGGGTGATAATAGCCATTGCATACTATGCAGTAACGTACCTACCTAGTAAGTCTCCTCTTCTGCCTCCCACACCACCTGGGCACCACCCCCCTCCCTCCCCCCCAATCGCCCGCTGATCGCCGTGCCTATCGCGCTTTGGCTGCCCTCGCCGGGCCCATCCCATCCCCAATCCCAGCACCCCCGTCCGTCGCTAGAAACTTGTAATCCACCGACTGCTGGCCGTCGAGCGTTTTCTCCTCTCCCCCTCTACACCTCGCAACGCCGACTGTCCTCCTCACGGTTCCGGAGGCTGCGAATCGTCATCGGAGCTCATCAGAATCTGGGGAACGAAGGCGAACGCCAGGGAAGACACAAGGACTTTTGCAAGAGGAGGGTTTTACACAAGACGGAGCAGCTGATGGACGGCCTCGACCACCGCATGAATGTCTCGATAAACCCACTCTGGCCACCTCGCACGCCGCCCGTCAGAGCCACCGAACAGGGCTGGGGTTTGCGAAAATGCGCCTGACTCTGTTGGCAGCGACAATTCTGGGTGATGTCCTGCTATTCGCGCCCGGCCTCGTCTACGCAGATCCGCAGGCAGTCTGGCTACAACCCTCGTCAAAATGGCATGTCAAGATCCCGGGAGGGCACGTTTGGGTGTTGGTTGAGGACAAATATTCTAACGCCTCGCTAGGCTCGGCATTGATGGCAACTGGTCCACGTTCGACTTCTTAATAGGAACACCAGGCCAGTCGGTTTCCCTCACAGTCAGCACCGGCCTGTCCGAGATATGGGTGGTTCAAAATGGCGGTTGCTCTTCCAGTATGTTTTCCCGGGATTCATTGGCTGAGCTGGGTCAATTGGAGCCTCTGCTGCTTTCCGATATCATGGCTGGGGAATTGTGCTTACAAGATACAAGGTCCACTTTGTGCCACGGCGAGAGGGGGTCTCTTCGACACAAATAGTTCAGACAGCTGGACCTCAATAGGAGCATGGCAACTAGGCCTCACGGATTTGGGCTACGGCGGCAATGGCGACTATGGGCTTGAGACTGTTCTGGTTTCTAACACTTTGGAGCGCTCCGTCACCACGGTAAATAGTGCTCTCATCGCTGCCATCAATACGACAGACTTCTACCAGGGAATGGTTGGTGTTGGCGCGACTCAAGGTCGCTTCAATGGCAAGGTCGCAAACCCCCTGATATCACAACTCGCCGAGTCATATAACACCATACCAGGCCACAGCTATGGTTTCACAGCTGGCGCCTCTTATGGTAAGCAGACTCTCCATTTTTCGCATTCTCCAATGCTAACTTGTACAGCCAATATCCCCGCCTCGTTGACGCTGGGCGGATATGACTCCCTTCGTTTCACACCTCACGATGTCACGTTCAACCTGAATGCCAAAGCTACCATTCCGCAGGTCCTCCTACGTGGAGTGACTGTTTCCGCCAAATCCTTTGACCAGAGACCATCTAATTGGAACTCAACCTCAATGTCTCTGATGACTTTGAACACCACTAATACTGCCGCAAACTTAGCTGTGATTGACACATCAACCCCCTTCATGTGGTTACCGACTGCAGTTTGTGATGCATTTGCCGCTGCCTTGAACCTCACCTGGAGCGACACTTACGGCGTGTACCTCTTCTCTGACTCGGCGCAATACACGAGCTTTTTGCAGGACCAGATGCTCTCTTTTACGTTCAGCTTCTCCAGCTTCGACAACACGGATAACTTTGGGCAACCATTAAACGTCCCTGGAGTCTTGAACATCACAATCACATCTGCTGCGTTTGCTCAATTATTGCGATATCCTTTTGAGAATCAGTTCAACTTTGGAGATCCCGCTGTTCCCTACTTCCCGTTGAAACGGGCGGCAGATAACGGCCAACTCGTTATTGGGAGGGCCTTCATGCAAGAAGCTTATATGATCACCGACTATGATCGGCAAACATTCTCGATTCACCAAGCCCTTTTCCCTGACAATGCAAATAAGAACTATTCCATTGTCGATATTGACAGGAGCGACGACAGTCCCTACCCCGGAGGATCGGGCTCTGACCATAACACCATGGGACTTACAGCTGGCCAAACAGCTGGCGTTGTCATCGGTTCATTCCTTGTTGGCACTATAGCCATATTGACGGCCTGGTGTTGCTGCCGCCGACGCCGCCGGCGGGCTACGAAGGAGAAGTCTCCATCCACGGATGCCGAAGATGCTGTGAAAGATGATGAGTCCTTTGCGGAGCCCGAGGCACCCATCAGCCCGGTCGACCGGATATTATCTCTGATTCGACCAAGCAGGTCTAGGAGATCGAGGCGGACGAGGAGGACGAGAGCTTTGGCTGTGACGCATGAGGTATCAGGGGACAGTGCACAGCCAGTTGAGGTTGCGGCGGATGCGAATCACGAGCTTTATGAACTACCAGTGCCTATGGAACCTGTTGAATTGGACAGTAACGATCCAATGTCAACAGATGAGATAACGGATCTTGGAACAGAGAGCTCTCAAGGCCTGAGTGCATATGAGATTGCCCGGAGGAAAATGGAAAGGCAACTACAAGGCCCAGTCCCGACCTATGCCCCTCCAGGAGACAAGTCAGACCAGGACATCAGCCCAGTCGCGCACTATCGGCCTCCAGAGAATCCGTCGCCGGTCTCTTCTCCTTCGCCTACGTATGGGAATAACAGCAATTCCATACCTTCTCTACCCTCCCCAATGACACCACATCTTCCTGACTGGACTACTCGTCAGCTAGATCTCCCATCACCTATGACGGTCGCGCCACCTATGCCATCACCACCATTCCCAACAACTCTATCTAATCCAAATTCCACATACAATACGCAGTCCGCACAGTCCCCTGTATCGCCGCGGACCTACGCCCCATCCTCGATGAGCCGATCCGACTCATCTCAAAATTCCCCGACCTCTCCCGTTGGTTCACTCATTCCGCCGTCACCGACATACCAAAGAACACCAATTGATCCCTCACGTATAATATGTCTCGGTCCACTGCCGGAGAATGTACAGCTTCCTCATCATCAGCCTTCACTACCCAGAATAGCTGGCTCAGATGGGCGAAGTGTACCACAAGCTTCAATCAACCCCCTTGGCCCCGTCACCCCGGCTCAAGACCGAGTTATGCATCGTCGGCGGTCAACCGATACACTCGGCAGCAACTTCACAGTAGAGGAAGAGACGAGGATACAAGAGGAGTTGACGAGGCAACAAAGCCTACCAGAGACTATCGAAATGCACTCTCCCCGCAGCCCGCGGAGTCAGGAACGGATCGACACCGGTCTAGATTTCGTCCATGTTCCCCAGCTAGCCGAGAGGCGGTATAGCTGGGAGGACGACCGATGAACATAATTTTGACGTCTGAAACCCGTCTAGTAGAACGGGTGTTCACGCCAAATTCATAAAATGCTCGACGCACAACACTTTCTTATCCTTCATTTCATCGTTCATATATCTCTCATCTGTCTTTATTCAACTATAACATCGTATCTACTCTCTGGCGAAGGCGTTGTAAACGGTCCTCAGCCAGATCTCTTACCTGCATGGAGCAAGGGCGGCGGCTGAGCCATGGGATTCCACGGATTGAATGGCGTTTGGGCATCACTGGTGTTTAAAGAAAAATACCATGTGCGATGATTTATTGGGGACCACAGAAACTCATTAGGATCCAGAAGGAAATGATGCTCACTTTGTATTGGTGGCTTTGCTGGATGAAGATATGTCCTCTTGGAGAGATGGAGCGGGCTTCCATGCCCAACTGCTACTGGATGATTAGTTTGCGAGCGATGATACGATCTCTTGACCGCTATTTTGAGCGGGTTGCTGTTTGTGTAGAAGAGTCGCTGGGGACATACCCTATTGGGGATTGTATATATATGAGAGCTCGCAGTACCGGTTAGCCGGACTGCCCAGAATCCAAATACTTCCAACGAACCTGCTCCCGGTAAGACGCAAGGAAACGTGAGGTCTGACTTAATACCCAGCTACGGATATCTTACGGCGTCCTTGCATTGATGATGCTGATCAAGTCCAAACGATGAGACTAATGCTGAGTTGGTTCAATATAATTTGCCTTTTGGGCGTCGTGAACGTAGATCTTCACAATGCTTCTTACAACTTTAGAAGATTCGGTTATGCTACAGCAAGGGGTAGGAGCACTTGCATAGGCTGGGTGACTTTCGAGTCACCCTGCCCAGCACAGATATGTTGAGTTTGCTTGCCATCCTCAAAATCAGAGCTGGGGTGTACGGTTGGGTCTACCTTCGCATCGTTCAAGATATCTACTGGATCTGTCTTGCGTCTTAGCTCGAAAGCTCATTATGTCTTTCTGTACAGTAGCACTGCAAACCGCATGATCTTCACAGCTTCTCCCTTCCTGAATTTTCCTTCAGCCCTCCGTGACTTCCCCCCCGTGATTTGCGGATGTCTGAAACAACATAAACGGCTTCCAAAAGGCAATTGAGCTTGAGGTCCTTGGCCCTTTCCGGCTACTCGTCGTCCTCCATGCTGCTCTCTGTATCATCCTCATCCCAGCCCTCGTGGGGCTCCTCGGGCTCCTCCTCGTTGCTGCCAGCCATCAGGGCGAGGTCGATCATAATGGCAAGAGTCTTCTCGTCCAGGACCCTGTTGTCGTTGTCCTTGTCGACAGAATCGAGGAGCCGGCGGTCTGTGTCGCTGAGCGCCACCTCCGCGAAGTCTTCGTCGGTGTCTTGGTCGCCGTTCAGGACGACCCAGTCGATGATGCAGACTCGCTCGTGCAGAGCCTCGAGGAAGATGGTCAGCAGCTCGTGTCTCGTATCGTTGGTGAGGCTGAGACGGTCGAGAGTCGTGGTCATGTATGTCTCGAGTGTCTCGACGTCTGCAAGCTTCATGGATGCAATATTCCAGTGGCTGAACACTCTGGTCGAGGACGTGAAGATGCCGTTGTCCACCTCTTCAGGTGGCAGGAGTGGTCAGCTTGCTCGTCTGCCAACAGTGGAGGAAAGAACTTCCACGACGATGAGAGCTTTACTTACCCAGGATGAACGCCCGGAACTCAGGCATTTGGCAGATGGTATTCGCCATGATTACACCGTCGTCAGGTACAGTTCAGCTCGTCGGGACGAAGTGTTTCGTGAATGCCCTAGAAAGGGGTAATCTGAAGCTGTGGTGCTGAGGTTGGGGAATAGCTTGCCAATGCTAAATAGCTGGGATATGAAAAAAGCTCCAGCTGTGGAAGGTGAGAGGCAGCTTCCTTGTGATTCATTGGAAATAAAGTGAATACTGCGGAAGTTGTAAGAAAGTAAATTTGCAGAAACAGTTAGGGCAGGTCATGGACGAGTCGTGATGCGGACGAGGAGCGTCCCACGGGAGTTGCTGATGGTAGCCCCTGGCTCGAGACATTGTACGAGTTGGCAGCTGCATGTCCCATCATGACCAAATTCGATACAAGAGCACGACAAAGGGAGTCTTGCCTTCATGGAACATTGTTCAGGGACATATGAGGCTCCAAAGTTTCTGTTAGTCTTTGCCGAGATATGCTGGAGTGTCCCAACAAACAAATATGTTATTAAACAAGAGACTTCAATGTTTCAAGCGCAAATCCTTGTGCTTACACAGCTTGCCCAAGGCTGCTCTGGCAAGAGTTGACTAGAGATTTGCCTCGAAAAATGTATTGAACAAATTGGGTATACTGCAGACGGAGAGAGAGATCTCGAGCTGTTAGAGGGCTCAGTGTCTTCACCGTTAGCGGAGGCCAAGCACATGGACGGCAAGACAAATTGAAGGATCGGGACCAGAGCACACAGATACTGGGCAGAAGAAGAGGTTCAATGGTAACAAGAATGGTGAAAGGACTAAGTCTTGATTGAATAAAGCTAACTTGCTGGATTAAAGTGGCGCGACTAAGCAGAAAGCAAAATAAAAGTCGTCCTTAGACGATCAAGAAGTCATATCAACAGCAGCTCGGCTGAAAGAACTGCAGATAAACCGAACAGAAACACTCGGAACTCTTTAAGTTGCTTAACCACGGTACACTCCCTTTCCCTTCCCCTTGACCTCGAGCTCAGGAAAGTCTTCTTCTTCCACCTCGATGCCCAAACCGACAGCATGAGCCTGTCTCTCTTCCTCTTCTTGAAGACTTAAGCGCAAAGCAAGTTCTAAGTCTTCGTCTGGGTTATAATCATGGCTGGAAGTTGCAGCTAGGGTATCAGATTGGGGAATGGGTGCGGGATACTGCACAAGAGGGGTGTGGACCTGACTGGAAGACGGTGAGTTCGAGGCGGACCGCTTTCCTTTCTTAGACTTGTACTTGACTTGGAATTCAAAGTCAGGAGAGCTATTGCCGCGCGGCGACTGGCCGACGTCATTGACACCCTCCATGAGAGACAAGCGAATGGCACGCTGGATCTGCTGCTCATAATCGTCTTCTTCGTCAGCTCCAGTGTTGCTGGGCCCAACCGAATTGCCGGGATGAGCATTGGGTGGACTGAGACCGGATACACTGGGCTCTGGGGTCACCGTGTCAAGACTGCCAAATGACGATGTGGTTTCACCCATATCAGCAGCCGAGCCCGTATCGCTGGCGCTAGTCCGGCGTTGCTCGTCAAGCAGGAATGCCTCTTCAGATATCATCTGTGCATATCTGATGGCTTCTTCCTCTGTGAGGTCGCCCAACCCGACGCCAAATCGACTGCGTAATCTGGCTTGCTCTCGTGCCTGGTGTGCCTGTTCATGACGAAGCTCAGCTTCTTCGGCAGCAATGTAACCCTGTACAGTGCCACCATGTCGACGGCTTGCTAGGCGACCGTGAACGTCTGAATGGCGCAAACGACGCTTGCGTCCGGTGGACTGACCGGTCGAGCTGTACGTCCAGTATCGAAGAAACGTGCCAAAGGCAAGAACGCCGCGGAGCACAGTCGGGTCCGGGTCAAGGAAGATGGCACCGACAGCAGAGTAGTTGGCATCCCGCAATGCTGGATTAGCGTTCACGATGTGCCTCGGGACTCTGCCCGAAGATCGTGAGTTAAGGGTTCGAACTGGATCCAGCGAAGAAGCAAGCGGATCCCAAGCCTGAACTAATCCATCGCTTCCGCCGTGTACGACATAAAGCGAGGAAAGGGCAAGACAGGATATTTCCGGTGATTCCGTTTGGACGACACGAACAGGTTCAACCTTGGTCGTAGCAGTGTCACGGGTATTCCATGCTAGAATCCGTCCATCGTCAGTGCCGACTGCGAGAAGACGAGATCGTCTACCTGGGATTTCACCGGTGCTTTGCTTTGTGGTAGGGGTTGCCACAGCATCTTTTGCAGCGGAAAGTCCATTCAGTGGATCTTCGAAATGGCAGAGCAAGGCGAATGTCGACATGTCAATGCCGCTTGCTGTGATCTCTAGATGTGTTGAACCATTCAGAGAGTATTCAGATGCTTGCCAGTCTTCCCTCAGCTCCACGCTAGCAAGCTTGGACCAAAGATTGGGTGATCCTACGGTTTGTGGTGTCTGTGAACGGGAGACTTCGGATAGGATAGGCGTGGCAGGCGTCTTCGCCACCTGCTCGCCGCCGAAGATTGAAGGCTGTTTCTCCACAAGCGGGATAGGCGAAGGAGCTGTTTTTACGCTCTCGTCAACTCCATGAATGAGACGTCTCGTATGTCTAGTAACCTTTGCTGGCACTTCTTCGTCACCTCCAGGGCAAATGGCAAAGATAGCTTCTCCTGCAGCGTCACCCTCGCCGCCCGCAAAATCAACCTCGAGCTTCCGGCACATGTCCCAGCCTTTGCAGACTTTGCGGAAATGGGCGGGCTTATAACGCAGAAACTTCTCTATCTCACGAGCCTCGGCAACGACTTGTTCCTTGCTCATATTCATGGCATCAGAAGGGGATCGTGGCGAGTATGCGCCACGCACAGCATTCTTGTCGAATTCATCTGGGCGTGCTTCGCGACGGGTGGAATCAATGAGCTCCCAGGAGACCGAGCGGCCGGCCATCCAAGCATGCTTGATGCTATCATCACCTCTGCTTCTGTCCATTGGTGGCGTGGGAGTTTGAGACAGGTAGAATACCTCTCCTAGAGCGTTCAAAACGACTGCCCAGACGCGACCGAGAGACCTCCTCTTCATATTGTAGCCATCATCAACTTTGATTGCAATGATTGGGACGCCGGGACTGAGCACCCAGCGCGCAGTGATCTCGCCAGTCGCATAACTGGAACCAGTGGCATCATATTTCAGCGCATAAGTTGTCACAACACCAAGTGATGATCCTGCCATCATTCCTACCATGGATTGGGTCACCGAAGGAACGGCTGAGGACTTGGCAATCCACACAGAACAGATAGCCTCCGACAGCTCAGGTATCTTGGGTACCTCGGGCGTCATATCAATGATGGCGTTGTTGTCTTGACCCAGATATCTCCCGCGCAGCTCGCCTGTTGCACGCAAGTATACCCTGCCTCCGGGAAAGCCTTCTCCTCCGAACATTCCATACGGCTGGCTAACATCCATGACATTCGGGATGGCTGCAGGGCCATCACCGAGACCATACAGCTCGAGGTTTGGAAAGACCTCGTCAAGCTGCGCAAACGAGAACGGGTCATCAAGGCCCCATTTCTCGACCTTGCCAATCGTCGGATCGCTGACGGTAGAGACACACATGTCACGAGTGCCATGAATCACCTTCGGGCCCTTTTTGCCATTCGAAAAGACCGCGTGGATGTGACTGACAACCCAAGGCAACTTGGAGTTATACGTCAAGACAGCACTAGCACGCTTCCCTCCTTGGCTAGAGCGAGACGATGTACCAATGCCCCCGGCGCTGGTCCCCGGTTTCCCGCGTGCAACGCTTCGCAACAGGCGGGTACGCAGCAGATATTCGCTTCGCCAGGACGCAAGCGGTGTCAAGCGAGTGAAGTACCGAGACTCGGACCGCACCAGATCCGAAGAGCCGGCATCCCAAGCATCAAGGACATTCTTGCCGAAGGAAGGATCCAAAGCCTCCTGACCGGGAAAGAAGCGCAAGAACGCCATCCTCCATGCATGTGGCTCGGTGACGAGGGCATAGAATCGCTTCGAGACGAGAGCCACGGAGGCATGGGAGTCTGGATGCAGGTGGGACAGGATATGTGTCAATATCTCTGTATTATGGTCAGCCATGTAAATCCTCAACTTCAGGAGAGATAAGACAGACCGTTTGGAAAGTCTGTCAACTGAACGCCATCAGATGGCGAGTCAGGACGCCTGATGACCTTGAAGCCCAGCGCCTGTCGCGGAGTTGATGGTGTCAAAGCTTTCTCATATTCAGAAATACGTTGGCCCGGATGGCTAGCCTTGGGCCGTCCACCAGAACGGTGGCTGTGACTGCTCAACCGGCGTAGTCTTTCGTCGAGCTGATTCGCGTTGATGCCATCGCCAGACCTATCTGAGGTGGCTGCGACGGACTTTGGCGAGGCGCTGCGGGTCCGCACAAGAGAGTTTCCATCTGGAAAGCTCCGTTCGCGATGCTGAAAGCCATCTTGGGTGGATGAGGTAGAGAGGTCGGGGTTGCTTGTCTGGAATACTGTGTCTGAAGTCTCAGGAATCCCTTGTTGCATAAAGTACTTGGTAAAGGCTTGGGAGAAGGAGGCGTAGACTGTGCGGAATCAATATGCACAGTCGAGAATGATTATAGAAGATCGCGATGGTACGAGAGTTGCTTGTCGATGGTGTGTTGGGAGGGTTGGGCTGCCTTTGACTGAGGTGTGACGTTGTCGTGTACTGACGGTAATCTTAGGCTTTTTCGCGTCTTCGTGGTGTTGAGCCGTGGATTGCGGTTTATCCGAAGTTTGGCCGCAGCAGTAGACCCACCTGTACGATCAAGCTGCACCATACCGCTATCAGAGCCATGTCGGCACCGCGAAAATGCTATTCAATTCTCAACATCGCTTTTCGATCATATTTTACATCGAGCCCAGATTCATCGTAAGTTATACCAGTGGCAGTCATAGATAGATACGGTTTGCAAAGGACAAGCACGCAGTGTACATAATTGCGGAATGTTAAGCTGAAAACGATGTGCAAGCACCGTCGGATATTCAGAGACATAGCTATGGGATTCTGCGATTGTATCTGAATTCAATGATTAAAGATGTCAAACCACGTACAAGGCACAGGTTTTTTCGTCTGCAGTGGACGATCAAGGCTTGGAGTATACCTAGAAGTATGTCCGGGCCACGAGAGAAATCAAAACATGCGAAAAGATGCCGTTACACCACCTCCTTACGAATGGCGTGAGCATTTTCATTTCTGGGCTGCCATGAAGCAAATTTGTGTTGACCCCAAGGGAGAGTGCAACGGCCATCGTTCAAGAAGGATGCTTAATACATTTGATGTTCAACGGGCTGCTAAAATCTGAAGTATCACCGATAGGGACCGAACTATGTTTGACAGGTTTGCCATAACCATAGCTCGAGAAGACATTGAAAGTGTTTTCATCGATCGACTCCAACTGGGCTGCCCCTGTAACGGGGGCCTTTGAAGGATGAGCAGCCTGTTTATCAGGGGAGTAGTGTCGTGTATCGGGACATCGACATGAACAGGGCATCATCTCCGAGAGGATAATCGAGCTCGTTTCACCGGTGTGGCTGTGATCGAGTCCATCTTCTGTCGATATCGCCCGTTGTTTCGAGACCGACATCTACTCAGAAGTGAGAGGAAACGTTCAACTCCACGGACTCAGAAAAGCCTCGGCTGCTTCTAGAACGGATGTTTCCAACAGCCCGATCCCACGAAGAAACAGGTTTCGCACCGAACCGGGATGCAACGATGGAGTGCGGGTAGAGCCGTTGAGCCTTCACGATCTCCGTGGTGGGCCCACAAGGTTTGTGGTGGGCTTCGTACCACTAAATAAGGAAAAAGAAGATAGTTACCGTGTGTTGGCACGCGCAGGCAGGGCTCAATGAGCTCTCGCATTCGGGGGAGAGCGCCCAAGCAGCCGGTCTCTGCACAAAGTCACATTCCGGATGGAGTCGACGAACCAACATGGGCCTCCAACGGTGCTGCAAGTGTGTTCCGTGGCCGTCGGGTCTGATAGTCAGTGAACAAGCACCTGCGCAAATTGCTGAACAGGGCAGTAACAGCGGCGGCGGCGGCGCCGGGGATCTGGTGTTTCCGTTGGAATCACCTACCTACAGTACTGCCTACAGTAGCAAGACATAGAACGGGAAGTGGAAGCATGCGCTCGACATCCCCGCGTTGGCGTGCGTCCACCTCTCGGCCCGCTGGCAGACATGTTCGCAAGGGTCGGGGAAGCAATGCGGTGCTTCCCAGACATCTGCTGGAAGGGTGCTGATTGGGAGACTGGACATGCAGACTGCGTCAGACCTGTCGCGCCGAGCATCTAGCTCCCCGTAGTTGGCGCCCAATCTGCTGCGTTGCTGGAAGTTCGGCCTGCAGGTAGATGGACTGGCCCGACCCATTGGCAGTTGCGGATGTAGCGGGAGCTTTCCTGCTTTCTGTTTGATTATTGCTTCCACAGTCGTTCGAGAAATCAGCCCTAGCTTCGAGGAATAATCGGGAGAAGAATGACAGGATGATAGGAAGGAATAAAGAAAATGGGACCCGGTGGCCCCCAGGTCCCAGAGAGCGAATCGGACGCTTTACGTCGTTTCGGCACTGTGGGAACTCTATCCGAGCAGGGCCAAGTCCTACGGAGGCATCCGCGAGAGTAGCGGGCCGTCGTGGGGCATCACAACCGTTTTGGCTAAGCCGCTCCCTCGGGGCGGGCAAAGGCATTGAACGCCAACAGTCTTTCTGGCAAGTGCTTATCGCCAGTGACGAAATGTGGACATGAGATGTGATGAGACTGGAGACGGGGTCCTGATGGCATAAGACATTTCTAAGCACCGCAAGCCCAGCGGCCAGCCAGTGGCTCGCCGGCCGGCACTGGCACTGGCACTGACACTGGCACCGGCAGTGTCTTGCGACCGAGCGCCGTTGAGCTGTCAGTTTTGCAGAAGCAACAACCGGCGACGACTAAAGCTCGGATTGGGGGCGCTGCGACGCAGACACACTGTTGTCGGTATCATTTGATGTTTGGGGAGGTGACATCAACATGACTGCTGCTTCCTGGGCAATGACGGCGACACGCAATAAGATCGCAATTATATGGCTTCCCGCGAGAGATGTTGTGCATGACCTGACAAGGCTGCATTCATCAACGAGCCGTCAGCGCCATGTTTTGTAGCAGCATCGTGGCCATGGGGAGCCAGGAGTATTGGAAAATGTGAAGCTTCATTTCATAGTCAAGCCTTGTTTGGGCATACGGCTTGCTATGTATGGCAAGTCGACTCACCTAGACAATGGGCAATGGCTGTATCGTGGTAGTGATCATGACTTCGCTGCTCACTGGGCACTCTGGAACAAGGGCCTCTTGACAAGGGAACAGCTCCGATCCCTCAAGTCAATCAATCCCTTGTTTGACACAGACCAGGTGCAGGGGGCGGGAATAACTACCAGTTCAACACGCCGCCGTATCCCGACCTATCAGAGCGGCGAGCCGAGAGGTGAGTGATTCTGGTAAGCAGCACGGGGATCTGACAGTCGAAGCGGTGAGACTTGAACCGCTGCACATAAAGGTTCGGACCCAAAGACTCGGGATTCGAATGACAATCGATGCACGGCGCGCGCGTCGCTGGGACGCCAAAATTGGGAGGCGAGATGCCAAAAATTTTTAAGGTCGTCGGAGGCAGAGCACACTAACTGACAATATACACTCATTCACTTACCTCAATGTGTGGCAGATGCAAAGGCGGAAATAGTCCGCCTCGTCAGGTACTAGAACAGGTGCTAGTTGGAAGCCATTTGGCACCGCCTGTGGCGACAATGAGCTGTCAAAAATTCGCCGTTTGTAAATTGCGGGCTTTCCAGAGTCTGCGATTTCCTTCTCAACGTCGCATCTCGAGCGCCGCCGCCAATAAGGGGTTTCGCCCTCCAGCGCGCGGTGAAATAATTGGTCCCAGGGGGTCGGGCTTAGAAGCAGCTTGAAAAGACTTTTGAATGTTCGCGGTCCATCCCGCTGGTTGCTGGCAAAGTGGCACCGAATAGCGTGCTGAGAGGCAAAACTACTTAGCTTAGATACCTAGCAAGCCTAGCAAGGTGCCTAGGTAGGTACCTTGTTATGTACTTACTATGGGGCGGAAATGCATAACAGGAACAGAGCCTTGGGACGGTGAATTCATGCGTTGGGTGGATTACTTCCACAACCACGTCACCACGCGAAAATGAGAAAAAAAGGTTAATATCAGGCGAGTCGTGTATTGTATCAAGCAGCTTGTCCGACATTAACATAGAGGGGCAAATAAGCTACAGGTGCATGTTTGGGGTCTAGATTTCTGAAGAGTCTCAGACAGTTGCTTGTTTCTAGTGCCGATAGTTGTGCAAAGAGCACAAGGTATGCCTGTCCGGCAGATGTTCAACAAGACCCTTTTTTGTGAGTGCCTGATGTGCGCTGTCAAACCCAGTGCCGTCTCGATCAGCGCTGCTCAGATCCCGTACTCTTTTCGGTTTCACACAGTTGAGCTGCACTGTAGAGCACACGTACAGTGATGAGCATCGCCTGGCGAGGCATTGTCAACGCATCAGGTAACTGACTGCCTCTAGTGCTTCGACGATACAGGACCGCTGAGCCCCTATGGGCTTTGGGCTATGGGTGATGTGACGCATCACTTAAAGCGTGGCTTGATGCACAAACACATAGCCGGATCTGTCCGGATTAGCCCTCGTGCGTCCGGTGGTGCAATGGTAGTATGGGACAAAATGGGACCAGGTGCAACAGTGCAACAGAATGCAGTTGAGAGCAGCGATGCGTGTCTGCAGAGGCCAGCACAATGGCGCCATTTGCGGAGCCTTGTACATGTACAGTTGCATCAGAGATTGTGCCCAGGACTGGATTACCAGCAGTATCTCACGCTCGACAACACACGTGGAGATACCTAGCAAGCATATAACAAGACTGTACTGCATGGCAAGAGGCAAGGTAACGTTAGTAACGCCGCGTACCTCGGCTCAATTCAAAGAGAGTCAAACGGAAGATCAAGTAGGCCACCATTTCAAAGACAAGCGTGTACAATTCCTAGCCATCTTGACTTTGTCTGTGAGTCCAGAGAGAACTGCGTATTCCCGTCTGGCTGCAATAGTCTATCCGTAGTTGCAGGAATAAGCCAGGGCTTGAGCAGGCGGGGCATCCGCAAGAATAGTCTTTTCAGGAGGCGATGACACTAAAAGCTCGGCTGCTTTTTTGCGCGGCGGTAGGCGCAGTCCAATTCCTGCGAATACTGAGAAAGTCTAGAATAATCGCTTCGTTCAAGTAAACCGTTCGAAGCGAAGGATGCTCCTCAGTTCGGGTGCGGTCCGTACGGAGAAAGGACAGGTGGAGAAGGCGACCAAAGCACTCATTATTAATGCAAAATGAAAAATCCCAGATGCCTCCACGAGGTCCTCTTCCAATCCGGATATTCGGGACGCAGGCATCGCACAGAACCAATGAGCCCGTGGACAGTGCACAATGCAACCTTCTGCCACGCTGGGACTGGGACTTGTTGGGATGGGATGATACAAAGTGTGGTGGCCCCCCGATAGCGCGGGCGCGCGGTGGTAGCATGAGGAGGCATGGCTGGCAAATTTTGTGCTTGTGTCGTGTCGTGTCTCGGTGCAGCTGTTACCCAATCGTTGCGCTGCCCAGACACAGGACTCATGCATCATATGAACTGCAGGTAGCATCGCTCCTCTCATTTGTCGATGGATGGCTTGCTGGAATAGGCTGCTGGAGACGACGATAAGCACCTGCGCCCACGCTTCGCAAGCAAGTAAAAGTACTCTACATTCTCCATAGAGTATGCTTGTGAGAAAACCCCGCACCAACCGCTGTGATTCTCAGGATGAGGAGATGCCCTCGGTGATTCTGGCTCACTCGCGCAACTCAATAACAGTAATAAGACTTCATGATGGAATGAAGTCGGAGGTCCGCTGTTTCTTCTTGTCTTAAACTACCCGGTGGACTCACTTTGAGAGAGCTTTCCCCGTGTTCGTAACGTGGTACCTACGCTAGGAGGACTTAGCTCACAACACGTGTTTCATTGTTCGAGAAGAGCAATTGGAAATGCGAGAAAATACCTTCATTTATTAAGCAGCGAGGTCTTTCATCTGCCCTCAGGTGCTCGACCTTAGTAGGGTTCGGTGGCCATGTGTCGCTTGACCTCGTTTGCACTGTACGGCCGTAATATAGCCAAGCCCAAGGAGCTAAAAGGCGTAGCCCAAAGCTTCGGGATCAGGCAAGCGGTGCGTATTAGCTGCCGCGCGCGAAGCTTCGAGTTACAAGATGCGTCGGTTTGAACAACCCCGAAGAGAATCGGAGAGAGAGACACACACAGAGACTATCAGTCGTCTTTTCAAGCATTACTCGAGCAACAGAGAACAGAATGTTGGTGTCCGTAGGATACGAAGAAATAGTCATATATCACAAGCAGCAGGTCGGCCACTAGGAAAGTACATTGGGCAAGGCCAAGTATGAGCCGATGAAGGCAAGGCGTCACCGTCGGGTAGAGAGACTTTGTCGCCATGCACCAGAACTCAAATTGACCATGTTCAACGCCTCCCGACCCTATCTCCTGCGTAAAAGGATATTAACTGTATAGTAGGTAGGAGAGCCACCATGCCAAACACCCTGTACGGCAAGTGCAGCAGGTCAGAAATCAAGAAAGAGCTTCTGCCATTTTTGTGAGAGAAGTAGAGCATAGTAATAAATAAAGTACATGTACACTTGCCTACCTGCGTACTTACATCCGGGGCCATGGACGGCCGTACAAGGGGGGAAAGGTGGGTCTCCAGCACGGGGCAGTTCCCACCTCAGATCAAGGGCCCACAACCAGGGGACCCACATGCCCAAGCCCGGGGGATTGTCCCAAAGCAAGCCCACACCCACACCCACGCCCACGCATCCATTCCGCACGCATTCCATGCTCCCATGCCCCCAATCATCAATGGTCTCCAGAGGACCTCCACAAGGTCAAGGGCACCAACCTCGCAAGCGACAACCCCGAAATCGAACCCCAGCGTGCCCAGCTCGCCGCCTGCTGCTGTTTTGCAAGTCCACCAGCGGTGGTTCGTCGTCTGCAGCACTACTGCGCATAGCAAGAGAGAGGCAGAGGACGCCGCGGTCGAGAGAGGGAGCGAGAGCCCACCGCCAGTCAGCAAGCTCCATCCATGCATTTGGGACAGGCCCGGCCCCCGTATCCGCATTCAACTGACTCTCACTGGGACGAGCTGGGAATCTTGCTGGTCCTGGTCCTGGTTCTCGACCTGGTACCTGTACCTGTACCTGCACCTACCGGAATTCTGTCGTCCAAACGTCTCATAGCTCCGGTCTCCACGCGCTCCGTCGCTGGCAAGCCTTCCGTATCCCTTCTTGTTCAGTCACTCTCAGGGCCTGTCTTGCTTGTCTCCTGTTGTCCAAGGCAAGGTTTTGATGGATAGCCTTTGTAGTGGGTACTTACTTGGGCGTGTGGGCTCATGTCCATTTCCCATTTTGCATGCTCACAGACAGGTCTCGCCTCCTCGCCATCCAGCCAGCCAGCTGGGCGAGGACACAATTCCATTGCACATCAATCAGTTGGAAATCCGTGCAGTGCAGGCTTTGCAATAGTAAAATAGTACAGTACGAGCAACTCTTTGCTCGTTCTTGCGGTGCCAACAGGTTGCCTCTGCGGGCGGGCGTGCGTACGTGGGTCTCTGTTGTCTCCCTCTCTACATTAGTTCCCTGTAGAGTACAGTACACTAAGGCAGAACTCAACTCTCCCACCTTACCCGTCCCGTCGAAGAAACTACTGCTAGCGCTTGTGCTGCATCTTCCCTCTGCTGCTAGCTTGCCTCCGTCTCCGCTAGCCTGCTCAGGCTGGGCCGCCGTCTCCTCCCGCACCGCAGACCACCAGACCTCCTCTCCTTGTTATCTCCCCATCCAACTCTTCCTCTCTTCCCCTTCTCCTCCTCACGCTACGGCGCCCCTCGCCCATAATACCCATTATTTGTCGTCACGTCCCGGTAGACGACCGACTATCTGCGCCGATAGCATCGAGAGCCGGGAAACAGGAAAATAAAAGAAAGAGTCTGGGATCTCTTCACGATTGGCACAGCCGAGGCGCTTGGAACTTGGCAGCCAGAGAAATTGTGTGGTGCGAATTGAGGTGGGACAGCGACTTGGATGTGTGTGTGTTATTCCTGGGGTTTCCAGCACTTCACCTGCGTATACCCGCGCCTCGCCAGACAGACCACAACTCACAGGCCTTCTCAACCACTCGATTGAACGAATTGCCGAATTTGGACTGAACCAGAAGGATTAATTTTCCAGTCCAGATCCCAATTGCAGCCAATGTCGTGTTGACTTGCTTCACCCAACAACCAACCGTCGCCTCGGGCTGTATCAGATTAGAGACACTGGTCTCTGTCAGCAAAACCCGACAACTACAAGGCGATACAAACTAAGCAAACATGAGTTCCCCAGCCCAGGCGGGACCGTCCGTCCCGAAGGAGGAGAAGAAGAAGGGCGTGGGCAAGTTCCTGACGAGGGTCAAGACTGTTCTCAAGAGGGCCGACCCATCGAAACGGCTATCAACTCTCGGCAGCTCGAAAGCTGGTCCGTCTACTGCTGCTCCTGCAACTAGGTATGCCTCTGATTTCTCATTTCTCATGTAAAATTTATGAAATCTCTTTTCCCATCTTCACACTTTTACCTCGCCGTCTGGGCGTAAAGTTCATGTCGAAGTTGATATACTGACTCGACCGAAGCGAACCGGCAGCTGCTGAGACTTCGAAGAAGCCGGAGGAGCCACCATTTGAGGGAAAGAAGATCCCTAGGCTCAAGATTCATGAGGAGAGGGCAAGAAAGTTGGCCGAGAGGTACGGCCTAGAGATTAAGCCAAGTGAATGGCATTCGACCGAGGGCGAGGCTCTACGAGTTGAGAAGCCAATCCGCATGCGCGTTCACCGGATCTGTCATAACTGCAATTCCACCTTCGGAACGTCGAGGGAGTGTCCCAACCCTGATTGCAAGCACATCCGCTGCAAGGAGTGCACGCGCTACCCGGCCAAGCGGACGGAAGCCGAGAAGATTGCGAGCCGCGAGAGAAGGGCGGCCATCCTCAAGGAGCGCGCCGAGAACCCTCCCATCGCCGTTGATTACAATCCTTCGCCGGAGAAGGTTGTCCTCAGGAGGCCTGCCAAGGCAGGTGGCCAAGACCTGGTTTATAAGAAACCCCGACAGCGAGTCCGACGAACGTGCTGCCAGTGCTCGAAGTTGTTCACGGGAGGAGTCAAGCAATGCCCGGGATGCACTCACACTCGCTGTACTGATTGTCCTCGAGATCCGTCAGTACCCACCTTTACTCGTATCTCCGCTCCAGTGCTAACTCTTGTATAGATCGAAGAAGGACAAATATCCTTTCGGATACCCTGGCGATGAATTTGGAAAAAATTCCATTCCAGTTTACGCATGTAGCAAATGCAAGAAGAGGTATCCTCCCGACGCCGAAAACGGGACTGCATGCGAGAGATGTGGCACCGAGAAGACACCTGATACGCAGCGGCTCAAACCGCAGAGAATAGAACCCGAGCCAGATCCTGATATTTTGAAGAGTATAGAGGCCAAACTTCAGGCCTTGAAGGTTTCTAAAGAGAAGGAACCGGAAACTGAAGCAACATGACCCATCGCCCGGGCGTCGTCTTAGACTTGAGATGATGACCACTAATGATCAAAATTGCCAGATCCATGTGTTTGACAATTTGGATAGTTTCAGGATGGGAAAAGAATTGGGGAATCTCTTTATTTTGGACAGTCATGACGAGCGAGCTTTTGCAACCTTTTGGACGAACTTCATCCGATTTCAACATCGCTAGTCTTTCAAGAACTCTCTGGTTTCACGGCCCCTTCGGCAACGCAGCATCATCATCACTCACTCACTACATACCAACACCACAGCCTCGAACCCTCCTCTTGTCTAGGCACAGGCAAGCGTGGGAAAGAGGAACGACGACCAGCATGAAAGACCTTCTTACGCATATCATCTGACACGACACGAACAACGAGAGACTGCATGGGCGGCCTCGATACAATTTATCTACGATCCTCTTGACGACGTTCTGTATGCATCAAATTCTTAGATTGGACCCCTTCCTATTGCCGATGAGACGCAACGATGGGGACGCTGTGAGGGCTAGCATTCAGCATTTCATCGGGCATACATTTTCTACGAGCAGGCAGGTCGTGCAGGAAGATTCGGAGTTGAGCGTATCAAGGCGAGGAGCGAAAGGGGGGAACAGCCAGCAAGCAACGAGGTGGAACAGCAGCAGCATAATTTCGGGGAGCACAGCACAGAGGAGTTTATTTTTCTTTCGAGGAGACAGAGCACCGGTGTGAGACACAGTAGAAAAAGGCGGGAGTGAACGATTGTGGGATATCCAGCTTTGGGTTGTTTCTTAGTATTCCCCCTCCAGAAACCAGTATTCCCTCTTCTCCATAGCCCGGCTTCCAGGCCACATCACTCCCGGAATGACAATCCGTACTATGGAACCACCGCTTGTGTGCCCACCGCTCTTTGCCGTGCGGGTTTGCATGCCATTTGCTTCTGCTTCTCGGCCCTACTTCGCAGGCGGGACTGACCGACTCCCTTGCCGTCCGGTCTTGTGTGTACGTAGTCGCTGTCATCCCAAGACATGCAGTGGTGACATAACCCAGCCCGACGGGTCGGAATCGGTCATCCTTGAACAAACATCCAAAGTCTCGGAAAACGCACGCACGAAATTTCGTGTTCCTGTGCAACACGAACCCCCAATCACTTTGTCACCCTTTTTTTTCGGCCCTCTGGGAGGGAACATAATTTCCCCTCTGTATCATTTTGTGCGTGTGTGTGTGACTGTACCGCCCAGCTGGGACGATCTGCTTATGGCATGTCGCGCCACCCAAATCCCCTTCCCAGGAGCCGGACGAACGAGAATCGAGCGTCACAGGCGTTCCAGATCCACGGCATGTCATTTGTGTAACACATCCTGTTCCCCTCCCAGGCTGCGGTGGCGCCGGCAGCGTGGTTGCTTTGCTCCGGGAAAATTTCCTCGAGGCACGTTCGGGAATTGGGGGAATGTGATGGATGATCCCATTATCTTCCTTGTGCTACGTGCCTACGGGGACGGGTGTCCCCCTCACCGGGTACAATGTCAATCGGGACGATGCAGCAATGATACACAGCGGGCCGCATGGCACTGACCCTCGCCCTTTCTTCTTTTTTCAGCTCAAAACTACTTCGGCCGAGAGCTGGGGGCGGACAGACATGCGGTGAATACTTGCTTCTTGGCGTGACACCTTCCAAAATGAGAATCTACTACTAAGCGCCCGCTTGGAGGAGGCGCTGATGCTCAAGATTGCAGAGGATCATCGGGCCTCACTGGCTATTACGGCGTTTGAAACAACTACCGTGGAATAAGTGTTTTTTTTTCTTTTTGCTTTTGCCTAAGCTAGTCTCGAATTCCTCAATAGTACAAGTAATAATAGCATTGATCACGGCCTCTTGGAAGCGGTATAGCAGAGATTGCTAAGCATCGTTCATACCATAGCATCAGTAGTTCTCCTCAGATATGCCCTCGCCCATGGCAAGCGTGGTGCTGACGGCCTGGCCAACAGTCGTTCTTCTGTTGGGCCGTTTGCCAATGTATCGTATTCCTCCGCTCTGCATTCTGTTGTTCAAGTAGGACATGGCGTCGTCCACAACGTGACTCTCAACAGTGGTATGAAATCGCGCAGGATCCAAGATCTTCATCAGCTTGGGCGTGACGTAGAATCTGCCAGCCACATCCAGCTCCTTGCGCAGGGCATCCTGCTCCACCAGCTGCCAGACCCATGCGATGTTATGCACGGCCTGAACTCTGTTGCGGAACTCCATCTCCTGCTGGAACGTCGGGCCCTGAGGCTGGGTCTCTGGAGGGAACTTAGCTCGTTCGGCGAGCGCAACGGTGACAGGGCGGTAGATATTGCCCTGGAACTTTGGGCCGGTTTCGTCAATATAGATCTTGCCAATCTCCATAACAAATCTCTCCCCAGAGACAGGCTTGAGACGGACTGCGTCACCGATGTGAATGTTCTCAGCTCCGAGGAAGATGCCGCCATAGAACTGCTTCGTCGGATCTGTTGATTGCAATTTGTTAAAGACGGAATACGAGCCGTCGATGGTCAGCGCTGCCATCTTAGATGCTTCGAGACCCACGATCTCCTTATTCCCGGTGAAGCCCTTTGCAAAGGTCGGCCAGTCAATCTCGCCGTAAGTCTTGCCCACCAAGCCTTCGATGCCTATCTGAGGCACGCTGAAAGTCAAGAATGGGCGCATGTCCTCCTCGCCCTTGACAACGTTCTGCTGAGCCAGCCCTGAGTGTCCTAGAGGAGCTAGAAGGTATCTGGCTGAAGTTGAACCGTTGGCGCTGGGATTGTTGTTACCGGGCAATGCAATGATGCCAATTCTCCAAGCTGTAGCCTTGAACCATACCATCTCGCCTTGACGAAACATCGTGTCGTCCCTGAGAGGAGGTGCAGGCGCAGGCGCAGGCGCAGGTGATGGTGTGACGGGTGAAGCTTTCGTCGCAGCCATAGCTGGACTTGGCTTGATCGGAGCTGGACTGGATGTAGGAGTACCTCCGGGGATGGGAATAGGCACCGGGGTAACCTTTTGGGGAACAGGAGTGGGAGTTGCATCCTCAGTCTTGAAAGGCAGAGGTATCGGACGTTCTTTCTTCTTACCAGAGTCCGTCACTTCCACACAGACCTTGCAAGGGCATTGTGTGCGATCGGTAGAGTTGCTAAACAACCAGATCAGGTGGTACACGAACTCTCCGGGGCTTCGAAAACAGTGTTTATCCGCACATCCAGCTGGGTGCCCAACCATGAATGGGTCTTCGCGCTTCTTGTCTTGAATACGGGGTCAGTGAAATTTCTCCTGTATCTCATAAAACGTCTTACCGGAGCCCTGTTTAGCCTTCTGATCCTTGGTTCTTAGCACATAGTGCTCTGGGAAGTCAACGATATACTCCTTCTCTATCTCAGGATTAGCAACAAAGGTAAATGGCAAGCTCGAGAATTGTGAGCAACTGACCTTTGGGCCATCCCATCTCGGCGGCTAGAGCACGCCCGATCGTGAATTTCCAACGTAGAACGCGCGGGTCATCGTCTGGAAGGGGCTCAGACCAGCGTACCGTAGTACGAGAGGACCTTGTGAGATCGTCAGAGCTGTAGACAGTTCCGTCGCTGCGACCGATGGTCACGCGAGTGAACTCTCTCTGGCCACTCGCCATGGTGAGATTCGGGCTGAGACGAGGTTCTCAGGGAAATTGCGGTTTAAGACGACGGGATTGTTCGTTTGGTTTTCAGTCTCTCTGCAAATTACTACCGCGAGAGACGCAAGCCTTGCGAAGAGTACCAGTAGTTTTCCCGAAAACCGACTCTCCGACGACGCGTTGTCGACGCTGCAGAGAGGAAACGGTTTGGCGGTTTGTTTTGGAAGATAAACAAAGCAAGATACCCTTCTTTGCTGCTCAGAGGATAAGATGAGGCACACAGCCGCATATGTTGTGCATGCGGCTTGACTTGCGGTGGGCTCTTTCCTATGAATTAGGCCCTTATCCGGGGAACAACGAAGTCGCTTCCAGGGATGAAAATGATACCCGCAGTCTCTCAGATACACCTGACTGCAAGGCTGTGTATCTCTGGAACTTTCAATTCCAAAGTGAAATCCGTAAATTTGGCCCGTCAAGAGGCGTCAAGGGGACATTGGCCCTGCGGGACTGAAGCTGTGATGTGTAATTCTCCTAAATGGAGTGAGCCTGGCGAGGCCAGTCCTCCCGCCTAACGACCCCCAGCCTCTTGGTACCAAAGAGCCCAAAGCTCACAATGATGGCTCTCTGTAAGTATTCAATTGCTTTATAGGCATCACGGTAAGTCCATTACAAGCTCTAATGCAAACAACAAATATGTGTTCACGCTGCGAGTCCACTATCGTTTGTTTGATGCGTCGAACAAGGCAGCGTGTCTTTCGCGGAACCAACGAAATAGGCTTGGGTCATACTAACTAGCTGCCTTAGTCAGCAGTGGCAGTGGCTTCAGAGTGTGGCTGAATACCCGGCGGAAACACTTCTTGCGAAAGCTTTTTGCTCACTGCCATGTCAAGCTATCTCGTTAGAGAAAATGGGTTTGACGTCGACGGCATGTTACGATGATGCTTTAGTTATCACAATAAATGCTATCAATGAAGGAGTGTCACTAGGTTGACGGTTTCCGTCCTTCCTGTTTCTTCAAAGTTTGATTTTTGCTCAGTCTTTCATCTGTAGAAGGTGGTCTATTCGTGGTCGTGACCTATTTCCAAATTATCGAAACTCGCCGGATATAAGGTGCCCTTGATAATAATTTCTCCGGCGTTGATGCTCAAAGCCGAACGCGAAGTGGCGATGCGGCGCCAGGCCGCTCGCTGCGCAAGTTGCGGCCGTCGATCTCAAGACTCTTACAGGACGCTGCCAGGCCGGAGTCGTACGCTATTACCGCAAGACCGGCTATTTCCACGTTTCATTCTGGTCCGCGACGATCCCGATCATGGAGCCGGGCTGTGTCCATGACGCTCAGTTTATATATAATGTGCATGGCTAATGTTCTTTAATAGCCATCACATAGCCCAACTGGCAGTATCTTTCAACGAACGGTCGAGGTTTGAAAGACCATAGAAACACAAACACAGTGAGGGAATCCAGAGTGATATAACAAGCGATTGCTTCTATTTTAATAAATAAATTTTATTTTTGATTATGACGAATTTTGCCTTCGAAACAGAGGGGATCGAGGTCGTTCGCCAATTTGCAGATCAGGTCCGGGGTCGAACATGTAAGTCTAGACTCTTTGAGTGGAATGCTGTCTGATATCTTACACAAGACGCCTGTAGTTCTTATTACTGGACCTAGTGTGAATGGCATCGGAGCAGAGACTGCCATCTCCCTTGCTCATGGTGCACCGGCAATTCTTATCTTACTTGGCCGGTCACTTCAGAAAATAGAGCCTGTGATTAGCACAATCCAGTCCATCAACTCGTCGATACGGGTAAAATTCGTCGAGACAGACCTCGCGTCCCTGGCAAGCGTGCGAAAGGCAGCGCAGTCGATCCTCGATGACCCTGAAATCGAGCACATTGACGTCATCATCAACAATGCCGCGATCATGTTCTGTCCATATGAGAAGACCGTCGACGGCTTCGAGCTACAATTCGCCTCGGGTCATCTCGGTCACTTCGTCTTGACCAACTATCTGATGCCAAAGATCCTCGCCGCTGGCCCTGGTTCCCGCATCGTAAACGTCTCCAGCAGCGGGAACAAACTCGGCAGTATCAATTGGGAGGACCCCAACTTCACCGTGGAAGGCTCCTACACACCGCTCAAAGGTTACGGCCAGGCAAAGACGGCCAACATCCTGTTCTCTGTCGCCCTGAACAAGCGGCTAGCGGGAAAAGGCGTTCACTCCTACGCACTGCATCCGGGGAGCGTAGCAACCGGTTTACAAAGGCATTTGGACAAGGACATCGCCGATGCGGCGTCTGCCATTGTCCTCGGCGATTCAAGCGCCAGGACGCAGAGGAAGACGCTGCAGCAAGGCTGCTCCACCACCCTGAGGGCAGCACTTGACCCCGATCTGCCACGCCAGGAGGGCGTCTTTCTTGCTGACTGCGAGCTGGTGACCGAGTCATTCTGGCTTGCGCCATGGAGCACGGATCCCCAGAGTGCGGAGCGTCTGTGGAAGTTGAGTGAAGATTTGGTAGGTGAAAATTTCGAGTATTGAATAAGTCGACGAGGGACGGTGCTCAAGATATCAAGTCACTTCACGTTCGTATGACGACCAGATATTTCATCCCCATTTAGAAGGGGGCCTTTTCTGTATTGAATGGCCATCGCTGGCTCAAAGGAGTGTGGACTCATGAGAAGGTTTAGAATGTCATAAGGCGTGAAGTAAGTCTAGCAAAAAAATAACTCCGGAACCAATGCAGCGCTATAATCAAAGTTGCCTAACCATCCAAAAATGCGAAGCCACCGGTAACCCAATATCCCGTGCATTCCCCGTCTCCGAGATTCCCACCCTTTAGACCGGGGTATCATGAATTTTTGTTGTGGCGTAACTCTAAAAAACTTCTCGTCCACCATTTACAGGGATCGCTTCTGGATACCGCACTTTGTCAGGCACTCCTCAACACCTAGAGCGATGCTGGCGGGGATGGCAGAGCGGATCTTGTCGATGTCAGCTCCGTCAATGCTCTGGCCGAAAGTTGCCTGAAGGACGTCATCGGTAAAGGCAAAGGTCTCATCGGCAATCTGGCCGGTACCAAAGTCCTCAGAAGCAAAGGCAGCGACGAAGACGGCATCCTTGCAGTCGGGGTTGAACTGAGTGTGGACCGAACCCTGGTAGAAGGGGGTCATCTGGAAGGGGTTGATGGTGGTCGTGATAACTCGGCGCTTGCCATCAGCATCGAGTACGCCGTTTTCGGGGGTCATCTCCGTGACCAGCTTGCCTTCGACGACAATCTGTAGCTCCGCGGACCGAGGGTGCACATGGAGAGTGTTCATGCCACATGGCTTGACGCGACCAACAGCCATGCCGGCTCCAGTGCTGACAAGAGCAGGGAATGTCTTGCGGTTGGCAGCCACGAGCTCACCACCCTTGCCGGGGTTGGCCTGTGGCGTGTTGAAGTCGAAGACGAATTGCTCATCCTTAGGGAGAAGCTTGAAGCGGTCGGCGGCACTGGGGAGAGATATGAGTATGGTAGTTAAGAGGATGATCTAGTCGTAAGAAGACTCACGTATCAGCAATGAAGAGTTGCTGTGTTAAGCTTAGGCCGGCAGAAGTAGTAGCGGCCGCAGCAGCAGCAGTTGTCGTGCTCGCGCTGGCAGACTGCTGACCCGGAGCAGGAGCAGCGAAGACTGCAGCGGTCTGGGCCAGGATAGCAACAGTAGTGGAAGTGAAACGCATTTTGATAGTTATTGAATTATAACTCTGAGATTAAGTTCCAAAGAAATTATGCTGGAAGTGAAGAGTGAAGGACTCAAGGAAATGAAGACCTAGGAAATGAGAAAGAAAATAGAGAGAAATGTAGGAAATGCTTGTTATTGCTTTATTTGTTTGCTTGGTGATGATGATCGAAACTCAATGTGATATCGAGGATCAGACCAAGTCTTATACTTTCCATCAACAAAGGCAATCCTACCTAGACTCTTGCTCATGACCGCTTGGGTCGACGCCTCTCCGCAGAAGATGACAATAGAATTGTCAGTAGCGCTGCTGCGGAGTCTAACTGAGAGCGCCAGCCTCCCCGCATGCATCCGGCTCTTTGCTGGCCATGATGGCTGTGGGAAGTCGGGAGGAGGGTGTTCCGGAGGTCAGCACTACCCCAAAGCCACAGCTTCTATTTGGCGAGTTGGTTTGTAACTCAAAGAAGGGCGGCGTAAAATAATGGCGAGTAAGACAGACCGTTTGTTAGACCCGTGATTTTTGCCTGATGCTCACTGGACAGCGGTTGTGTGCAGGCGGTCACTCCGGGGCTGTGCCAACGCGGTTGTTTTTAGCGCGCCTAAAAATAAAAGCCTTTCTTCCACGTCAACAGCCCTCATTTCCATCAGCACCCGCCCTTCATTGTTAGTTGGAAATTTCCCGCCGCTTGCCGCACAGGTCAGAGTGAGAGATTACTTAGAATGAGATAGAGTTTAGTCCGGGGCCGTCGGCGGGACAGCCTTGTCTTCCGGGGCTTTTCCGAGACTAGACAAGTTGAAACGAAACAATTATAGCCTTTCGCTCACTTGAGATGTTCCCCATATGTCGGCCGCCATGGTCCCGCTGCCGCATTGCGTGGCCCAATCCCCATCTGGTGAATCATTCGGCCGCCAACACTTCTGCTCTCAGAACAATAAGCGCTGACGCCCCAGACAATTGGTCATTGCTTTCCTCTTCAACGAGGCTGAGTGCCAAGGCCTAGCCTTTCTACCACCGGCTTGTCTGTGATCCGTCCGTAGTCTCTTGCCTGGCTCTGTTGATGACTCTTTCGATGTCTTCCTTCCTCGGGAACTCGCGCCGCCGAAGAATGCCTTAAGGAAGTCGCCAAAGTCAAGGCCTCTGGATCTCAACCAGAGTAGTGGAATGGCCGGAATAACCACAGAACCATTAGCTCAAGTGAGACTCCTCCATCACCGGTCCAGCATCCAAGACGCCAGCATATCACGTGAAATCTCATCCAAATGTAGGACTCGCGATCCATGCTGCGTTCGTCAAGGAGGTTGCACTGCCAAGTCTGACGTCGGACTTGTCGGGGAAGTCAGCACCTTAGTCAAGTCCGAGATCAACTAATATGCGGAGCTCCGCCTTTCGTGCTCAGCATATTGTTCTCTCGTCAGCCTGGGGAGTTTCTTCTTGACATTCATCCTTGAACTTGATCGAGACTGTCATTATCTACCTCCAAACAGCTTACAGCGCCTTCGACCAAATTCCGCCGAAGATGTGAATCGGCTGAGGATAATCATCTGTGACGGCGGTGGAAGGCTTCGCATTTGGCGACGCGGCGCCTCCCTCTGGTGCAATGGATTCTGGGGGCATTCCACTTGGATGCTGTCCCCTCCAAAGTCATGAAGACCGACAAGTGCGAAGAATGAGATTCCCATGTCGTGAAAAGCAAGATTATGGCAGCGAGTCATGCGAGCCTCTCGAGCCTTTGAGCATCATTCGGATCGAGCCTACTTCTTTGCTTGTAACTCCATCAGATTCAACCTTTGGGCGGATTTATGGCCATCTTGCACATGGAACCAGGGATGTTGATCTCGTGTAAGGATCTTCCACCGGCACTTGCCAATCCTCCGATCTTGGTCCCACTCCCTTCAGATGAACAAAGCTTAATTGAACAATACTTGGCGACGAGGCTTGCGTAAGTCTTGTTTCGCCTAGGCTTTCTGGACGATGTCCTATTCGAAGAGAACATTCAGATGCCCTGGTTGATACTCGTCGCAAGATTGTCAAGCGTCGTGTGTTGTTACCAAATCACGACGCTAGACGCCACCACTTGGCGACGGATGGTAGTACGACTATACAGTCAGTACTAATACATCCGCTGCCTCGCGACTTCGGGGACAAAACTCCTCTCACGAGTTTTAATGAGACACAATCAGAAAGGCCAAAGAGCAACACGAAGAGAAGCAAAGAAACTGAGCCATCTGCCTTGGCGCACACACTGGTGGGTGTTTCATTTCATTCATTTGAATTGCATCGCAAGTGCTGTGCCGCTCATCGGCCTGATGCTCATGGCAGTAATCTCGCACCGCTCTGGAGTAACGGGATCCCGAACCACTGCTTCCATGCGTCATCATCGAGATGAAGAGTTGTGTGAGCGGTTGGGTTGTGACTGGCTCTTCACATTGACTATCGTTTGTTTGCATTAACCTGTTGATGATGGATGTTTTGATCGGCTAGTCTGCTTGGTGCAGAATGGCGTGCACGCGATATTGGCAAAATGGTGTCAATCTATTGGTGATTAGATCACTGGTCGACGATCTCGGTCGAATCAGCGTTCCAGTGCTCTGGCTGGTCAACGGCGTGGGTTGGAAATCTCCCCTGGGGCGAGCGCGGTCAATGAGGCGAGATGGTGCCGGTGCGTTGAAGCGTTGCAGTTCATCTCGCCTGCTGTCTAGTTTCATTTACGGCCTCTTCCTATTGGTGTGCCTGAACGGCATCCCCTGGCTAATACAAATGTCTGCCGGACAGGAGACGGCCCTCATTGGTGGTCGCATGACGGGAATTGAGCCCAACTCGATTCGCGCAATGTCAAGCAATTTCCTGCTGCTTGACCCACGACGTTTTGCCTCAACGGGGAAGCGTGCAAAACAGTCGCTCCGATGCGCCAATACGCCTTCAAAGGCCTGGCACTCCACCAAAGCGGTCGAGGCACGGCCGCGGCTAGCCAGCCCATACCTTGCGATGCCCCCAGAAGTGGATCTGTGTGTATTCTGTTCTGCTGCTGGTGCTCTGCAGTTGAGGCTTTTCTGCAAGCCTCTGGCAACGCTCGCTCGCTTGGCTGTGCTCCTTTTTTCCTTCTCCTTGCTCGTCTCTCGCCTGCTCTCTCTCTTCCCCAGTCACTCGTTGAACACCACATTCATTCAGTTTGCTTTCATTTTTTCTATTGTCCATTTGGACTATCACGCTCCTTTTGCACAGGACCTCGCTCGTTACGACCCGACTATACTTACTTAGCTCCTGTGGCGCGTTGCTGAAGAAACTCGCTGGAACGCGCTATTCCGAGACATTGGCGTCATGCTATGATACTGGACTGAAGGCGAACCCTCAACCGTTTCCCCGCAAGCACAGTATCAGACTCGCTCTGTTTTGCCGCGAGACAGCTGTTGTTGTTGAGACAAAAGGCCCTGGCTCTTCGTCGCACAGCTTCACCTTTGTAAACTCCAAGATAGACTCTTCACGAGATCCGGCACCATGAAGATCGCAACGTTACAGGCCGCACTTGGCTCGGCCATGTTATTATTATCTGCGCACACAGCAAGCGCATCCAACTCTCACCGAAGGGCGCACAACCACTATGGCAAGAGACATTCGCACGGCCATGAGCATAACGAGTTGATGGCAAGCCCGGTGGCCGGTCGGGATCTCGAGGACCGAGACCTCGAATGCACGTTTCCTTTCGATGATCCACACGTGGTACCAGTTACCCAGCATCTGAAGAATAAAGGATGGGCCATGCCGCCGGATCGGGCTTGCACAGTGGGAAACTATTGCCCAATTGCTTGCAAGCCAGGCATGGTGATGAACCAGTGGCAAAAGGGCTCGAATTATGTCTACCCGCAGTCGATGGTACGTCTCTCACCACACAATATGTCGGTGTGGACGCATATACTAACAAAGGTTAGAATGGTGGTCTGTATTGTGACAAGGGAGGTGTCGCGACAAAACCCTTCCCAGATAGACCTCTATGCGTCGAGGGAACGGGTGCCGTCCAGGCCGTGAATAAGGCCGGGAAGACTGTTGCTTTTTGTCAGACTACCTTGCCAGGAGACGAAGCCATGGTCATCCCCACAGCAGTGGACGGAACAGTAACCATCGCTGTTCCCGGCCCCAACTATTGGGCTGCTACTGCATCGCAGTATGTATTGTTTCCATAATAGTATTGCACAGAAGTTGCTGACAGTCTTCTCAGTTTTTATATTGGGCCTCCAGGAGTTTCAACTGATGACTGCTGTGTTTGGGGTTCGGAGGATAAGCCTTGGGGAAACTGGGCTGCCTATGTCGCAGGTGCCAACACGGTTGCGGGCGGCACGACTTTCCTCAAGATTGGTATGAACCCAATCTATATGGATTCGAAATGGAAGAGTGTGAAGCCCAGCTATGGGCTTAGGATTGAGTGCCCCGATGGTGGCTGCAACGGACTCCCATGCTCGATTGGCGAGGGAGATATTGGCGTGACTGAAAGCCCCTCCGCGGATGTGGGAGCCGGCGGTGCTTCTTTCTGTGTTGTGACCGTGCCCAGCGGCTCAACTGCCAACATTGTTGTCTTCAACACTGATGGCTCGACGGGTGATGACAGCGAAGAGACCTCATCTTCATCAGAGGCGGAAGCGCCTACCACGAGCACGCAGGCGCAGCCGACCACCACTTCTACGACTTCATCCGCTGTTCCAACTACTACCTCCGAAGAGACAACTTCTACTACAAGCAGTAGTAGTAGTAGTAGTAGCAGCAGCAGCAGTAGCACCGAGGCATCGTCTTCATCGACGCCTGCAACGACGTCCAAGGTCTACAGTGTGTTGCCTGGTATTTTCCGGGAAAATGGAACCTCAACTGCAGGAGTTCTGAGCACTGGCGGATCGGTGACAGCGCAAGCCACCATTACGACTGGCTCGCCGACGAATGTTCCTGTCCCAACAACAACTGCATCTGAAAATGATGCCATGAACCCCGATCAAGGTGGCGCCGCCATTGCTGGCCTAGTCGTGGCTCTTGTCGCAGCCGCTTGGCTGTATTGAAACTGACCTCCGTTGTCGGAGAGCAAGTCGTTTCATCTTCTTCCCAGCAGCATCATATGTTTCGAATTCTTTGATGTCTATACTTCCCGAGCTCGCGTCAGGGTCAGGTAGCGTGGTGCCGGTCGTCCTTTGACAGACCTCACGCCGAGACGCTTTGGCCGGGAGCCTCTTCAAACACCTTTTCGCTATTGCTGCTGGCCTTTTCAAATCTTCTTCGACCTATCTCCAACCATAGTTGCCTTATCTTGGCCTATTGGTGACTTTTTGACTATATGCCGACGATAACGTTCTTTCTTTGATCCTAGAACCATTCGTCTTTCGGCTTCACATACATATTCGACCATCTTAGATTATTGCCCTATTGGCAGTAGTGTTTAGTGTTTATACGGAACGGCACTTCGTGGCTGATCCGCTTTCGACTTCTTGGATATCACCTTTGCCGCTTGGCTTTCGCGCATTTTGGACATTTTCGACATTATACCCATGCCCATTTGGAGTGGAGCTCGTTTTTTTCTTCTTCAAGACTTGGAGCAGTCTTCTCGAGTGAATTTTTTTGGGGGGGTTCGTCTTGGCCTTGGAATTGCATTGCGAGGACACAGCCTAGAAGAGGGAAAAGGTTCTCCCAACGCTGGGGACCCTGGATGGTAAAAAGGGTATATGCCGGCGGAGGGTACCGGGGAAACTCTATTCGTTGGAGATGGATGGTTTGGTGAGAATTATTGTTGGCAGATGTTTCTTGAAGAGACGGACGAGTGAGCTTGGTGTTATCAGATATGATGCTGGACGATATATACACAGATGCAATATATGACTTACGTATCGGGGCAGAGCAAGCTGTCAAGATCTCGTGTCGGCTCTTGCGAAGCTGAAAGGAAAAATAAAAAACCCGTTTTCGGCAACCAGCCTCATCTGCTATGTGACAAAACCTGACCAGACAAAGTTGTATGGACTTCCAAATACTTGGTTGTTGCTCCATCTCAGTTTCTCGAAGCTAAGTAGTAGTACAGGGTATTGATATATGGTTTTTTTCAGGAAGCGACGAAGCCGTTGCGTCAGTATTGCTGTTCTTTGACCCACGCTGGCACATCTTCCACGTCCACTCCTTCCTCCCGCATCCTCTCCAGTATGACTTGTGTGACGTTCGGCCACCCTGCTACTAGCGGCCCCTTTTGCTTCGCCCCCATAATCGCAAAACGCCCGCTCGAGTGAGCTAGAAAGCCGTGCATGAGGCCTTGTGCTATCAGGCTTGCTACTACGCCTTCGACCTCCTTCATCGACGCTGGCAGATTCCCCCAGAACAGCCCCTCGCTCGGCCGTAGTTTCTTGGGCCCGCCCGGCGGTGGCACCAGTAGTGAGTCTGCGTCCGGAACATTGTTGCTTACTGCCTTCATGAAGAGAGAATTGATGTGTGGCGGTCGGCCACGAGGCGTTGGTTTCGCGGGCACGTAGCCTTCCATGCGTTTTTGGACGTACGACGCCGCCGTGACGACGTCGGCAAGATTAAGTGTTGCTGCCGCTCGCGAACCTGGGTCTGCGGGTGGGTTGTACGTGAGTAAGAATGTCTTCCGAGTAAATGAGCGCCAGAGCAGTGAGCGTAGGCGATACGTGAATGTCAAGAGAAGACCTTTTGTGTAAAGCCAATCGGCATGGGTCGACAAGGCATTCTGGAAAGCGAGAAAGTCTCCTTTCCGAACAGCGGCGATGATCGGCCGCAAAACAGGAGCAAGCGTTTGAGCCTCCGGGCGACTGAGAAGCGAGTCACTGGGGAAGCGTCCCAGCATAATATTGGAAGGTATTAGGTAGGTTAGGATGAGGCGGCGGTGCTTCTGAAATGTGGGAGGTGTCTGAGTGTACGCTTCTTGTAGAGCAACAGCAGCCCGTAGAAAGTTATCCGAGTCGAAATTGAATCGCCCGAGGTAATACAAGAAAGTGACTCGCTGGGAGGCGGGAAAGAGAGATAGCGGCGGTCCGCTGGTGGATATATTTGTGAGAAGCTGAACGGCGAGTCTTGACTTGCCGCACTGTCATCACAACAATTAGCTGGTAGGCCTCTTGTGCACGCATTCAGACACTTACTGTGAAAAGGAGCTTCAACGTGAGATTGGCGAATATATAGACACCGATCTTCTTTCCTGCGGGAGGAGCATATCTAGTGCTCGTTCTATCTGTAAGACAAGAAGTGAATATCTTCTGGATGATGTCTGCGGAGGTTTCCACGATAGATTTGCTATCCTCGTCCCCGACCACCTTGCGCCGCCCACTGGTCAACTCGGGCCTCCTATTCAGGATCATGACGACTTTTGATAGAGCTTCAGACAAGGATATGCTAGTCTTGAACATAATCACACCAAATGTAGGGTTGGCGAGCGCAGTCGCGCAGGATCTAAAGCTAATTAGTATCGAGAGAAAGTCGCATATGGCCTTCTTTCACTCACGTCAGTAGTCCGCATAGCTTCTCGTGAACATCCACCATGTCATCGAAGTTCGCGTCCCTCCAATACTGGAGATATTCCTTCATGAACGATACAAAGCCTGGCCAGGGCGACCCTCGTCCCTCAGGGACATCGTCCTCCTCTGGCAGGCATTTCTCAATGAGATTTTCGAGTGCCTGGCTCTTGACCGGGAAACTCTGTTTCAATTCCCCACGGAGCCCGTGGTACATATCAGGGCCAGCTGGGTCCACCTGAAGCCAATCGCAGAGGCCGTCTCCATTTTGATTGACGATGAAGCCCCTAATGCCCGTCAAGAATTGAGTAACCAGGGCCATCTTGAGGCGCGTGAAGCCCTCAATCCAAGACGGTGGCTGCTAGCCCACCCAGGCCTCGTAGAATGTACCGGAAAGACTCGTTCAGATTTTGTACGGTCAGCTATAATCAAATATCGCAGGGCCAAAGGCCTTGTTCTAGGGGGCGTGTGACCTTGATATGTAGTTTACTTTGTTTAAGTGTGATTGAGGCTAGTGCGGTTACTTGGTGGTACCTAGGTAGCTTTTGGTAGGTAGTGGGGTCAATTGAGCCATTGTTACCAAAGAAGCGCAAGCATTCCATGGATAATCAATTGAATTGGCAGTAGCAAGTGTAGACGTAAATACAATTACAGACTGGGAAAATTTGAAAATGGGAGTTTGCATAACTGGAATTCATATCATGAAGTTTGTTAATCCCGAGTAACTACAAGCCTGGGCAATAGTGTCTTTAACTTAAGTATGTATATCAGTGGGTTTTTGTGCGTCTATCCAAACTACCTATGTATCATACAGACTCTATCCTTTGCACCACCATAGCAGACGCCGCACCACCGCCGTTGCAGATTGCTGCCACACCATACTCACCAGGCTTGAGCTGATGAAGCAATGTGACCAGAATTCTGGAGCCTGAGCTACCAAGGGCGTGGCCCAAAGAAATTGCACCACCAAGAGGATTGACCTTTGCGCCCTCGAGGCCGAGTATCTATAAACCATGTTAGTCTCATTCAAGACTGTGCAAGGAAATGCGTTACCTTCTCGTTGGCCTTGATAACTGCAGCGAAGGCCTCGTTGAACTCCCAGATGGCGACTTGATCTTTGGTGATCCCGGCTCTCTCAAGAGCGATGGGTACGGCCTTTGCGGGCGCGATGGGGAAGTCAATGGGGTCGACAGCAGCATCTGCAGAGCCACAGATGCGCGCCAAAACCCTTGAGCCAGATCCATACTCCTGCGCGATCGCCTTGCTTCCAAGCACAAGCGCACTCGCGCCATCGTTCAGGGTTGACGAATTGGCGGCAGTAACTGTGCCGGTACCATCACGAATGAAAGCCGGCTTCAGCGTTGGCACCTTCTCCAGTTTAACATCCAAGAAGCCCTCGTCTGTGTCGATCACCGTGTCACCCTTTTTGCCCGGTACTGTGACCGGCGCAATCTCGTCTGCAAAAGCCTTCTCTTTCCATGCCGCTTGCGCTCGTTGATATGATTGAATCGCATATTGATCTTGCATCTCCCTCGTGACTTCGTATTTCTTAGCAGTGTTCTCGGCGCAGTTGCCCATGTGAAATTGGTCGTACACGTCCGTGAGGCCGTCCTTGATCAAACCATCCTCCATCTTGATATGACCGAATGGCGGCATGCTACTGGCTCGCGGGACATAGTAGGGCACACGGGTCATGTTCTCCATACCGCCCGCAACTTGTGCCTCAGCTAAGCCCAGCTGGATGTTTTGGGCGGCGAATGCGACGGCCTTGAGTCCAGATGCGCAGACCTTGTTGATGGTAATGGCCTCGACGGAGGTCGGCAGACCGGCGAAAACGGCTGCTTGCCGAGCCGGAGCCTGTCCAACGGAACCTTGGAGGACATTTCCCATATAAACATCGGTAATTTTCTCGACGGGTACTCGGGATTTCTCGATGGCGGATTTGATTGCTACGGCGCCGAGCTTCGGCGCCGGTACGGTCGTGAAGGAGCCATTGAACTTGTCATGAAGTTAGAAAAGGGTTAGATTTGAGGCTATCGAACAAGAGTGGCTCACTTTAGCTGTGGGCGTTCTCGAGGCACTTAGAATGTAAGCATCCCGGATCTCTTGCTGTAGAGCCGGCCTGGTCGAAAACCGTCGAGCCGACACGTTCCTGCATGTGATAGCGAGACCAACGCCGTTGCCAATGGCAGGTCGCAGTCGAGAGGCACTCATTCTTTGCAACTATGAATACAGACAGTCAAGAGACTTGGCAAGAACCGAGAGAGACCAAGAAAGAAAATGAAGATTGAGGATTAGAGCTGGAATAGCATTGTATTTGGCTTGAGGAGGAGGGAATGGGTAGCCGTCACTCCTCGGCTTAAGGCGGGGCCTTGGGGTAGCTTAAAATGCCGTGTTACCCTGCAATACCCGCTGACACTCCAGATGGTCCGGGGAAGCACTAACCCCGAAATCGTTCCGAAACCGACAAGGCGCAGTGTCCCGACTCACCTAGCAATGAGCAACCGGTACTCCGGTTTGAGAAAGGCCTTTTAAACCCTTTCAAGGGGGAGCCTTGAGTCCCCTTCTAATCTAGCTTGTGACCTCGTGTAGACGTTCTGTCTCGCAGTATCAGGACGCCATGCCTGCAACGAACGGTATAAGCGTGGAAGCCATGTCGAGGAGGCTGAGCGCCTGATTACAGAGTCTGGCGAAGACATCTAGTTGGCACGTCTGCCGTAGAAACGCTTCCTCTTACCAATTCTCACGATAGCAGATAGATCATAACCGTGTCGCCTTGCGAGTAACCAGGTAATAATGCGGGAGCCAGTGTCAATCTCTCTCAATCCGTGTTTTTCGTCCAGCCAGCGCCCAACACTGCTGAATAATGGCCTAACGATTCACGCCATCACGTGCTCAAGTCCCACTGACGCCACCCCAGGCGAGATCCCTCTCAGTGCATTATCGATACCGAAAGATAGGTAGGTATTACTGCTTTTGTTTGACTCCCTCCTCCTATCCCCTTTCCACTTCAAGGAAGGATCATCGACGGTCGAGGACGCTCACATCCCTTTACCATCATCACCTCATCATCGCAAATCGTCCAGCGTCTTTCGCTCCCCGGGCCACCTCACATCAAGAAGAACGCCACCTAGAACTGCAAGATGTCTACCGCAGCCCGCCGTCGGTTGATGCGTGACTTCAAGGTTAGCATCATGCTCGAGGACATTATGAGAGGCAGTTCGAATACTAACTTTCACCGAAGCGTATGCAGACTGACCCTCCTGCTGGTGTCTCTGCCTCCCCTGTTCCCGATAATGTCATGACTTGGTAGGACCTCCTCCGCAGCCACTTTAAAAGACGTCTTGCAGGACTAACTTGTGCTCGAACAGGAACGCCGTCATCATCGGCCCTGCCGATACGCCTTTCGAGGATGGAACTTTCCGCCTGGTGATGCACTTCGAGGAGCAGTATCCCAACAAGCCCCCATCCGTCAAATTCATCAGCCAGATGTTCCACCCGAACGTCTACGCCACAGGCGAGCTCTGCCTGGATATCTTACAAAATAGATGGAGTCCCACATACGACGTTGCAGCGGTGCTGACGAGTATTCAGAGGTGAGCGCGTCCCCTCGTTTTGACACGGGCATCCGCTGCAACTATTGATGATAACATACTAAACTTGGTTGTGACAGTCTATTGAACGACCCCAATACCGGCTCACCCGCAAACGTCGAAGCTTCCAACCTGTACAAAGATAATCGCAAAGAATATACCAAGCGAGTCCGCGAGACTGTAGAAAAGAGCTGGGAGGATTGATAGCGGTCATAAGCGGACACATGGAAGAAAGCCTACGTAGGTGGACTAGACGGGGCCAAGATGAACTACGGAAATTGAGACCAGTCGAGGACAGAATGACAGGAACAGCATGATACCACGTCTGCGACGGGTGGAAAACTGGCGTTTGGCTCTGGGACCAGCATTCTCCTCTTACTGATGTGTCCCTCTGTGGATCAGTCCGTTCGGCCAGGCGTTCGACAGGTCATCCTCCCTCTGCTGCAGTGAGCGTTGACTAGGTGTGCTCTGGTTGTGATTTGCCTTTGCAGGCTATTTGCAGTAATACTCATGGGGACTTTATGGGCGGGGTGTTCTCGGTCATTGCATTTATGCAGGCGTGGATAGTTTTATACCATAGACACAGCCGAATGCCTATCAACTTTTGCTCTGGCAAGGACATGACTATCCATTTATTCCTTCTTTGATGACTGTATTTTGAGACCATATTGCTTTGTTGTCTCGCGCACCTTGACAGACGGCTTTGCTAAATTACAAAAGCTGCTGAGTTGGCTCTTGTTATATGACGGCATTGGTGGCCAGTGTTAGGAAAGCGACACTGAAGCACTTAAGATTAGCAGGCTTTCGTAGGGTGACGGAGGGGACGTGTTAGCGTCTGTCCTTCGTCCCACCCACCACCTCGCCGCATGAAACCACAGCCGAAGGACAAATTAGCTGCAGGAGCCTACGCGACGCTTGGTCGCGTTTATCCCTGAAGAAGGCCCCTTGTTTCTTTCCACCACCTGCTGCGGTTGAAGTTACAGTCACAGCGTCGTCTCTTTTGGTCATCTCTGCGACCTCGATCAGCGCCCGCAACCCCCGACAACTTGTCGCATCGCGACTGACGCCTTCTTCGCCATTTTGTTTGTTTTGTCCCCTTCCAACGGCTGCGCGGATCGCTCGCCGCCTATCGGGCCCCCTTTTGATTCCTGCTGCGGCACCGCCGCACTTATGAGATCACCTCGTACGCTCCAAGCTACGTCGCGCCGTCATCATGTCGACTACGAATAGTATCAAGGTCGTGGCCCGGTTCCGGCCGCAGAACCGCATCGAGCTCGACTCTGGCGGCCAGCCCATCGTCAGATTCGATGGCGAGGATACTTGTACCATAGATGTGCGTTTCAGAAGCCTTCCCGCGATGCCCGATGGGCCCACAGCTAACAGATCTGCCACAGTCCAGAGAGGCGCAAGGCTCGTTCACGTTCGACCGCGTCTTTGACATGTCATGCAAGCAGTCCGACATTTTCGATTTCTCTATCAGGTCCACGGTCGAGGATATCTTGAACGGCTACAATGGCACTGTGTTTGCCTATGGACAGACCGGTGCCGGCAAGTCCTACACCATGATGGGAACCAGTATAGATGACGATGAAGGCCGTGGTGTTATCCCGCGTATCGTGGAACAGATCTTTGACAGCATCATGTCGAGTCCCGGGACAATCGAATATACCGTACGAGTGAGCTACATGGAGATTTACATGGAGAGGATCCGAGATCTGTTGCAACCTCAAAACGACAACTTACCAGTACATGAGGAGAAGAATCGTGGTGTCTATGTTAAGGGTCTGCTCGAGATTTATGTGTCAAGTGTTCAGGAAGTGTTTGAGGTCATGAGGAGAGGTGGAAATGCAAGAGCTGTGGCTGCCACCAACATGAACCAGGAATCCTCGCGTTCGCACTCTATCTTCGTCATCACTATCACTCAGAAAAACGTGGAGACAGGTTCTGCGAAGAGTGGACAGCTCTACCTGGTTGATCTGGCTGGTAGCGAAAAGGTCGGCAAGACCGGTGCGAGTGGTCAGACGCTCGAAGAGGCGAAGAAGATCAACAAGAGTTTAAGTGCGCTGGGCATGGTCATCAACTCCCTCACAGACGGCAAATCTTCACATATTCCCTATCGAGACTCGAAGTTGACTCGTATATTGCAAGAGTCGCTAGGTGGTAACAGTAGGACAACGCTGATTATCAACTGCTCGCCAAGTAGCTACAATGATGCCGAAACCCTCAGCACACTCCGCTTTGGTATGAGAGCCAAATCGATCAAGAACAAAGCCAAGATCAATGCCGAGCTTAGTCCTGCCGAACTCAAGGCCCTTCTCGCCAAAGCCAAAACTCAGATTACCACGTTCGAGAATTACATTGTCAACCTGGAGGGTGAACTTCAGCTATGGAGAGCTGGAGAGTCTGTCTCCAGGGATCGATGGGTACAACCGTTATCTGCAGATGCGCTCCCTGCGCCAAAGTCCCAGCCGGCCAGGCCATCAACACCGTCAAGGCTCGCTCCCGAGAGTCGTGCAGAGACACCGGCCATCTCAGAGCGTGCGGGGACGCCTTCTCTGCCATTAGATAAAGATGAGCGCGAGGAGTTCTTGCGTCGTGAAAACGAACTACAAGATCAATTATCCGAGAAGGAGTCTCTCGCTACAACAGCAGAGAAGCACTTACGCGAAGCCAAAGAGGAATTGAACTTGCTGAAGGAGCATGATAGCAGAGTCGGCAAAGACAATGAGAGGCTCAACAGTGAAGTGAACGAGGTCAAGATGCAACTAGAGCGGCTAACGTTCGAGGGCAAGGAGGCTCAGATTACGATGGATGCTCTCAAGGAGGCGAACTCGGAGCTCACTGCTGAACTGGATGAGGTGAAGCAGCAGCTCCTAGATGTCAAGATGAGCGCCAAGGAGACGAGCGCAGTTCTCGATGAGAAGGAGAGGAAGAAGGCAGAGAAGATGGCCAAGATGATGGCTGGATTCGATCTTGGTGGCGAAGTCTTCAGCGACAACGAGCGCCAGATCGCAGAGGTTATTGACCAAGTAGATGCGCTACATGAGCAGAGCTCTACTGGCGACCCAATTCCTCCAGATGACTTGAAGGCGCTCCGTGCGAAGTTGGTTGCAACCCAGGGTATTGTACGACAAGCTGAGCTCTCCTTGTACAGCGGGGCGTCAAGTGATTCTGAAGCACGCCGCCGTGCCGAGTTGGAGGCGCGTCTTGAAGCCCTGCAGCAGGAATACGAAGATCTCTTGACTCGTAACCTTGGTGAGGGTGATGCCGAGGAGATCAAGTCTCGCCTTGCGCAAGCCTTTGCCGATAGGCAGAACACGCAAGTTGAGCTAGTTGACGACCTACGGGCAGACATCACCCGCAAGGTTGCTGAGAATGAACGCATGAAGGTCCTCATTGAGGATCTCCAGCGCCAAGTCAAGGCTGGCACTGCCGCGCCGATGGCCAATGGCAAGACCATTGCTCAGCAGATGGCTGAGTTCGACGTCATGAAGAAGAGCCTGATGCGCGATCTCCAGAACCGTTGCGAGCGCGTCGTCGAGCTCGAGATCTCCCTTGACGAGACTCGCGAGCAGTACAACAATGTGCTGCGGTCGTCGAACAACCGCGCCCAACAGAAGAAGATGGCCTTCCTCGAGCGCAACCTCGAGCAGCTCACCCAGGTGCAGCGCCAGCTCGTCGAGCAAAATTCGGGCCTCAAGAAGGAGGTCGCCATTGCGGAGCGCAAGCTCATTGCCCGAAACGAGCGTATCCAGAGCCTGGAGAGCCTATTGCAGGATAGTCAGGAGAAGATGGCGCAGGCCAACCACAAGTATGAAACCTCTTTATCCCCAAATTATTATACCATTCTCATGCTAACATCCACTCTAGATTCGAGGTCCAGCTTGCAGCCGTTAAGGAGCGACTGGAGGCAGCCAAAGCCGGCAGCACCCGTGGTCTTAACTCGCCCACAGGCCTGGGAGGCTTCAACTTCGCCAACGCCGGCAGCCGCATCGCCAAGCCCCTGCGCGGAGGAGGCGGCGATAACACCGCCACCAACCCGGCTATTGCCAACCTCCAGGGCGGCGGCGAGAACAAGCGCTCGAGCTGGTTCTTCCAGAAGAGCTAAGAGCCCCGTCGTCCGCCGCCTTGGCCTTGGAATAGCCGTCAGGATAGATTGCTTGCTTGATCTCCGGCGCCCCTTTTCGCAGACCGCTTGATTTGCATGCCCACGTCCCCAAATATACCCCTCTCAGACACACACACACCCACACAATGATGTTGTCCCCTTTGTTCCATATAGCAGAAGAGCGCATTAGAGACGAGGAAAGGAGTTTGAATGACTGACTGGCTGTCTGCATGGAGGCCTGCTTGGATCTTGAACGAAATCGCCGCTGCTTCCGCTGCTATTTATCGATGCTAGCCGCACTTGGAGGTGATGGACGGAAGAGCATGGGGGGCGGCGGAGCTGGAGGAGATCTGGTAGCAACAGACAGCATGCATGGCTAAAGGAGTACTAGTATTACTGTCTTTGGTTCTTTGCACGATTTCGTAGTCACGAGTATTGAATGAAATGCATAGATACACACACACACGCACACATAGATTACTTGGTGCATCAAATGTCTGAATTCTGTGTGATAGTTGGAATGAAAGGTGTTGATTTCTAGTAGTTCTCCCACGGTAGGTAGGCAGAATTTCTGTTCTGGAAGCCGGGCCGTTGAAGGTAACGGCCCAAGCCACGCCGAACTTATAACAAGCTTAATGGAAACCCAAACTCCTCTTATCCGTCACAATCCAAAAACCCAATTACAGTGGCAGCATAATTTTCTCCCTCCCTATTCTGGGGCAATACTTCAAAAGTTGCGAGCGTCACGGAGCGTGAACCTTACAAAGCAGAGGAGCGAGTCAATCTGCTTCTTCTTCTTCTTCGTCATCGTCATCGTCTCAGGCATCCCCCCCGGTGAGGATAATCACCGCCATCGTTGGTGTTTGATAACCTCGATCAAAGAACCCCAGCTTAGTTGCCCTTGGCCTTCTCGCTCTTGGCCAGCATGAGGATGACCTCGGGGATGATGACGGCGGCCATGACGGCGTAGAAGGCGAGGGAGACGAGGAACAGCTTGATGTACAGCTTGTACAGGCGGACCCAGCTGTCGCGGGTGAAGGTCCTGAGGGCGTCCTTGATGGAGACGTAGCCCTTGCCGCCGACGAGGGCGGGCTCGACGGCGCCCTCGAAGGAGCGGTCAAAGGGGATGATGGTGTCCTCCTCCGGGGCCAGCAGGCTGGCCTGGACGCGGACGAGCACGACGTGCGCGGGGATGGTGAGGAAGACGGAGATGAAGAGCGCGAGGAGCACGACGATCAGCGACTTCCACGCGGAGCTGCCGTGGTACTCGGGCATGACCATGGGTCGCTTGGGGTCCCAGACGTCCATGCCCAGGGCGGAGGCGACCACGATGGGGACGACCTGTGCGATGGTGGTGGCGGCCCAGTAGATGAAGACGGGCAGGCAGGTGGCCTCGAAGGTGCGGCGCAGGGGCGGGAGGCGGCGGAACCAGGGCTTGGAGGTCGGGGCGGCGATGACGGTGTGCGTCCAGGTGGTGCTGATCTGGACGGTGACGAGGCTCGCGAGCAGGGTGCCGACGAAGCCAGGGACGAAGGGAATGGCCGAGAAGACGACAGCAGCGATGCCCATGGCGATGCTCAGGGCAATGGCACACATGAAGCCGCGGAAGTTGGCGGTCCAGCCGGCGGTGCTGTAGAGCAGGCGGTTGGTGCGGCGGAGGGAGGAGGTGATGAGTGCCGGCTGCTGGTCAATCTTGATGGGCCGGTCGCCGGTGGGGATCTGGTCCTCGGCCAGGGAGTCGGTATCGGCGTTCAGAGAGACGGGCTCGTATGCCGGGGGCTTGGTGTCCTCAACCATGGCCAGAACCGGGTAGATGTGGTTCAGGGTATAGCCGATCTGTTTGTGTGTAAGACATCTTGTCAGTACGAGGCTCAACTCACCACGGATGTACCGGGTATATGATGAGATGGTAAATGGAGAGAACTTACATAGAGAATGACGGGGAAGAAGACGATGAGGTTGGCGAAGAGCACCAGAGGAGCCCACTTGGGCAGCTGGCGAGCATTGTCGTCGTTTCCACCGTCCATGGCCCTCTTGAAGAGCGAGCCCTCCTGGAAGCCTTCGTATACGGCTCTCTTCAGGAGGCTGACCCCCATTGACGCCACAGTGTCCATCATATTGGCAGCTTCAGCGAGTTGTTTATTTTTTAAATCCAAAAAAAGAAAAAGAAGTCAGAAAAGAGAATGGATTGATTGATTCAGAGATGAAATGGGTTGAAATACGGCGTCAAACCGAGATCAAGAAGCAAGAAGAGAGAATACAAGGAGAGGTCAGGCTGGGCTGGGGCGGGCGCTGAAAGGAAGAGGCGGGCTCTTAAAGGATCCGATGATCCCACACACACACATGCACACACACATCTCTTCAGTGGTGCAGGGACCTCGTAAGTGTTAATGTCAACTACCTAGTGAGTGTCTAGTGGGCATTTTAGCGGGGAGGGGACGAGGGGCACAAGGCAGCAGCACTGCAGCAGGAGGCACCGCCACACTCCTAGAGCCCGTCTCGCCCGTCTCGAGCTGTGCCCCTGTCCCGCATGGCATGGCAATAACATCCTGACAAACCTGACAGCTTCTCAGCCAACTCCAACACGGTGCTGACGGACGGCCAATGCTTTTTGCCCGACGGGCCCTGCAGCCAATGGACGCGCCGCGACTCTTTGCAGTTACGCAGTACATGAGGTCCTAGGCGAGCTAGGTAGGTCTGCCCAGATGGTGGTGGTAAAACGGCTGGGTCGGGTGTGTATCAGGCCCTGCAAGGGAACTCCTGAAAGCCTAACCTTAATACATTAGGGCAGTAGAAACCTTCCAAGGGGCTGCAACATGCCAGGATGCTCCTCACTTTCAACGTCGTCAGCCAATCGACGGCGACAAGACTATTGGCACGAAAACGCCTCCTTGGCCACTTTCGGGCTGCGGTACGGAGTACGAGCTTTCTGAATGCAAGAGATTCCTCATCAGGCCATCCAGCGCGTCTCCTGATACATAGTACATGGTATGCTGCACACTGCTGTCACAGCTCTTCATACCATACCGGTATTGTGTCGTCGGCTTTTGGTCGAGTGGCACCAAGATCAAGATCAAGGCTTGGCATGCAATGAGGCTCTGAGGCTCTGAGCTGTCTCTCACTGCAGCCAGCATGCCCCATGGGTGACTCCTAGACTAGGTGACTAGGTCGAGGACTGTATTCGGATAGAACTGTGATAATCCATGGCTGGCCCCTCCAGAATAGCTGGTTCCTGTTCAGGAGCCGACCGTCTGGAATTCGATGAACACGAGTGTTGGTCCGGCTTCTATCGCCACTGTCTTGCACAACATCCCATACCCTGCCAGCTAATAAGCCTAGCCGGCGGCTCAGCACTTGAATTTGGCCCAACAGCTTGCACAGCTTGTTCTTAATAATAGCTAGCTAATTCATACATATAACGCATATTCGCCGGGGGGAAAAGACCAATCCTCATGACGAGTTCCTCAGATCTTCTTTTGCCATCGAAGTTCTTTGGTCAACTTGGATTCGATCTGCAGTCCGCAATTGAGGCGCGCCCCACTGCCAAACGCCGTCCTTTAGCGGGGTTCCAGGCCCGCCCCAAAATAGACTGCGCCTGTCAACGCCGCCTCCCCCAGCAGGTCGGGGGGCACCACACCACACCACGTTACGTCAGGTCTGGGTCTGCATCCTCGGCCAGCGCTAACACGCTTTCTACCGACTCCCCGTCCCGCCTTCCCCCTGAGAAGAGACCCTGCAAATCAGAAAATGGCGTAACGGGCTCCCATGTCCCAACATCCATCAATGTCGGCACCCTCCATACCAAACCTCCTCTCGTTACGCGGGGCGTCACGGGGCGGTCGGGGCCGGGGTCGCGGGCGCGGAGGAGGAGGAGGACCCCCCTCGGTGTCGGGGAGCCAGGGGCACGACGCCACCATCCAGGGCACAGACACCGACGCCGCCGTATCGCGGCTGAGCGCCGTCGAGGTCGGCTATCTGGAGGACACCTACGCTCAGTACTTTGTGCAGAACTCGGCCGAGCCGGCCAGCAGGCGGCTGCCCATCATCAACCGAGGAACGTACACCAGAACAACGGCGCTGGACCGGCTCATCGCCGCGTTTCTGTCCTCCGGGGATGCGAGCCAGGAGAAGCAGATCGTCTCTCTTGGGGCAGGCACCGATACGCGATGCTTCCGTCTTTTCTCGCAGCCGACAAGCAGAAAGCTGATTTACCATGAGGTGGACTTCCCGGCCATCAGCTCGCGGAAATATCACATCGTGCAGGCCACGCCCGTCCTGGGACGTGTCCTTACCCAGCCAACAAGAGAGGGGGAGACATCCTGGCGCAGTGCGCCAGCTGAGAACTGCCAGTACTGGTGCCATGGCCTGGACCTGCGGCAGCTTGCTCGTGATGACGAGGAGACGACCCTGGCGGGTTTGAGAACCGACGTCCCGACATTGCTGGTGTCAGAGTGCTGCTTATGCTACCTCGAGACCACACAGGCAAGGAAGGTCATCAAGTGGTTCACAGATAAGATCCCAGATATTGGCATTGTTCTTTACGAGCCCACCAAGCCTGAAGACCCGTTTGGCAAGATGATGGTGTCGAACCTGGCAGCAAGGAGGATCAGAATGCCGACACTGGAAGTATACAAGGAGCCCCAGGACCAGGAGACTAGGTTGAGGGACGCAGGTTTTGAGCAAGTCAGGCAGCTGTCAGTAGACCACATTTGGGAGACCTGGGTATCGGAGGAGGAGAAGGAGAGAGTCGATAGCCTAGAGGGCCTCGATGAAGTCGAGGAGTGGAAGTTACTGGCTGGCCATTACATCGTGGCGTGGGGCTGGAGAGGGACAGGCTTCGACGGTTGGTTGAGTTGACGAGAATCGACGGGATACTGTCAAGGTTGCTAGAGTGAGCAGACCGTTAACTATTACAGGCTTAGCCGCTAAACAAAATAAGAATACCCTTCAACTCATCAACAACCACTGCAGAATGTAACATCAGATAATCACCGCACTGCTCACTGAGACATACGATACGGTTACACGGGCCTTTATTATTATGAATGTATTTTTAGGCTCGCGGAGGCAACAGCATGGAGCGACTACCGTGTCTGAGGCTTTGATATATCATTGAACACCAAGATATCGGAATTTTAAGGTTGGCAGAATTGAAAAGAAGATATAAATCATGCTAGCTATGGGGATACGAAAATAGAATCCTATTTTATTGACCGTCGAATCTTCCTTGTCCAACTGTCTTGATCAGATCTCGTCCGAGGTTCAAGCGGAGGTACCAACCGCTCCTCCTAGGTTTCCGCCGAAATATCATGGGAACCGTTTTTTGAGTTTAGCTGACGCCTTACACGCCGTCAGATTGACCGCGAGAACTACATTGCGAACGTATTGAAGTAGGTAATCGAGCGCCATTTCCTACACGATCTCAAGAACACCGTACCCAAAGAGTATGATATCAAGATAATCCAAGATCTTACTTGGAAAGGTAATGTCGAGAAAGAAAAAATGGCGGAAATGGATAAAGAAATTAATCTGCTGCGAAGTGTCTCTAAAATTGTTAGATGATATTTATTGAGGGTTTTTCTCTGTGGCTACAATGTAGGTTGATACAAAATTGTATTAATCAAATTAAAAGTTAAAAGTACCGTGGCTTCAAGTGCAGAAACAATAAAAGGTGTTCGTACTCAATTGTCACTGTTACCTGAAATCAATGATCGCTAGGTATACACACCGGGTAGACTAGTGCACCTATTTCCGGTGGCTCGTGCACAGCCACGACTTGGGGGTTGAGCCGCAACTGGAACTTTGTTCACCTCATCAAGCTTCAACAACCTTTGCTCAGCCTGGGCTATCCCTCGAAGCGCACTGCTTCCAAATTCTCTCACTTTCACGTTTCATCACTTGCATCCTGTAATTCATACTGATTGAACTCGAGAGACTACATTCAAGATGGCGGAGAAGGACAGTAAGCAGTACAAGTATCGCCAGGAGATACAGCAGGTCAGTCGCATTTCCTTATGCCCGTCATCTGGTCATCTGGGGGGAAGGTCTTTCAGCAGTTCCGCGCACCCAGCCAAAGTTGGCAAGGCCTTGGCAGCTCGTTATGGCGATATGAAGGCATTGTGTTTAGGAATCATCACGCTTTGAAAGGCGACTATTTCCCAAAGGAATCACTGGTGATCACGCGAAATGCACACGTCGATAAGTCGCACATGCTGTTGTGAGGATCGGTTTTTGCGATTCGGAAGTACCTGATATTGAGCTCTAAACGGCAAGGTGCTATATACGGCATCCGTTTTCATATTTAACTGCCTTGCTGTTGGGACATCGACGCGCCAGAACCAATACACCATCACCTAAGATTCGAGAATTTCCATCGCACCCAGGGAATTCTCACTCGAGAGCTCCGCATCTATCCAGAGTATCGCCAAATTTCTCCGCGCTCAAGCTCAAGGACAGGATTTTGCTAGATGCGATCACCCACGACCTCGGCCGCATGCTCTCACAATCGCATGATTTTTTAAAATGTCATTCCCTCAGGATCAGCGACGTCGCTCAGCGGTACCGCGCCACAGGCCGGTCAAGTTGATATCATCTTCTCGCTCCACCTCGGGATTGAAAACAGCCTGGGAGAAACCTGAAATTTCCGATATCCCGGTGGATTACGTGACATCCAACGGCAGCCTTCATTTCAACTTTTCCCCTTTCGGCAACCTGGGCCATCACTCAGTGGACTTGCGGCCTCGCAATCCTGCGACTAGCAATGCGCTGGGGGTTGTCACTCCTGAGGGCGCTTCTATCTTCATCACTCACTTCAATACCGCGCTCGGACTGTCTGGTGCCAGGGCCATTGGAAAGTTCCTACCCTGTGTCAAGGGCTTGCTGAAACTAGACCTCTTCCCTCCTCCGCCTTACAGAGCTCCATATGATTATGATGGAGAGTCGATGGAGACCTTTAGAGAGCGCTTCAGAACTGACACGATTCCGCAGATGATGTACGTCTCTGGCGAGACAGGCGAGCCTTCAGTAGAGACCACGGGTATCATCGAGGAGATTGTTCGTCAACAAGTCATCGAGATTGTAAGTGCCCAGAGACTCAATAACGTGGACAGTTTTAACGTTATTGAAGCTTCGAAGTTGCACAGAGCTCGCCTCTCGTCGCGGTGTTCGCGCTATTACGATCAATGATCTCATCTTCCAAATCCGCGATGATGCTCCGAAAGTGTCACGTCTTCGCACCTTCTTGTCTTGGAAGGATGTCCGCAAGAATGTCCGAGACTCTGATGACAAGGGTGCTGACGCTGATCTTGCTGCTGGAGACGACCCCGTTGGCGGAGCAGTGCCTGGTGGGCCAGTCGAGGACACAACGAAGAAGAACAAGAAAGCCAAGGTTGGACTTCCTTGGGAACCGTCATCCTACTTCAATCAGGAGGTACCTGAGCGCGATGATGAGGAAGACGACGAGGAGGAAGAGATGAACTACATCACTCTGCAGAGACTGCGCAAGGCCGACGAGCGGACCAAAGTCATGACTAGGGAGGAATATGTCACATGGTCTGAGTACCGCCAAGCATCCTTCACGTACCGCAAGGGCAAGCGCTTCAGAGAGTGGGCAGGATTCGGCATCGTGACCGACAGCAAACCGTCCGACGATATAGTCGATATTCTCGGCTTCTTGACCTTCGAGATGGTGCAGACGTTGACGGAGGAGGCGCTGAAGATCAAAGAACAGGAGGATCTATGGAAGGAAAGGACCGGCGGCGAGAACACCGGCAACAAAAAGCGCAAGCTGGCCCAGGGCCTGTTCGATCCGCCCTCCGAGGGTAGAACCCCGGTAGAGCCCCGCCATATCCAGGAGGCATTCCGCAGACTTCAGGCACGCCCGAAGAAGTCCCGCGCCATGCTCAACGGAACCAGAACACAACAGCACAGTAACCTGAGGCTTGTACGTAAACCCTGCTCCCCGTGGCAACTGAAACTGACCGTGGACAGTTTTGACGACTTTGCTGGAAACGGCGTATTCTATTTCAAAACTGCTCATCAGACGAGATGGTCAGGACAAACTCTACAACACATGGTGGCGGCTGGCTTAGAAATTAAGGGCAGGTTGCAGGTTTATGGCGTTAGGCATATCGAGGTTCTATTTTCTGGTTGTGATACCATACAGGGTTGCTTTTATCGGCGTTTGACCGGTATCGTGATAATTGCCACCATCCATCGAAAGGGCATGAATTGCCTCATAGAGACTTTTGTGAGTCTAGATCTAGTCTAAAAACACTTCATAGAATAGGTCATTCTCTGAACATCAAATGATTCGTTTTGTGTTCTGAGATGATCAACTGCGCAGTGGCACTAAATAACGCCTATCGCACTCGAGAGAGCTACCCCGCAGGGCTCTCCTGGTGGTGTTCCTATCAGCCCCGCCATCCAACGTCAATCAGGTGGACATATCCAAGTGCGCCAGCTTTCCTTGTAGCCTGAACTCTCCCATAAACTTTCCACCTTCGTTTTTCATTCTCAAGGCGTGAATAGCCGTACAGATACCATATCGAAGCTGCATCCCGAAGATGGCGCCTCAGGGGAACATAGTTGTAAGTACCGCACAAGAGATCCAAGCCATGACGTCGCCATCAGAACGGCCCTAACCTGTGATGCGACAGACCAAGATCAAGGTGCAGCTCAAGCTCGCAATCGCCAGGCTGCGCATGGTCCAGAAACGCGATGAGGCCCTCTCAAAGACACAGAGGCGAGCGATGGCGCAGCTGCTAGACGTCGGCAAGATCGACTCCGCGCGCATCCGGGTCGAGAACATCATCCGCTCCGACATCACGACCGAGCTGCACGAGATCCTGGAGCTGTACTGCGAGCTTCTGCTGGCGAGAGCCGGGCTGCTGGAGGGCCACACCTGCGACCCGGGCTTGGAGGAGGCCATCAAGAGCATCATATACGCGGCGCCGAAGACGGAGATCAAGGAGCTCCATGTGGTCAGGACGTTACTGGCGGAGAAGTATGGGAAGGACTTTGTGCTGGCGGCTATGGAGAACTCGGATGGCATGGTCAACGAGAAGGTTGTCAAGAAGCTGAGCGTTACGCCGCCGAAAGAAGAGCTTGTGGTCGGTTACTTGGAGGAGATAGCAAAAGCGTATGGTGTCAACTGGCCGAAGCGAGAACCTCTGGGAGAGGCACCACCAGACTTCCTGGACGGAGACGACGACGATAACCCGAGCGGTGGGCAAGCCCAGAAAAACCTAGAGGAGCCTCTCGTTGCAGAAAGTAAGAAGGCTGAGGTTACAGAGGAGTTGAACAAGGCCACTCCCCCTCGGACGTTTGGCCCTGGCGGTCCGCTACAAGTCAACCCTCCAAGCCCGTCTACAGACAATATCCATCCAAAAGTGACTCTCAACTCGATGGAACTGAAGCCAAATAAGAAGATGCAAGATGCAGGCATTGCGAAGAAACCTGCGGCAGAAAAGAAAGATGACGATATATCGAATGGCATACCAGATGTTAATGAATTAGCAAAGCGGTTTGCTGCTCTAAAGAGGTAAAGTGTCTAGCAGAGGAGAGTTATGGAAGTCGTGGAACTACTTCAGGATAAAGGAAGAGATCATGTCATTGTAGCTTGTTCGGATACTTGAAAGCAGGGGGAGTTCAGGGTGCTATGGAATATATTTGTTATCAAGTGCTCAATCATAATATACAAGGCTGTACATATTGCCTTAGGAAATTTTATATGTGATCCTACCTGAAAGGGAATCTGTGCCAATGTCGCAAATATGCAGTGATGTGCTTCTGAAGATAGTAAGTTGTGTTTTGTTTTGCCGATTGTTTTCACCAAACTTCCCCAGGTCCTTCTCACATCAACCCCTGTGTCCATCCCATCTTCCCGGCCGCCCGACATCACATACTATCTTATGATCATTAAGCTTCACTCGGAAGGAACAAGATGAAAGATATGCACAGACGTATCGACCAAGAAGGTATTGGCATGGTTCCCTGCCTCCACAAGTAACATCATGTGAGAGTGAAGATCTAATCATGAGAAATAGCCAGTCCCAGCAGGGTGAAAGCTAGCAAGAGGGAGCAATGTCTTCGTCCCTGGGAAGGACCAGCACAAAGAGCATCAGGAAAACCGCTGCCGAATGACAATCTGGGTAAGAAGCATTCGGCGCTTCCCATTGCCCACGACTCTCATCCAGCACGTGGGCAAATGGAAGACTCGAAGGACTCGTTTATGCATCCAGACCGCCGTGCTTTGATCGCTCAACACAGTCCCTCAAACCAGTCTCCCCACGCTACCAACGAATACTTCGAGCCGCCTCACTTTCGAAACACAACAGGCCGCGCCAGAGCGATCTCGCCCCGATATGAAAACGGAGGACTGGATACACCTGTTCGCCAACTGAACTCGCCGCTCAGACGCATCACTATGGACTCAGCTGACGGGAACAAGAAGCGCGGTGCGGAGGCCAACGAGTGGGAGCAGTTCGTCGCTAAGAACGGCAAAGACGAGAAGAACGCTCACAATCAAGGTGGTAGTAGGAAACATCTCAACAAGCAGGGCAGCGCTGTTCAGGGAGGAGCTTCAACCAAGCAGCCTGATTCTCAGCGGGTGCAGGAGGTGGGTTCCTTCGACACGGACAGCTGCCTTGAGGATCTGGGCAACGAACTCCAAAGCAAGCCTAAGACGTATAAGCCACTGCCAGCGCATATGCGACCATACATTATTAGTCCTTTGACTCCAGCTCCCATGTACCAGTCCGCGCAGCCTCCTCAGATTGCGCCCAAGCCAACCTACGGACCTCTTCCTCAGGTTTACCCGATTGCCGGGGACGACCGAGCTTTGATCTCCGACGATGAGAAGGACACTGCGGGGGTGGAGGTCGAGGATGTCTCGGAGAACATCAACGTTGGCAAGACAATCAAGCCGCTTGTGAGCAAGGGCAAAGACTACGACCCTGCCGTGAAGGATCTGTTCAAGAACCGCGACAACATCTATGTCAACAAGCCGGTGGAGCGCAAGACTGCTATCCAGATGATCGACGAGATCAACGCGAAGAAGCTGCAGTAGGGAGCAAACGAGTAAGATACTTCCTCCCGATGCTAGGACAATAACTAATAGCGATTAGCGACGATCTCACCAAGGTTGAGGACATCAAGATCGACGACGAGTAGATACGTTGGGATGGAAGAAATAGCTCCACCGTCTTCCACTGTACTGTATAAAGAAGATAATAGGACCATTCAGGGAATTGTGTTCCCGATGCACTGAGGGTAGGAAACGCATTATCCGCAGTCCAGGTTAGGACACATTGTACCTAGGTCATTGAGATTTCTATGTTCTCTTAGATAACTTGCCTCGTGGCCACCATGGATTCATCAATACTGAATCTGTAAGGTTGAGGGAAAGGTGCTCAAAATCAAATGTCAGGTTATTCACAGATCTGCTGTTCCAAACGCCAATGCACCATGCGCCTTGCAATGTGACAGGACACCGGGGTCTACCATGTATGCCCGTCAAATCCGGCCCTATCCTCTCTTGGTAGTTTCTTCCTCCGGCTCATTCTAATTTGTCCAAGTGCTCGAGCCTCGTAAGCACGACCTGCTTGCTCGTCTCCTCGATCTCGCCAGCCAGGAAGACCTCGTCGAGAATGGCGTAGACCTTGTAGAAGTTGAAGACAAGATCAAGCTCGCAGACGTTGCCAAAGAAGGCGTCCAGAACCTCCACGAAGAAGTGAATCGCCTCGAGATATGCCAGCTCGTTGTCGTTGGTGTCCACACATGCGCAGAAGAAAAGCCCCGCGTAGCGGCGGTACACGATCTTGTTGTTGCGGAACTCGACAAAGTTCGACTGGTACTTCTGGTCGCGCGGCGCCACCAGTCGGTGCACCTCGCCCTTGAGCTTGATCTTCTCGTCGTCGCTGTACGGCGCGTACCACTTCGCCAGCCGGGTCTTGCCCCTAGAAAGAGAAGAAATTAGTAAACATCCCAATGTGACTCTTTGAGGCTAGAGGTGCGAGCCTTAAAACGAGGAAGAAAGAGAGGGGATACTCACTGGCGGTTTTGTATTAATATGAACGACAACATCTTGGCGGGTTGTGATCCGTCATTGATGAATTGGGGATTGTTGAGGTCGTTGGAAATGCGGCTCAATTCGAACCGTCGGTCTGACCTTTGACGCACCACGGGAAGTTTTAGTGGGTGCGGGGGAAGCTTCCCCTATCTCTGTATCGCAGCTGGCCGGGTTTGCCGGGATGATGGGCCCAGGGGTACAGTGACCTAGTGAGGTAGGTGTAAGGGCACAAGCTAAACCAGGTATTGATAAGTCACCCAACTACTCCAACATTTTCATAAGCCTGATCACATGTTGCAACCCAGTACTGGTATAATTTTATGTGAGCATCGTATTACTTGTAATTGTTCAAAGATGACCTGGCTCATGCAGAGATATGGCTAGCGTCGACTTCAAGGTATTGCACTCCCCTAAGTCGCCTGTGATATAAGCGTCCCCAACCAGCACCATGCCGCGAGACCTAACCCCATCACCATCCATGGTAAGGGCCAAGAATTCAAATTCCCATTGCTAGACTCCAGCGCCTCCCATAGACCCGAAACAAATCCTGTCCCCGACCACTCCGTAGCCGTTGCACAAGGCATATCTTACTTACTGCGACCGAAGTGTAATCATTGCGATTCTGCCTAGCCGAGAGGTAGGTCAAGATTTAGATTGGCGACATCCCCATTATTGATGCCGAAGAATTGGAACCTAGAGCATACATATTAGTAACATTCATCCATGTTAGCCAAATCGTAAACTTACCAATCCTCAACGTTGAGCGTAGAAGGCACAGGCTGACCTTGTGCAGAACCTGTGCTCCAGCTGTCACTCGGACTCTGCCCATCAGGCATGCCGTCGAATCCGGTCTGCCACATTGCATTATGCTGACCTTGGAAGCTTGGCATTCCCGGTTGAAGATAAGTATTGTTACTATTGTTTGGCAAAGGTGGACTCGCGCCCATTCCAGGCTTATTACCCATTTGTTGACCGAATTGTTGTCCAGATGGCTGTGCCGGCGCTTGTGGCTGCATTCCCCGAGCCTGCATCTGGGCCATCATGTTGGGGTCAAGACCTTGTTGATTTTGAGTGGGCGAGAGATGAGGGAATAGGGGCATGCTTGCGCTTTCTGGGAACAGCTGGTCCGGCTGGAAGTTCTCCCACACGGCTTGCGACAGGTTGGGCGAGTTTCTGGTTACGAGATATAGATCTGGCGGTGTCGTTGGTACGGAGAATGAAGGGTTGAATGGGGTCGCTGGTCTCGTATGTGGACGAGAGGCAGTTCCTCCCATGAATGTGTCACCGACGTTTGGACGGACATTTGGCGAAGTGACAGGGGGTGGCATGGCGTGTGCTTGCATCCCATTGTCGTTCTGCTTGGTGTGACTCGGTGTTTGTGGCCGTGACCGTTCGTACGACTCCTGCGGCGTAGGCGTAGGCACTCCGAAATCAATAGCCATGTCATCGTACTTGCGCTTCGTAGCATCTGGCGCTGATCGTGCTTGTTGATTTTGGGCGTGCTGTTCAAGTTGGGCCAGCGACTTCTGCACCTTGTGGTGTCTTTTACCAGCAGCTCTTTGTAATCTCTCCTCAAGAACCTTATTGCCAAGAATCGACTCAAATAGTGTATACACCATTTTGCCGACCAGCCATACCCGACTCACATCCTTTAAAGCTGCCATACAAGTCCGCATTCTGTCCTGGGTAACCTGCTGGATAGAAGGGACGGGTGATCTCATTTGATACACATGCATAATGAGAGCGGAAAAGAGACTGTAGACCACAAACGCCGGGCAGTACCGAAGTTCTCCATGCGCGGAGAGATTCTCAATGATAGATGTGATCATTGCTGCAGCTTGAAATGCAATGTTTCTTGAGGGGTAGGCAGCGTCCTCGGGGAATCGGGAAGATCCGCCCCCAGGAGGCATGTGCGCCCGATGCAGTAAGCATAAAGTGGTATAATAGTTGGAGTGAAGCAGCGCCGACCAGAAATGATGCCGAGGCATTTCCCAGTAAACGATCTTCGGACAGTTCTGTAGCCAATCTGCTAAAGCCATGTCGCTGTGGGTTAGATCGATTGGATTTCGTACTCGTCCTTTTGATGCCACGGAATATTGCTGCGACAAAACCAAGCCCATAATCTCGCAAAGCTTCACATACTGCAAGAAGAACTGAACATGGATGGGATCGGGTGGGTACTCGCTGGCATGATCCGTTTCGTCTTCGATGAAGTCATCCTCCGTAAGCATCTCGACATCTGAGTCATCGAGGTTGATGTGAACTGGGCGTCCAAGAGCAACAGCAACTGATCTGTCTCGAGTGAACAAGGTCCACCATATCCTCTTCCAGAGTCTCTTATCAGTTCTACTCAGTTGCGAACCTTCGACACTTCGATGCATGCCAGAACCCTGAGCAACGATCGTAGCAACGCGGCTCCAGTAGAAGACATTCTTCGTCACATCCTCGGGGCCTTCCCAATACCACCCCATAAGTAATAGTGATTGTACAATAGTCACTCTGTCGTCCTCGTAATTGGCATCATATAGGGCCTTGGCTCTCTTATAGAACGTCAGTGCAGCTGGTGTCGTCGAGCCATTGGCGTCCATTAATTGGGGATTCGTGCAGACCCGAGAGCCAGCCAGCAATATCGCCTGCAACAACAGTAGAGAAGGAGGATTCTTGGGATCGCGGTACTGCCTCATGAATCTGGTTCGGTTGATGATGGGCACAATGGGATGGACCCATTTGAAGTATGCCTCGATGAGCTCGTCACATAGAGACCTTGGTGGCAGTAAAAATGCTCCTCGCTGGTGGAGGATATCAATCTCGACGTTGTCCAGCTCAGTTAGTCGAGCCCTAGAACCCCGCACATTCTCTGGGAGGGGATAGTGGACGACATCCGCAGAACCTTGACGATCGTGGACCAACAGTGTCAGGTTAGACGACTCGCCCAGGTATGCGACACGACCAGCATCAGTGATAGGTGCTCGGGTGAACTTGGGCTTCATAACCATATTGAGATAGGTACTGCTATCCAGCTCTTCTTTCCTTGCCTGGGCTTCGGTCTGGGTGGTTGACGGCGTTCCCTCGGATGTATGATAGACGGCGGGGGGTCTGGTCGCAAAGGTGCCCGCACTACTTGAGGCTCGAGGGGAGCGTTCCTCAGACGGGGCATCTCCTCGCTCGCTTGCAGCAGTCAGTCTCGGTATGCAGGGGCAGGCTGACAAGAGGGCGGCGGCCCGATCCTTACCTGTCAGAGTCCTTGGATGTGGAGGTCTGGGGCTTCTTTCGCTTTGGAGTCGGAATGCGGCATTCGATTTGAAAGGCCACACAATTGGTACACGGCACTCCGAGGCTCGCCGCATCGCAGCGGACCTTGCGTGCGTGACATGTCTTTTGGAAGCCGAGATGTTAGCTAGGACCCAGGGGAATGAGACAAAGTGGACGTTTGCCTCGGCACGAGGAGATCACTCGCGCAAAGCAGCCCACCAGGGCTGCAGTCTACGGTACTTGGACCGTAGCAGTTGCCGAACGATTAAAAAGTACACTTACCTCGCATGCCCGGGATGCTCGTTGTCTTTTTGCGAATTGCTACGTCAGCGATGAATCCCCAAATGTGCGCGCAGGGAGTTCCCAAACCTTCTGAAGCTCATATGTGCAGCGGCGGCGGCAGCAGCAGCAGCAGCAGCGGACGCCGACTGTTGCGAGGGCGAGTTGGAGGCCTGCTGCCGCGCCGGCGACTCGCTGGATGAATTGTCGACATCCATATCCATTTGATTAGGCGGCCGAAGCCCGGCGCATCGAACGAGACGGAGAGTTTAATATCGATCTGGCGTCGCGGGCAGGTGAAGTGTCTGGACGATGTGTGGTTCGTGGGGCACAATTGAAAGGTAGGTCGGTATTGCGAACTGGACCGGTACTTCAGAGAGGACGGACGGGGGACAACAGAGGATCAACAACCTGGAAGCATGCGGCGACTGCTGGATGATCGCCTGCGAGCCAGTCCGCGTGCTCCCGCCTGGACGCCTGCCGCTCGTGCTGCTGGCGCTGCTGAGCCTGGATGTTCGCCGAGCCCTCCGTGGGACTTGGAACGAGATGTGGCTTGGGGTGTTGCGTAGATGTCACAAGCCAATGATGGCGCTCGCTTCTGCGCTTTTCTGACTGAGAATTCCGTTGTGTCACCAGGATAATCGCACAATTGCTATACAAACTGCTGCGGGAAAAAATTGAATCGAGGGTTTCAGAATGCCGTGCTATTGCTCGTGTCGAGGCGAAGGGTTCGCGGGTTGTGGTACGTACATGGACACTTCACCTTCAGTACCGTCCAGTACTATACAGTACAGGTGGCGGGCGCCTGCGAATAACCTGAAGGGCAGGTGCGCGGGACCGCAAGCAAGTGGAGTGGGCTTGCCTAATCCGTCGCAGCCGCTGCCGCTCCCTCTTGATCTCATACTGCAGTCACTCCCGGTCCCTCCCCCTCCTAGCTCTTTCCCTGACCCTGACCCTCCTCCCTGATCAGCACACGCCTTAGGTAGGTACCTTATTGCGCAGAGGAACCCGGAAGCTGGGTTGGTGGGCTGCGAACGGCACCTTCCACCTTCCACCTTCCAGAGTTTTCGCAATGACACCCGACAACCTGCCCACTCAGACTTAATCGCCCTTTCCATCTTTGCAGATTTTTCTCTGCTTATAGAGCAAGATGCTAGCTTAGATCCAAAAGCGCGAGTTTTCCTCATTATTTCTGTAGATACTTGTCAGGAGTGTTCCAATCGCTGGCAGCGGCGCAGCGCACCCAAGACTTTCACATGTCAGAGATCTGTGCGTGTTCTACAAGAGAAAAAAAGTAGGTAGGTAGCAGGCGGCCCTCCTCTACTCTGAAGTGGACAGGGGACCCGCCCCAGTCCCCCTTACTACGCAGTATGCTGACACTTTCAGCTACTTCACTGGTCGATGTCGATAAAGCTGTGCGAGTAGAGTTCTCACTCGAGATTCCTCCTGTTTTCTCCGCGCAAGCCAAGAAGAGCCAAGGATACGAATCATGGGGGGCCGGACAGGGCCGTCTGCACCCCTCAAAGTGCTAAAATATCGTAGTGCAGTTGCGCAATACACGTAGGCAGTTAGTGTGTGGTGTAAAGACAGGTCCAGAGCCAACATACCCAGGTCTGGTCATAATAGGCGTTCGATCTACCAGCGCCCGAATACCTTCATGAGCGAATGGAGTAATGCGGGTGACGTACTGTGCAGCATCTGGCTAGGGCTGCTGCCCAGGCTGGACTCGAATACGACGAGGGTTGTCTATTTGCCGAGTCTTGCGGGCGCTCGCAAACTTGTCCGTTTCCAACTCTCCTCCGCCCAGTGCCCCCTGGTCTTCTTTCTTCTATTTCCGACAGGGTGCGATCGAATAATACTCTGCTGTCAGACGGGCTTCTGGGCTGCTTCTGCAATGACACTACGTACGCAAGCAACTGAGCTGATCGGGATACTCTCCGCACGTACGCCATGAGCAGCATGAGGGGAAGAGCAGCCACAAGCGCGGCAGTCGGGGACACTATTTCGACGCCACGTCCACCAGAACGACTGTGATTGTCTGGTTTTGGGGAGCCCAACGGTCAGGAGGCGCTCTCAATTTCTAATGATGCATATCCTCCTATCCCTGGCTTGGGGCCTTCTCCGTTCTCCATCACTGACCCCTCAACTCCGTAATCTGGGGCACTCCACCACCCTGAGAATGTTACATGATGGTAGCGTGTCAAGACTATGCTCGAGGCTATGTACTCGTACCGCATCCGATACAGGACACACCCGAAGGATTCGAGAAGCTGCTCGGAAAGCTCCCGACATGCTGGAGTGGTGAGGTTGTGGGACGAGAGCAAGTCGAGACTTACGCTCTTCACATTGCCAGAGAATGAACCAGTAAAAAGACTGCCAATTTTAGGCTCGTTCCCGTAGATATCCAGCTAGACATCTGTATATGCTTTAGTTGAAATCTCCTGTGTCATCTTGTGTGACTTCAACTACGCACTCCACGATACCCCCATGCATCCGGCAGTAATAGACTGCCAGGTACCGATCTGATGGTTAACGTTCGCTGGATCTGCAATGGGTGCGACCATCACCAAGCTTATCACGCATTGTACCAGAGATCTAGTCAGCCCCGAGCCTAGACTAGCCCGCAAAATGGGCCTCGTCAAGCTGAACGGCCAAGCCAGCACAAGCTCCAAGAGAAACTAAAAAGATGCCGAGGTAACTCTCAAAAGACGTTAGACACCGCCTTGCCTAGCTTGCCTATCATATCTCAGTTCTATGCTGCCCCTAAAACATGTCACGAGTCAAGATGGTCCTACATCTATGAAGTATTTGTATTCAATTCGTGCTCAATCGTGATGTACGCTTCTGTATATGCATAACAGATGTGTTGTATCTAGTTGGTTGAGCCCAACCCGTTGGCTTCCGGTGTTGGGTTTTTCTTCTCCGCAGCGTCGCCATTGGTGATCAGCTTCCCAAGCGGGCTGTCAACGTCAACACCAGAGATGAACATTGCACTAACGCCTTCGAGTGCTGCAACGAACACACTCAACAGACTTGCAATAGCGAAATGGGTGATGGTTGAGCCAATCTCCAGCCAGGACCCTTCGTCCTTCACGACCCAGAAGAAGTACAACGTCAGGATGTCGCTGATAGCCATGACAACCATGAACAGGGCTGAGGGCGCCACGCCTAGCCTCTTGTTTAGTATTCCTAGGTTCGCCGAGACTAGGGCAAACGGAATCATCAGCTTGAGCACCAACAAAGCTCCCTGCGAGAAGGGGTCAAATATCGGGAGTAGTCGGCAGACGCTTTCCAAACTGAAGGATGAGATGGATGCCACATTGCCCGTGCTGAAGAAGGCAGCCTGGAGCAGCACGAAGAAAAATAGGGCTATCCGGGCATCCTGCAGCGTCAGGGGTCGGAAGGTCTCCGTAGACTTATGCACCTCCGCCGCAGATCCGTTGGATCCTTGTGGGGGACCAGTCCGGGGTTTGTTATAGACGTAGACGTCGTGTTCTAGCCTTACCCATGTGACAAGGGTAGAACAGAATGCAACATAAAATAAGCCTTCGTACGAGATCGTCAAGATGACAAATGTTGGCGCACATGTCAAGAAGATGACCATTAACCTATGAAGATAGTGGCTGTTCGGTTGAAACCGGTACGCCAGAGGCATGAGTAGTGAGACAACTGTGACACGTCAGTATTGCACACATGCAGAGTAAAGACTTGAACCCCTACCTAGAACAATCCATCCCACCGCTTGGTTGCCCCGAGGCAGGCCTTGTTTTGCCTGCAAAGAAAGTGCGCTGGACCGCGTTACGAGCATCGCCAAGATGATGAGGCCAACCTGCACCCCGACAAGTATTCGTGACATCGGTAGCCCAGACTTTTGATACTTCGATACAGGAGAGAAGCCGGCAAGAATGCGATCTTCATAGATGAGATACACAAGGCCAACGGTAACCATAAGGGCGCCGCCGATCATAACGAGGTTGACACTTTCCACCTTATTGGCATCCAGGAGAGTGAAAACGCTCATACTGACGCAGGAAACAAACCACGTTGCGCTCAGTGCCACATGCTCTTTGATGAAAGAAGGACCGCAAAGGACGGGCCAGAACGCGCCGAGGATGAACAGAACTGTCAAAATCTGCCGGTGAATGTAGCCTAGGGCAAGAGACTCAATAGTGGCAATGTATAGCGCGCCATTGACGAAGAGAGTCATGAAGGAACCCCCTGATTGCACGTGCCCGAAGAGAATCTTGCTACCCTGAATTAGGCTTTCTCGACGAGCATACACTTCCTCCCAGAAGAAGACGGGGAAAAAAGCATAAGCATAGTATGTCACGGGTGACTTGGAAGCAATAAATGATGCCGAAAGGAGCACAAAAATCGAGGAGAAGATTGCCAAACCGGCTAAAGACCTTGACGGCTCGACCTTGCCATGCAGAACATGTAAGTTGACGACCGTGCTTATGGCGAATGCCATCCATCCAAGGTAGCCAATAGTGATGAGGGCCCGTAGGAATAGCCAGTCATAAGTCTGGAGGTACCGTAAACCCTGTAGACCGAATTGAATGAGGGCGTCTGTTTCCTCGATAGCCTCCTCGAAATGACCAGCTTGGATGAGTTGTTGAATATCGGCTGCTCGTTGTTCGGGGGTTTCGACGCTAAATGGCGAATAGGGGCGAAATCTCAGTTCTGACGCCTTCTTCTGCTCTTCCTTTACTCGGTATATCTCTAGGATTCCCTGAGCGTTGACGAGGAATGCCTCAGCTTTCTCCTTGATATCAGCTGAGAGGTATGATAGCGGTAGCTTTCCCACGGAGTTGGCGGGAAAGTCGATGCCAACAAGATACGCCATCAGCGCTGCTACATCGGCCTGGCTGACATCATGTCTTCGGACATGATCAAGACCCCAGTCAGATGAATAATCACTGTGACCTGGAGCAACAGTATCTTTGTTGATTTCCGGCTTGGCAACACCCGAGCCCCACGATATAAGAGGAGTACGGGTATTATCTGGATGACCATCACCATGACTGCCCCAATCACTCATGCCATGGTCTGCGGTAAAGACAAATGCGGTCCTGTCATCAGCATAGAATTTGTTGATCAACTCCGTGATCTCTTTGACTCCCTGATCGACAACTTTGATGTTGTTCAAATATTCTTTCGAGTAGGGACGATAGGAATGACCACTCGTATCAAGACCGAGGAGATGGAGGAAGAACACCACCTTGTCTTGTCGAAGGGCATTGTTGAGAGTCTGATTTTTCTGGGCCTCCTCAAACAGCTCTTTAACATGGTCAAATACCCAATAGTCTAGTTGTAGAGCATCGTGAGAAAAATCCTCCAACTCGGCGCTGTACATAAATGCATCAACTCGCCCGGGTACGGCGCCTTGTTCAAACATTGGTAGAATATCTGGACTTCCCCAGCTCCATGTATGTCTACTTCTGTTGAACACGCTGTCGAAGTCGACAGGATTCAGCTTCCATCCAGTTGTGACAGCCGAGACATCCTCGTATAGCCCCGCGATAAGAGCGACATGCCCTGGTCGTGACTCAGTCGGAACTCGCGTGTGCGAGACGCCAAAGGTGCCATGCTCAAGCACACGCGATCGTAGAAAGGGAGCTAGAGGTCGAGGTTTGAGATCTTCCTCACTTTCGGGATACGGCTCCGGCCAGGACTGGAAAGTTTTGTCTGCACGCAATCCGTCACCTATAAGCCCTGGAGTCAGTAGCCTGTCATAGAAAAGAAGCAATGCCATGCGACAACGTACCTACGAACAGGACCAAGCGATCGGCAGGAGCCCGCATAGTTCCTGACCTTTCAACTCCAAAGAGGCGCATGCCAGAAACAATGGGGCTCACGAAGTAAATATCAAAGATAGAATAGATATAGACCAAGTGAAATATCATGGCGATAGCCATGAATCGAACCCGGGGAAACCGAGCCATGTTTGCGCCTTGATTCAATTAGAAATGGGTAGTTTACAAATGACAATGCGACTGGACAAAGGGATCTGGAATGGGTTCAAGACGGCCTCATCCGTGACCTCAAAGTCTTTCAAATGAATGAACGAAAGAGAAGAAGCCCGACGAGAAACCAGTCCGACCTTCTAACACTCCCTTGCCATTTGGCCGCACAGGTGCGCATTTGTTTGGTGGGGAGAGATCAGATTCGAAATGTTCAAACGGGACAGACAGATGGAAATTTCCCCAGCTACTAAGAGTCCTATCCAAACGCGATTTCAGGCACACGTTGTCCACTTTGCGGCACCGCGTCCACCTTGCAGGGATCCGTCCCGCCGCCACAAAAATGCGCTTGTCGGGAAGACTTACCGTCATCAGTCAGCACGGCCCACTTCAATGCTAACAATACCTATCAATACTTCCTTAGGTGTAAGAAGAGTCGCACTTCATATAGATGACCGCTTGTATGTACAAATTGGCAACATGCAGATACTCTACGCCATAGTGATATCTCGTAACTCCTGTATAACGTACATTTCATTACACCAACATCATCGGATGCTATGCCCCCACAATTTCTCAATGGTGGCTTCCGACCTTCCAGATCTAAGGTGGCCGTCGAATAGATATAGTCACTCAGTCCAAGCGTTCCGTGAGGGCTTTCTGTACACGCGAGTAGAATTTGGCAGCGTGCAGTCGTGGAAAACTGATCTCCTCCACCAAATAATCCGGAAGCATCTCGATCAAATCCTCATCACGCTTCGGATCGAGCTGAGGCATGTACATGAACTGGGCGTCATCATAGCCCTCAGAAGAATTCTCGTTGGCTATGGCAAGTTTGAAGTGAAGTGCTACAGCTTGTCAGTACGGTTCTCAAGATGAACGGCCAATGGGTTGGAGAACTTACTTCTTCCCCTGCCTGTCTGAATGCAATCGAAGGTGTCCTCTGGACCATCGCGCTTGACGCCTCGCACAATCAGGCCAGTCAAGTCACCATAGAGATCCTCCTTCAGCTGCGCTAGTTGTGTGGAATGTACCGTCTCTGAACTTGCAGCTGCGCGTGATCCTCCAGTTCCATTCTTCATGGCACTGCCAGGAACCTTCGCATTAGCAGCCTCAGTTGCTCTTGCAGCCGAGAGCTTGGCTGAGAGCGTTTTCATCTCATTCTTTGATTCGGATAGCGCAGTCGTGAGCTCGGTTATCCTGGCTTGTAGATTGTCAATCTTGGCTTCGCTGGCCTCGAACTGCTTTTTGAAGCTGGCACCCTCTTTAGCGAGTTCTTTCTGAGCCGTAACCTCGCTTTTCAGATTGGCTATCAACTGATTTGCGGCTACGAACCGATTAGTATGAAGCCGTGATTTCTGCTGAACCGACTTACTCTGTGCTCTCTCTTCACCCTGCTTCTTTAGTCTGTCGAAGTTTCGCTCCGCTTCCCTAACCGCAACGTCACGTAGGTCTCGATACTTCATCTCCAAACTTTCATATTTCTTCGTCATATCACCCAATCGTCGCCGTATAGACGGATCACTGTCGTTGTCAGAAGCACTCAATGGTCGTCTGAGAGCGCTAGGAGGCGCCTGGGATGAGATGCGCTGTGCAGATGCCGTGACAGCACGTGGGAACACTGGTAGGTCTTCCACTTGTTCTGAGTCCCCCTCTAGATCAATATCCATTGCGTCGGCTTGCTGGGTTTCTGGTATTTCGGTGTCTTCTGGCTCCTCCTCCTCCATTTTCTCAGCCGGCTTCCGGCCACGCCTCGCTGCTGGAGCTGCCTTTGGTTGCACCGAGTCTGGAACTTCCTTGGCCATTTCTTGTTCGGCAGGCTTCACATTTCTCGGGCGCCCGCGTCCTTTTGTCTTACTCGGATTCTCATTTGGCGGAGTTGCGAGTCCGCCATCTTCTGGAATGACAGCATCTTTGGCTGCTGGTTTGCGCCCTCTCTTTGCGACGACCGGCTGTTGATTCGTAGATTTCTCCGCAAGTGCCGCTCGACCTGCTTCTGTGTCGACTGCGTCCGCGAGTCTTCCACTGGCACGGCGCGTAGATTTCGGCGCAGGCTTCGTGACCTTGCTCGCAGCCGGACGGCCTCTGGGTCTCTTTGCAGCAGGCATCTTTGCGGCACGTATAATCACTCCGTCGTCGGAATCCGAGTCCACCAAGCCAAGCAATGCCGCTTGTTGTTTAGCTTTCGACATCTGTCGATATCAGGCCCTGATCAATTGATATCTGATAATGCGACTAGTCAAGAAGCTGGGCAATTTTATGTTCGAGTAGCAGATGCGTAAGGAGGCATTCGCGTTGGTTTTCAAAAGGTGGGATGTATAAGTATTATGTCGGCGCTGGATAGGTAGCTGGCAGAATTGGTAAAATGGCCGTCCAATTAGGTGTTGTGATGGCTTGCTGGAGTAAACAAAGGCTACGATAGGCTTAGTCCCATTATGATCCGATAGCGTGGCGACAAACAGTGGCTTGCGTGTCTTTCAGCCACAGCGCCGACCTTGGGCCAACCTTACCGGATGCATGTGAGTCCCCAAAGCGAGCCTGCGAGATTCCACCTTTCAAAATTCGGTCAACATCTTGTCCGCATCTAGCCCTGCATGAGCCAGTGAGTACACAGGCTTAATGCTGGGGCCGTTCAATCGATATATCGCGATGAGCGACCGAAGACGGACGACCGATGCGGTCGTCAATATTGTTCTTACGGCGGGGATGGTGGATTTCCCCCAGACTGCTGCCAAACGACTTTCAACTAACCAGCTTCCAGGCCGTCACAGCATACTTCCTCGTGCGCAACCTCCTATCCTCGTTCGCGAGTACTTTGGATCCGGATAAAGAAAAGCATGAGCAAGCTAGATTAAGAGCACGGGCGAATTTGCAACGTCTACAACGAAGTAAACGCAACGACGAGGAAGGCGAAGATGGGACGGACGGGAGCAGCTCACGAAGGGGACCACGAGTGGAAGAGCTCGTTCTGAACGAGTATGAGAACCTAATAGCATTGGAGGTTGTGGCGCCAGAGGATATTTCCGTGGGCTTCGACGATATTGGTGGACTGGAAGAAATTATTGAGGAGCTCAAGGAATCAGTCATCTATCCCCTGACTATGCCGCAGCTATACTCGCACGCTGCTCCTCTTCTTTCCGCACCATCAGGAGTGTTGCTCTACGGGCCACCGGGCTGTGGAAAGACTATGCTAGCCAAGGCGGTTGCACATGAGAGCGGCGCTTCATTCATCAACCTGCATATATCGACTCTTACGGAAAAATGGTATGGCGATTCTAATAAGCTGGTTCGCGCCGTTTTCTCTTTAGCGCACAAGCTTCAACCGGCAATTATCTTCATCGATGAGATTGACGCTGTTTTGGGTACTCGACGAAGCGGAGAGCACGAGGCTAGTGGAATGGTAAAGGCCGAATTCATGACTCTCTGGGATGGGTTAACATCGAACAATGCTTCTGGTATTCCTGCGAGAATAGTTGTCCTTGGCGCCACCAATAGGATGCACGACATTGACGAGGCTATCCTACGCAGAATGCCAAAGAAGTTTCCAGTTCCCCTACCAGGGAAGGACCAACGGCGCCGAATTCTGCAACTTGTTCTCCAGGACACCAAGAGGGACTCCGAATTTGATATGGAGTACATAGCTAAGGTTACGGCTGGCATGTCTGGCAGCGACATCAAAGAGGCTTGCAGAGATGCTGCAATGGTTCCTATGAGGGAATATATCCGAGAACATCGAGCTTCAGGCCAGGCAATGTCGAGTGTCAACCCTGAACGTGTCCGTGGACTCCAAACAGCGGACTTCTTTGGTCGCAAGGGCGGCGGGCAGATTCTGATGGAAAATCATGCTCGCAGACTGGCCGAGACAAAGAAAAAGACGTCCAAGACCTCCAGTGAGGAATACGAGGACGTTGAGGAGCAAATCACTGAGCTTCCGGACTAAAGACACTTACACTTCTCACCTGAACGGAAAAACCTGTACAAAAGAAGGCCTTTGATAATGCATCGGTGCTTCGTCTAGTGGCACATCAGATGGGAATTTGATGGTTCTCAGCACTCGGCACGGCGTTAGGAGAGCGGGCTATCTGTTGGCTAAAGAAGAGGGCTCCGCCATTCGGAATATACAGCAGAGTAATGTATGATCACCATCAACTGTAGACACATAGTTGTATACAATCGTATGAGGGAACGAGCCTATTCACAGCGGTGGTAGAGCGGTCTGCCATCATGTTTGGTACATTGGCTTTCATTACAAAATCTATAGCAGATACTATTCATCGGCACAAATGCATGCGGAAAATCCAGGTCCTTAAGGATATAGCCTGATCGGCTAATGAGTTCTGGGAAAATAGACACTGCAGTTTACCTATGTGCCATTACTGTATGCACATAGGAGACCTTCCGCCAGAACGATTGAAGATGTCGTGCTACATCACCGCTCTTTTGCTTTTGCCTCACGTGCGATGTCGTGATCGGTAGGGTCCGATGGCGCTGTCAATGAGCTACCTTATCTCTCTGTCAAACGCAATGTAAGTTGATGTACTTCACTAGCGCGAATTCCTCCGCACCTCCTCTGCAAGGGACCCGACATGTGGGGACCATGCAAGACCAGTCATACATCGTCAAGGTACTGGTACCTGAAGATGCCGAAAGTCGAGCTCCAACTATTTCTCGCCTCAGACCATTTCATAGAAGATTCAATTGCTAGTTTGTTCCTATTGCCAACATCCTGACAAGACAGTGACCCTCGAGAGCCTCGAGTGCAGCACTTTCAACTCTTAGCTAACCGCCGGAAATACCTCGTGGCCCCTCCAATTCGACATTAACGTACCCCTCCATCCCGCCACCTTAGACGACTCGATAAACCCTTTCGTTTGAGTCACCGCGACACAGCATCATGGCCACACCGCCGGCAAACGCAGCTACGGCAAAGGCGGCCAAGGCACTGTCCCGAGTGGACTTGGATGGTCATAATCTACCTCCATCGCCAGCCCCCTCGAGTCCCGCCAATGGCCGCAGACGCTATGCCCTGGCGACAGAGCTTGTCTACACGGACAACAAAGATCAATATGGCGCCTCAAGCTTTCCGGTATACCGTTCTGCGACGTTTAAGCAGACAGGAGCCAATGGCTCAGGCGAATACGACTACACGCGCTCCGGAAATCCCACCCGGACGCATCTCGAGCGTCACCTAGCCAAGATTATGAATGCTACCAGAACACTAGCCGTGGGATCCGGTATGGGGGCTTTGGACGTGATCACCCGACTCCTCAGGCCGGGCGACGAGGTTATCACAGGTGACGATCTTTATGGCGGAACGAATCGGCTACTCACATATCTCTCGACGAATCAGGGTATTATCGTCCACCACGTCGACACAACCAACGTCGACAGGGTCAAGGCCGTTCTGTCAAGCAAGACGGCCATGGTCCTCTTGGAGACGCCCACCAATCCTTTAATTAAGATTGTTGATATTCCAGCCATTGCGAAGTTGACACATGACCTGAATGGAAAGGCTCTGGTCATTTGCGACAACACCATGCTCTCCCCCATGCTCTGCAACCCCCTCGAGCTTGGCGCCGATATCGTCTACGAATCCGGAACTAAATACTTGTCAGGGCATCACGACATTATGGCAGGAGTCATTGCTACCAACGACGCTAGTCTCGGAGACAAGATGTATTTCATGATCAACTCTACTGGCTGCGGACTATCACCTGATGATGCCTCCTTGCTCATGAGGGGAGTGAAGACTCTAGCGATTCGTATGGAGAAGCAACAAGCGAATGCGCAGGCCATTGCTGAATTTCTCGAGTCTCATGGTTTCCGGGTTCGGTATCCCGGCCTTAAGTCACACCCACAATACGATCTTCATTGGTCAATGGCCCGCGGCGCGGGTGCCGTCCTCTCTTTCGAAACAGGCGACATCGGCCTATCTGAGAGGATCGTCGAAGCTGCCAAACTGTTCGGCATTAGTGTCAGCTTCGGCTGCGTTAACAGTCTGATCAGTATGCCATGCCGAATGAGCCACGCAAGCATCGATCCGAAGACTCGGAAGGAGCGGCAGATGCCTGAGGATATCATCCGGCTTTGCATTGGTATTGAGGATGTAGAGGATTTGATCGATGATCTCTCCCGCGCAGTAAGCTATTTTCCCAATCGTGAGACTCTATATCAATAACTTACAATTCCTTAGCTTGTACAAGCTGGCGCCGTGACCCTTACAATCGATGGCTTCCATGCCAACAACCCTGCGCAACCCGTCCCCAACGGCGAGAGCTCAGGATCCACATCTACATAAAAACTCATCTCAAGATTTGTATCTTATCAAGACTGGATGATGGCGTTAGGTATTCATTTTGCGGCGTGGGTATGGCTCATTGTGTTCTCGGCGTATGATCATATAGGGAAAAGGACATAAAATCAATTCGAAATTGAATAATTAAGAAGTACGATACTGGATAGACTTGTGCTGCGAAGTCTATGCGTTGTCTTATCATCTACATGTCGCACGAAGCGACGTATTTCAGTTCCCAGTCAAGTTCGCGACCTATCCAAAAAATCAATCATCAGTCACAACTACCATGCGCAGATCATTCACTCACTGGCGCTCCTCCTGAGATTTCTTCTCCATCCACTCACTCAACGGCATATCCTCGCGGCGGTCTCCAGTGAGATACGTGGTAGTCATGAAGGACGGAGTTGAGGGGATCTTGACAGTCTTCCGATCTGGCGAACCAGGCGCAGAGCCTAGCGCAGAGCCTTGCTCAGCTAGCCTTACTGGCAGTTCAGCACATGCAACTCAAGTGGCTAAGAGCGGATGAAACAGGGAGACACACTCTTTCTCCACTGTTTTCTCTTTAGAATCATTAGCCATTGCTGTAAGGTAGTTGCTGTTAAGGTTGAGATTGTCTTAGGATGTCAGGGTTGCTCTTGAAGCTTCAATATACTCTGATTTCGTTCCGAGCTCGACCCTGGAAACAAGGGAAGCAAAACAAAACACACTTATTGATCCTTACAGTTAGAACTCTCATGTTATATCGCGGTGAGACGACCACCTCCCCTTTTATAGAAGTGCTTGTGACTTCGAGTCCCAGCACAGACCGATGGGAATTCGATCTCGTCGTAATGGGCATACTAGCGCAGCAATGCAAACAGAGTCTTAGCTCTCGCTCTTTGGCAAAAGTGACCGCATTTGGCGCCTATATGATCGTATGGTGCAGTTCAAGAGAAAGTCAGCGGTCAAGCCCAACTACCTAATGCAAGCACCTATCCGCAAGCGGTGCGACAAATGGTCGTTGTTAGTCCAGTCGCATCTGCAGCTGGAGATATCTTCAATGCGAAAATTTGACAGGTCTTTTCTTTATGCTCGGTGACTGCTTTAAACAAAGATTCCCCTACCTCGGTGTAACTATTCACTCGGCTTGGGCGAAGGCCAGTCGAGGATGTGTGCTCTGGACCAGCGTTTCTCGGAGGACGCTCCTGGCCTGCTCCATGGCATTATCTCTTCGAAACTCTTCACACATTATATGGGTGTGTACTGCACGCCAATCACGAGAAATTTACGTCTAGACTGTAGCACAGGCTTAGATTTACGGCCATGAAGAGCCTGCCTGCCCAAATGATCATGCTTCCCTCCGTTGTTTGTCAAGTTACCCCTTAATCTTTCTGAGACTTGAACAGCGCTATAAGAAAGAGGTTGTCTGTGAGGCTCATGATTTCTCTCTTCGACCTTCATACATTGGGTCCTACATTGATATCTTTTATCTCTGTGTCTTCGTCCTTGTCATCAAGTCAGAGAGTGGATCAGCCACCTCAGAGCTGCCTCGTGAAAGAAAGGGAAGGCAGGAAGTACCAGACATCGACAAGACTCCCGTCTCACCTCTGTGATCTCAATTGACCTTGATCCGCTCACACCATGAAAGGAAGTGTACTGATATGTCGTACGGCACGGCCACCTTTGTTGGCTGCCTATAATATGCTCTCCGGACTTTGTGTCTGCACAAGTAGGAGGACGCACACAATACTTACCAAGAGCCACGGAACAAGTCTGCAAGTAGCCGTTTCCTTTGCGACACTACGGTACAGTTATTGGTCTTGTGGGAGTGGGAAACGATTAATTACCGCGTCTGGCGGACTCGAGTTGAGGATGTGATCAACCATCCTCTTCTAAGCACTCCAGTCCATCCTCCTCCATTTCGTAGATTCGAGAGAAAATATACCTGCTGTCCTACAAGTCCTGCTGTTGCATCGCATGTGCTCTTGTTCATTTGACAGGTGGTGCCTCCAAGCCCAATTTTAATGACAGGGTAGATTTGCAACGACTTCATATCAATAAGCGAGGCGCAGAGATGCGTAGGGTGAGGACCATGTGGCCAAACTCAACCTCATCTTCAAATAATTGACAGACACGTATACTTCGATACATCTCAGCGATGATCCAGTCGGCATCCCAGTTCCGCGAGAGGGAAGGGCCCGGACCTCCCTCCATATGTCATCCGGCACCACCCAACACCGATTTGTTTCGTCCCAAACTTCGAGAAGCAGGAGGCTAACAGACATGGCGCTAATCTTGAGACACAGATAGGCGTGAACGCTGACCGAGCCTTAAAAGGCACAGGAATGGGTCAAATTCAATCATACCGTTTGCAAACGGGGAGGACTCGGTGAACATTACCATGCTCACGGATACAGTACCCAGCGGAGTGAAGTTACACGCACTCTGTTGATAGCTGCCAAGCTGCTGCCTCTGCCCGCGACCGAGTATATATCCGGCCATCTACATCATCACAAGCGGCTCGGTGCAGGAGGGAGAGCAGAGAGCCAAGGCAAGCGAATGCAGTTGTCCTGCGGAGAGAACACAACTCAAACGGCATGCTGGGAATGATCTTGTATTTTTCTAGAGTACACGAAACAGCACTATGCTAATCCCGAACTGAACACCATACCCCAATGCAGGTCGATACATCAAACAAAAGAAAAGGCGAGCGATCCTAAATTGTAATGCGCTCAGGAGAAATCAAATCGGTCCGGCAGCACGACTGGTGCAATCAACGTCCACACATACATGAGGTAGCAGAACCAGGAGCTGACGATCTTCACCCAGCTGGCCCAATATGTCCGCCCAACAGTGGCAAAGTCGCCATCACGCTTCGAATCCTCGTAGCCTTGTGTCAGTAATGTAGCTATCCATGCAGTAGCTAGGAAGAATATAATGTGGAACATCGCGTAATTGTATTGTGTGCTCGTGCGCTCATCGTCATGCGCAGCGTTGCCGCCAGACTCCTCGTCCTCGTCATCGGAAAGCAGGGCATCCGCTGGCAGACTTCCTTCTTCGACAGCCCTGCGGAGGGCCTCAGCCCGCATCTGGCGCGTTGTGCTCGGTTGTGTGGTGACAAGATCGTGCTCATCCTCGTCAGGAAGACGGATACCCCCTCTGTTGTTCCCCAGTCCAAGGCTCTGCGTCGCAGCCCTAGTCGTGGTGTATGCAACGGTGAGCATTGTGACGATAGCGCCGAGAACAATCGTTGTGGTTCGTGTACCCGCAGAAAATGCCATAGGGTTGCAATGTCCATCATCAGGCTCCATGGAGACAGCAGACATGGTCAAGTAGGTGCAGTAAATTGCTACCATGGCGGCTTGCGCGAGACCTGCCTTCGGATTGTACTCCTGAACCATCGGGTGCACCGAGACAGCCGAGACACCTAGCCACAAGAGAAGGTTGATCGTGATGACGGCCTGGTTCATAGAGCAGCCGCTTGAGGCGAAGAAAAAGTACTGGACAATCGTCATGGCGAGAGACCCCAAATACATGCCCAAAGTGGACCCAATCAAGACGGACCTCCATACACGGGAGTCAGTGTTCTCGATTTGTTCGAGACAATACTCCGCCCAGGTATGAGCGAGATCGACGAGCAGGATGAGACCGAGTATGAGGAAAAGCATCGCGGCGAACAGAGAGATATAGTTGCCCCAGAACATGAAGAAGCCGTCCGGAATGAGGAACGACAAGACAATCAGCGCCAACCAAGTGATGATTTTGGGACCCCAGAAGCCATTTTGAATTGCAGCTCGAGGGCTCTTGGACGAGGTGACCCCAACAAGCAATCCTGCGAACACAAGGTGGAATAGACCGAGAGCGAAGTTGATCCTATGGACCGCAAACCAGCCATGGCATTGGCCGGTCGGGCAATTTATCTTCACATAGTCCAGCGTGAGATGTTGTAATTTCTCGATGGCCCATGGTGTAAGCATGATCCAGGACAATATCGAGTTGACGAGGAGGATGAGGGCGTATGCGATACGGGTTGCGACACTGTTGCCGCACTTCCCGCAGGCGCTGCAAACCATCGAGCATGTTGCAGCACCACAGCAGCTGGCAGCAAAGGAAATGACCTGTGATAGCAAAGCGCTGTTAGTCTCTCATAGATCGTGAGGGGTGCCGTGCCGGAGGGAGCCTGGCCTACCGTGGTCATGCTTGGCACTGCCAGCAACGGGATGGAGAGAAGGGCGCCCATCTCTAGCGTAGATCTTTCAGACGTAAACGAGAACTAGCTGTGGTAGACAAACAGTGATCTAGGTGTGAAGCCAGCTATACCATAGATGTGAGTGGTTTGTAGGGTGATGCTCGTTGCGACAGCGACGATGTTGGTGATGTCAGGTTAGATGGATGGCGAGCGGGCGGCTGTTGACTATGGCCCACACGTAACCGCCTTACGTAATACCATCGAGGTGTAGGGGGCAAGCCACAGGCAGAGCCACCAGCATTCAAGGGACAGAACCATCAGTCGACTACCTAGGTAGTGTAGGTATCTTACCAAAGTAAACATTTCATTCAATTTCTTGACTAAGGCATCATCTTAAGGTGAACTAAGGGGAGCTTCAGGCATCCGCATAGCCTAGGGATCTATTAACCGTCCAGAGTGAAGAGGGTTAATAGATTCTTTACCACGAGCCCAAGATTCAAGGTCAGATAGCCCTTGACTCTGCAACTCCTTTGTAATACAGTACAGGACTTGACTCCCGCCTTATCCCAAGAGAGCAGGTCAGGGGTGATCCTCCATAATCGCCGTCTATCGGAGTCTCCAGTCTGTGATGTTCGTGGCCGTCGGTGCCGACAGCGCCAATCAGCGGCTTCCTTAGTCTAATTCGAAACCAATTCGTGGCTCGCGGCACCGGCCTTGTGCCGAATTACGTGCTGCGCGGTACCTTAATTCCCGTAGCACCAGCTATCAATGGGGACATCATAGATAACAATCGAAACAACCAACCTCCATCATACCTAAACTTCACTGCTACAACGGCGTCGCTTCACCTCAACCTGAGGTCTCTGTTACCCACGTACCGTTTCTCTCTTCACGCATCCTCTCCTGTGCAAATTCATCGAATTTCCTTTGTAAATATGCTTAGTTGAACCCTCCAGGACTGACTCGACTTCCGATATCGAATATCATCCCTACGCTTTGCCCAGGATGCGGGAAAAGCAGCTCAGGCGAGCTCGAATGATATCGAGCGTCGCGGCTACTACGATATCCTTGGCCTGTGGAACAAATGTGCGTACGCTCTATGGTTCAAGCATATCCCCATCACTGATCACATCGGACTAACGTGAGCCCTCGCCAGTACGTCTATTCAGCATGGGCGCCTCAGTTCGCAGACAAGCTTCATTACACGGCAACACAAGCCAATCTCGTCGGCCTTGCGGGCAACCTGGGAATGTATTCGATGGGTGTCCCAATCGGCCTATTTATAGATCACAGAGGCCCTCGACCTGCAGTCATTGCCGGCGCCCTCCTGTTAGGCCTCGGCTACTTCCCCATACACGCTGCGTTTGATCGCGGAGAGGGCTCAGTTGGACTCATGTGCTTCTTCTCGTATCTGACGGGCCTTGGAGGTTGCATGGCATTCGCCGCCGCTATAAAAACCTCTGCGCTTAACTGGCCGCATCATCGAGGAACGGCTACTGCTTTCCCCTTGGCAGCCTTTGGCTTGAGTGCCTTCTTCTTCTCGCTAATTGGTGGTTTGGCCTTCAGTGGAAATACAAGCGCTTTCTTAACGCTCCTGGCGGCCGGCACATCTGGAATAACGTTTATTGGTTTCTTTTTCCTGCGAGTGTACCCTCACCATTCGTACCATGCCGTGTCATCGGTAGAAGATGGGCGTGGGCTTTCCGACTCCCAACAACTGCGCAGGACGTCCTCCGAAGAGGCAAAGGTGCGCCGCGTCGGGAAGAGCGCCGCCTCCGTCTTTGTTGAACCTGGTACGTCGCCTAACACTAATTACACAAACCCAACGACCTCTTCGACACATAGACAAGAGGTCGACGAGGCAGCGGCCCGAGAGCAGCAGGACGTCGAGTCGTCTATAACGGCCACGTCGCCTACGCTCGACGACCAGGACAGCGACGAGACGTCATCCCTCATGTCCAAATCATCCTCCCTACCGGGAGACGTGTTGGTATCGAACAGTGTTGATCTGGATCGTTCTCATCGTATAGATATTCGTGGTTGGAACCTATTGCGGAATGTCGACTTCTGGCAGCAGTTCCTCATTATGGGCATTCTCGCCGGCATTGGCCTTATGACAATCAAGTGAGCTCCCGGTACTTTGATATACTGTCTTCTTGCTTGCTAACCCGGCGCAACAGCAACATTGGGCACGATGTCAATGCTCTTTGGAAGAAGTACGATGACACTGTTAGCGAGGAATTCCTGATTTACCGCCAGCAAATCCATGTCTCTATCTTATCTATCTGCAGTTTTGCAGGCAGATTATCAAGCGGTTGGTCACCCACCACCAGAAAATATCGGCAACTTTCAGTCGGCTGACCTCTTCTACAGGCGTAGGGTCCGACTTTCTAGTCAAGGTACTACACGCAAGCCGTGTATGGTGCCTCATCATCGCCAGCCTCATCTTCTGCGTAGCGCAAATATGCGCGCTGAACGTCACCAACCCACACCTGCTCGGCTTCGTCTCCGGGCTCTCTGGGCTGGGCTACGGCTTTCTCTTTGGAGTCTTTCCGTCCATCGTCGCCGAGACCTTCGGCATCCACGGCCTCAGCCAGAACTGGGGCCTCATGACGCTCTCGCCCGTCGTCTCCGGCAACATCTTCAACGTCTTCTACGGCCTCGTCTTCGACCGCCACAGTGTCGTCGGGCCAGGCGGCGAGCGCTCGTGCCTGGATGGCCTGGACTGCTACCGGTCCGCTTACTTCGTCACCCTCGGGGCGTGCGGGCTCGGCCTGCTCGTAACCCTATGGACGATCCGCCATCAGCATTTAGTGCGGATGCGAGAGGCCAAGATCCTCGTCCCGGAGTAGAGCAGTAGACGTCCGCGAATGGTGATGTGCGAGTTCCATAAGACTAGTGCTGAGAGCGTGAGGCAGAAGGTTTAGTTTTTTTCTGTCTGTTTCCTTTTTTTTCCCGCCGGAAATCGCAACCAGTTCGACGAGGACTGTTGTGCGATTACCCCTAGAGGCATTTTGAGCAGGCGTTTTATTAGATCTCATGGGCGTTCTGGATACCATTAGATTGGGTTTGTTGCATCTGAGGGTGGATAGGATGCCAAATACCGGGATGAACGACGCTGTGGATGACACAAGATATGACACGCAGCAAATAGATACAAATCTTATACAAGTTGTGCTCTGATAAGTTCATGATTCATATTGAAGCCAAAGGATATCGACATTCATTGGTTGGGTGAATACACCCAACACTTGGGCATGATCGCAAACGAGTACAGTATACACAGAGTTGCTGCAGTGGTCACTGAAATTAATTGATTCATTTCTCGATCTACAGGTGCAGAGCACACAAGCTCTCCTGCTTTATCTACACTCAGCAATGTATTTACTTGCGCGGCGCACATGCCGGCTCCGGCGTCAAGAGAGCGCTCCTCACGCATGCCCGCCCTGAGAGTAAATCTTGGGCCTCTCTCTCCTGTCCACCTTGCTGATTTCCCAATCACTGGCCGCGGCCTCTTTGCCGCGCTAGCCATCTTCTATGTGCGATGCTGAAACTCGTCGAAAAAGCGACTTGGGGATCAAAGATCATGCCCTCCTAGATGATGTTTCCGACCATCCATGTGTCCCGTACCACCAACCAGTGCAAATTTGGTTGTCATCTTCGTTGTTGTTACCCTCCAACACACACACACACACACACTAGGGTATAAGACATTAGACTGGTGCCCTCGTGCAGGTACCAGATTAGGAATCGTAAACCAGGAATTTGGAAAATGGCCGATTGCCTGGAAGCCAATTTGCAAGAAAAGAAGATCAAAAGATCGAGAAACAAGGAAGGTCAAGAGCAGCACGCCCCGGGCCTCATGCCATCCCCTTTGCGCCGTCCTTTGCAAACTCCAAGAAAAAGTGTATACCCATCAGAAGATGAAGAATAGGAAATAGGCGAAGACGTTGGGTATTCCTGTGACGAGAGAATAAAGGTACAACCCTCCTCTCCATGCTAGATGATAAGATGGTGTGGGATGGAGTCTTCAATAGCTCGTCCACTTTGTTAATACCATCAGTGTAATCAAACCACGACCCCGACAATGCAAAAAAATGATATGGCTGATTTAAGGAAAGGGAGAAGTTGATATAGTTCAAGGTGAAGAGTCGGGTTATCTTGTTTCGATAGTAAGGTGGCTGAGTTCCGCGTCAAATACCAACAGCTCATCAACGAAGCTGTAGTCATGTTTATGGTGCTTTGCCGCCCTTGCGATCCTCAGGGTTTCCTTCAAATAACGTGCTAAACCCGGTCAGGGACCAGGAGTCGTTTGTTGAATGTACGATGACCAGCCATACGGCAACCAAATTTACAAGGTAATGCAGCATGTACGCGAACGAGACGCCATAGACAGCGGCATATATCGCCACACCAAACAGCATAACGCTTGTCAGGTGTCTCAGTCGGCTGCTGACTTTAGGGACCATCTTTCCCGTTGTCAAAGTCTCGACTAGAACGATGAACGGCATGATCGAGATGACATTGTGGTGGGAAGAGAAAGGCGTCAACCAATGGACGGCGAGATTGCGAATCCAGACAATAAGTATTGGTAGATTGATGGGGAGTACCCAGAGCATGAGTATGAAGATGGAGTGGACATAATTGTAGAAGTTGCGATTCGCGTTCGATGGCATGTCGGACGCCACTCGGTGCGCTCGCACCGACGTCGATAGCTGTACAAGGACAGCCACTAGATACGCGAACTGATACGGTATGAATGTGGCAACCAATGTAAGCAGCACGGCAGTGGTGATGAGTCGCCTCCGCGGCGAAGTCTGGATAAACACTGCCGTGGGTGCGCGACGTCGGTCATCCTGGCGAGCCCAAAATGGCCGCACACTGATCCATCCATAGAGCATGCTAAACAGCTGAGTGAGCGCCAGTGCCAGATAATTGACACCTGCGCAAGCGCCAATGCAAATTGTCCCAATCAGGGGAATCAAGAACCAGAAAAACGGATCTTGAGTTCCAACAAGCAGGTCGTTCTGGTTGAAGTCGACAGCAGCTCCTGTTGCGTTTCTCCAATGCCAAAAACTAGCATTGCCTTGGGGGCCTGAAGTGCCTATAGATAATGACAGTAGTGTCAAGGATAGAAGCAGTAATGGTATTGACTGCCTCAGGCACATATCGAGACTCTCAAAGAACGAGATGAAAATGCCTTGACTGTCATAGATCCGGAATTGTTTTCTTATGACCAACGCAACAACGAGGAGGGGAAAAGCTGCGAAGGCGGTTCGATAGCGCATGTACAGCTTGCCCAGGCTTCCTAAAACGTCCACTTGCAATTGAACAGAGATGCTAGAATCGCATGTTGGATCTGTCCAGAACTGAAAGCCAAGGCCATCTTCTGTAGCTTTTCTTTTCAGAGGAGGCGGTAGATATGGTGCAATGCCGTGAAGACTGACGCTTTCGTGCCTTGCATTGACAAAGAATTTGGACTCGTATGGCTCCGTCAAGTATTGCCTGACTAAGGGCGTAAAGAGTTCTCTTCCATCGCCACATGATTGAGTGCCGACCTCGAGCTTGTATGCAAGTAGGCTGGATTGAAGGGAAGGGATCTTGATTTCTGTAACCATGGGTCTCTTCGAAGGTAGGCGGAAGCTCATGCCGAAAGCAAGCAGGCGGCGTAGACTTATATGGCGCGTCCTATGATAGTCGGCGTGGTCGCTAAACTCAGCAATCACAAAACCTTGAGTTGATGAGGCGCCTTTGTCAACAACGGCCACAAATTGATGGTCGACAATTTCTTCAATGTCGTATTGCAGATAGGAAAATGGGGGTATTTCCTTTCCGTTAGGAGGAAAGAAGGGATGCTTTGTGGTCCGAGTCGATGCTGGCAGCTGTACCACATCTGAAGCAGCATTCTTGCAAGCCAGACGAGTAGATCCAGTACTGTCTCCTGAGAGATCCATCTTCATCGGTAACAATACCCCAGCCTGGCCTGGTTGGAGAGGATATACACTGCAGAACAGCACTTCAAATTTCCCCGCATCCCCAGGATTGTCAAGCTTCTGGTCTGTCAACAAAGTGAAACGCTTCATCTCTGGCGAGCCAGGTGGCGGAATCGGGAGAAGATGCGCCCTTGGCTTTCCATCCTGTCCCAAATTTCGCAGGACCAAACGCTCTCCTTGCGGGATGATTGCATGGGAGTTATCTTCCAGGGTGAGCAGGGTACTAGGGTCCTTGAACGGCAGCGTCTTCTCAGTAATATCCTCCATGCCCGTAAGGAAATACTTCTTGAATACTCGCATACGCTCTGCTCGAGGTTTTGTCTGGCTCGGTCGACTGACATCCACAATATCGTACAAGGCTTTCGCCACAACCTTGCGGAACTGATCACACCAGAGGATAGCTTGATGATCCATGCTTGTCCACACTGTCGGGATAGTGGAAGTGAAGACAGTAAAGCCGTGAGTATCTGGGACAATCGACTCCAAGCTAGCATAATCAGATGGAACAACGGTATCCAAACCACCCCCGGCAATCGAAACCAGGGTAACATGCCATAGAGGGTTATTGTTGGCCCATTGCTGAGAGTATGCTTGTCTCCAGTAATCGTTGATATCATCGTATATCCTCACTATTTCGCTATCAAATGTGACCGGTGGTCGCGAGTGCGGCGCAGACATCGTAACGATGGTGTTAATCGAGTTCGACTGATAATTCGGTAGAATAAGCATAGTCCGTGCAACGACTCCGCCCATTGAGTGGCCCAAGATGATAACGGATGTGGGATCGGGAAGATCGGGGTCTCGTCCGGACATGCGCGGATCGAGGTAGAGCGATAGAATATATCGTATGGCCTCGTTCAGGTATTCTGCCTGGTCCAAGAGAGTCTGGCCATGGAAAGCCGTGAAGTCCTCGTTGAAGTCGACAGTGAAGAAGTCAAGACTGCGCACTCCTGCTTTGATGGCCGCCGCATCCTGTTGTAGCACATCATGAAAGTAGTTGGCGGTTTCTGCGGCAATTGGTCGGACTTGTTTATAGCTACCAGCGTTGCCTGGGATGAAGAGGATCGGGATGCCCCGGAGCTACCCAGCATCGTCAGCACTGCTCGTCGACGGTCATGTCATGCCCATACCTTGAAGTCATTGTCTATTCCTTGTTCTCGGTAGAGATGGAGAGAGTATTTACTCGCGAATCGGGTGTGTTCGGTGTCAAAGTCTTTCAGCTCCACATAAGACGGGCGCATGTATGACATTCGGCAGCCTTTTTCGTCGCGACACCGTGTAGCGACAGAATCGAGGATCAATGCGAGAAAGGCGATTCCTACCAGGGAAACGATGCAAGTGAGGATGCTAATCAACCAGGGGCTACGGGCTCGCGGCCTGCGCCCTTGAGATCCCGGGTCTGACATCTTGTCCATTATATCGTCCAAGTCGTCGTCGTCTCTGGCGGGGGTGCTCGTGGAAATGGGGGTCGCCGGCGGGGATTCAGCGGAAGAGAGCAGAGGCGCCTTGTCTATTGATCCATTCTGGGAGCTCGAGGGCCTCCAATTGAAGTTGCTGGAGCGGCGGCTTCTAGCGGAGGAGGGTCGCAGGTCGGCGCTGGTACGTCTCTGGCTGTCTAGACTTTTCTTGGAGTTGGTGGACTGACCTGGGGTCCTCGTAGCATCCGGAATGACTGGCAGACCATTTGAAGAGTCGTCACCGTCGTCGGATCCCGAGGACCGCCTCTGCATTCCAAGGGCTCTTGCCGTGGGCGGCCGTGCTGGTCAGTCTCGATGGTGGCACGGCGTCGGCGGCGCAGGCGCAGATGGCAGGTCGCTGGTCGCTGGTCGCTGGAGAGGAGAATTGATCAAGAAGAAGAAACGAAACGAATGTTGAAGTGGCACAGACAAGGAGAAGTTTGGGGGTGAGGTGAGCCAAGCAAGACAAGGCAAGGTAGGTGGTAGGCAGATTGGTAAGGTAGGCGTGGGTGCTGGACTGTTGGTCGGGGTGCGCGGAGTACCTGGACCAGAAGGAACAGCAGCGCCCAGGGTAGCGAGTGCAGGGGTCTCGTTGGCGGCGGAGGTACCTAGCCTACGCTCGTCGCTCTTCAACAGCGCGCGCACACGCAGTACCACACAAATTTGCTCGCAGATCTCGGAATCGAAAGCGGAAGTGCAGTGCAGCTGATCCCACCACTTTACAGTACTCTATGCACCAAGTAAACCAGAGAGCCCTGGAACTGGAGCGGGATCTCGCGGGTTGGCTGGTATGTTCGGATAAATAAAACCCTCAGTGCGCTATCGCAATTCGAGACGAAAAGATATCTAGAAGATCAGATGCGCAGCGATCCCTTGACACAGAGACCAGACCAACACGAGAAAAAAACCAAGGCCCGAACAGCTCTTGCGCGCGACGGACGGAGCGGGCCCAAGTTAGCGCATGTAAGGCCTAATGTACCTAAGTATGTAGGTAAGGTGGTGGTGAGTGAGTACCCAGGGTAAGTGGGTGGCCTGCGAGTAGCGCAATCGGCTCTTAGACTTAGACTTAGACTTAGACAGTACTAACAATACCTAAGGTACCTACCTCGAAGAATGACATAAGGTAGCGACTAGTCGGGAGGGTGTATACACCTTCGTTTTGTCTGTTCAACCTAAGCCTAAGGTTGGTCGGGATCCCTGGGTGGATGGGGATGACGCTCTAGCGCACCATTTACAGTGATCCCATTTGCGTTTTAGGTTTGGACAAGCGTTGGCGCGAAACGGTTGTCTGCTCTGGTCTGCTCTGCTCTGCATGGCGACGGAGTTAGCAATGGCTTGGTCTATCTTGCTTTCGGTCGGTCACCTTACCAATCCTGCCTCTGATCTGGGTCGTTGCACTGACTGACTAGTATGTGATTAACTGTATTCTATTGCATCGCATGTGAACTGAACTGTTGTGTTGTGGCCCTATATACTCGGATGGTTGCGTCTTTGTGACCCCACGCTTGGAGATCTTTAGATTCATGAAACGGCCGAGGCTCCGTGCTTGCGTGGTGGGAGAGGCGCAAGAAGACAGGAGGGGCTCGTAAGAGTCGTAACAAGCTGGCTTTCAAACAGGCAGCACCATTCAGGTTCTCTTGGGTTCCCTGCTTGATGAGCTACCGACTTGGCTGGATACGAAGGCCAGAACGGAGAGAAACGAGTCTGCTCTGCATGCAAAGTGGGTAAGGTACGGCAGGTAGGGAGGTTGGGTCGCTTGCTGCTCTTGATCATATATCGGACACAACCAACACCATCGACTTCAAATCGAGCAATGAATAGACCAAGGTAGATGGTATAAACGAGACTCTTTCAGATGCCAGCGAGCGCTTCATAGACATACAAGGACAAGTTTGTAAAACCCCATATGTCACCGTGGTCAAGAATTTAGTCTGCGCCCGCAGATGGGCAGTCACCGGACAGACAGAAGAAGGTTATGCGGCGTATCAAGGATAAAATGATGATGGTGATAAGATGTGAGCTCGGCCGCCCATGTGCTCTCCCGGCATCCCGCCTCTTCCAATCGCTGACAAGGTAGGTACCGTTCGGTGCGGCAAAACGTCTGTAAGTCGGTAGGATTTCAGCCATGATGCAGCCGTGCCTCGTCTGCATATGCCCAATATATCCTCCCACTCTGGTGCCCTTCGAGCTGCATTCCGCTCCTTCAGCTCTGATAAGCGATGTTGAAAGCTCAGTCTGCAAACCCCAATCCTCGCTGGCTCCCATATTGGGGCATGTTTGGCGTCCGGCATGAACAGAGCTTGCCGAGAATAGAATGGAACCCGAGTCTACCCCAGGTTAGAATTCAAGTCATGAGGCCACGATGCTTTGACTGCGCCGGTCATGTTTTCCGAAGCATTGTACATCACAATATATACTGTACACTATAAACAATGCTATACAAGATGACCAGGTTTGATAGCAACACCATTGATACAGCTCTATGGGAGCACATATAGCAGTGGCTGTGGGCTAAGTTACGCTCGAGCTCCCCCCTGCAGAATCGGCAGAAATCTGCCTATCTTGCCTTTGCGAAGAGGTGGTAGATGTTGTACAAGTTTGCTCCACGTTCTCCATATAAAGATAGCCCAAAGTGATTGCCAAGGAAAGTAATCATGATTGCCAAAGTGGAGGTAAACGATATGATTTGGTCGGCATCTATTGTTCTGCTTAGCTTGCAAAATGCAAATGATGGAAAGTGAAGTGTACTACAAAGTGCATCAGAGGGTGAAAGTATCTCGATTAACAGTCATAAATACAAATATGTATGTGTTTTCAACAGCAGCGGGTTTAGCTCAGTTGGGAGATCTTTCTTCTTTGTCGACAATATTCGTTTCAATTATAAAAAAATATAGTGAAGTAGTAACTAAAGAAAAATAGCTACTTAAAAAATGTCTATGAAGCATATGCATGTAGAACCAAAGACTTACAAGAGTGTCTCGCGGAGACGAACAGATCAAAGCTTACAGCAACTTCCGGCACATACTTGAGAAACCCATGCCACCATACTGACGGACTGGAATGAAAAGAGGGAGGCTGGTTAGGACAGAACTTCTATCCGGCTCAGGGGACCGCTGGAGCCGCAGGTATGAACTGATCAAGTGCTGGTCAAAGCACTCAACGATCCTTGCATAACATCATAAAGTGCCCGTTGGAAAGCAGTGGCTCCGCTGTTTCAGAAACATCCCGGGCATCCCAATGGCGGCATCTGGCGTTATCGTCCCACTTCACCTCAATTCACCTCGGCGTGCAGTCCATACGCTACTGCGTAGTTCGCTCCAGGACCTACGAAGCTGAAGCTAACGCACCCAAGGACCTAGTTTGCGAGCTGTAGGCCCTCCTGCCTAGTACTTGCTGGATTGTGGCTCTAGATTTGGTCGGTAAGACATCTTGCGCGGCTGTCTTGATGTGTACTGTCCGGCTCCTTGATTTTTGGCGGGGGTTTCCAGACGGCCTCTCCGGCTTCCTTACGAATCCGGACACCTAGAAGCACCACCACCCCAAAATGCGGCGGCGACTGACCGTGGCACAACCACCCCAGTTCTTGCCAAAGTCAATCCTGTTTGTGCGCGCTAGAGGCGATTCGTTCGTCATGGCTGCTTGCTAGACTGCCTTATTGACCATCGATCAAAGCCCAGACCTGTGAGATCAACAATCCGATCACGATGGACATTTGAGTAGCAACCTATGCTTTGGCGGGGTAACGCTGGGAATCCATGCAGTCTCTGGATCGACAATGCGATTACTGGTTGATTGCCTAGCCTTACGACCCAGGATACAGGGAACTGTCCGCGTGGGGAGTTGCTTGGAGATGGAGATGCCGGTGTGCCGACTTCTGGCCCTGAGGCTGTGGCTGTCGAGTTGGCCGGCATTTGCCAAGTCTCGATATCTTGAAGAGCAAGAGAAACACTGACGACTCAATTGGCCAATATAGTCAGAGTCAACCTGCCATGCCTTGGTAGCGTCTCGGCTGCTGGATGGGAGGGTCGCACTGCAGCTTGCAGCACATCCGAACAAGGCATGCTATAGAAACGTCCGCAACGGCAACATTGTTAGCCAATCTTTGCTATAACCATCCACATTAGCGGCTTTCCATTGTACTGCTTGAGAATGATCTCGTAATTGGCATGTTCTCTCTCAGTAAGAGGTGGCGCTCCACTCGGCCCCAGATCCAAGCTTGATGTCCTTTTGCGGAGCCTCATTTGCTTTGTTGACACGCAACATATTGTGTCTGCTGTTATATACTGCTGCTCTGATCTCTCCGCTGCGTAGACAGAGCTCGAGTCAATCATCAGCAAGGTAAGAATGGTCACCCAATGCAGGCCGGGTTAACGCGGGAGGCATCGGCTACGAAGCCAAACCCCGCTCAGGCGCCATCAAGTCGAGGCTGTGCGTATTCGACTCAAGCCAGTACGGAACATGTATTGTAATGAATGATCAGATCAGATCAACTTCTTGCTGACAGTCCTTATTATTGCTTGATTGATTCGATGTAGTTCCTCCAGTATGCCAGAGCTCCCAAATAGTCGACCACCGCGAGGCGCTTCCCAACGCTTGCGCACTGGCAACAGGACACTGGTCGCCTGTACAAACTGCCAGGAGAGGAAGCTGAGGGGAAGACATATATCGCTCCAAGTGACCTGTATTCGACTAACGAGATGCTGCAGTGTGATGACCAGGCTCCCTCGTGTGCCAATTGCCGACAAAGTGGCATAGGTAAGATTGTATCGACTCCAATTGTACGCAAGACTCATCAGAAGCCAGTTTGTCTTGTCAAGGACCCTGCAACGAAGAGACAGCAACCGCGGAACTATGTCCAGACTCTAGAACAACGCGTTGCATATCTAGAAAGTGTACTGCGAGAGGTGGGTCAGAACACCAACAACAGCTATGTCTCAACAAGGGGGGTCGATTCGCCCATAGGCAGCCTGACTGCTCTTTCGGGGCCAACACATTCGAATGTTGGTACCTTTGACAGCCGTCAAGAAACATTGGCCCAGGACGACGAAGGATTGAACGACTTAGCTTCGACTGTCGGCGCCCTGAGTCTAAATGCTGCTGGAGCAGAGCCTTTGTTCCTAGGTTCATCCTCAACATTTGCTTTCTCGAGGTTCTTTAAGCCTTCACTTCTCCAAGTGATACCGCAAATAGCCCACGACATAGCAGGCCAGGGTCAGAACGGTTCATCGACACCAGAGCCATGTCCATTGCCAGACTATGAGACAGCAACGAAGTTGAGCAACGCATATTTTGAGAACATTCACCCCCAATATCCATTTCTACACGAACCAACTTTCAGAGCATGGGAAGCAGCACTGAGAGATCCGTTCGAGGCGATGAATTCCCTAAACTTTGACCCAGTGCCCCTCTATTTCTTGAACATGGTATGTTCATCAACGAATGCTATTCAGAGTATAACTCACTGACAACACATCTAGGTCTACGCTGTTGGTGCTTTGCTGGTGGGCAATTGTGGTATTTCACCACAGGTAAGCTACAAAAACACACCGCCTTTGAAAAATAGACTGGCTCACGATGGTTAGCAACTCTACGTTTCCGCATTGTTATATATTGATGAAATATTACTTCACGACAATTTGGAGTGTATTCAAGCAATTCTCTGTTGTGCTGTATACTCTCTTCGGTCTTCTACAGGCACATCTCATTGGTATACTCCCATGTAACTCCTAACGATCCCAAGTGTCCTGCTCACGAATGATAGGAAACTGGCTGGCTTAGCTCTCCGTCAATGTATCAATCTTGGTCATCATCGCAGTCACAAACGTCTGCGATCGAATATCAATCCTCTTAGACTCGAGCTGCAGAAGAGAGCCTTTTGGTGTGCATACATAATGGAGGTCGCTGCCGCAGTGATGTTGGGGAGACCCCTAAGTCTTCACTACCAAGAAATTGACGCCGAGGTTTTTCACCCCTATGAAGTTTGAGATATATGAGATGCGGCTAACAAAAGTGATCCGCAGTATCCCTTGGACATTGACGACTCTTATATCACAGAGGCAGGCCTATGTGGTACGCCGCGGACCTCTGCTGGCGACCCGCCTACAAGCATGTCGCACGCACTCCACGGATTTCGCATCCGGGCTCTACAGGGGCGCATTCAAACAACAATATACTCAAATACTACAATCAGCAACTCTCCCGCTCATCAAGCTCATGTTCAAGGCCTCCGTCTCGAGCTCGATGAATGGCGAGCATCATGTCCACCCCTGAAGCCCCCTCCTCCCAGTGGTACACTCTCATTCTTCACCACTACGGACTGGTTTGCCGTCAACTATAATTATGCTATTCTACAACTCTATCGCGTGCAAATAACTGACAGGAAAGGAGGAGACCGAGAACAAATATTCATGGAATGTTTACAAGCCGCCAAAAGCATCTGCAACAGCTTCCGTCGGCAGTTCTTCGGAAACCCAACGACGTACACTTGGGGGGCCTTACATGAGTTGTTTCTTGCTGGCCTAACATATCTCTATTGCTTGTGGACGTCGCCTGCGGCGCGGCGAGCAACGAGACATGACTATATCAGCAGCACCTGCACTGACTGTACAATGGTCCTGGTGAAACTAGCAGAGCAGTGGAGCCATGCCGCTCCCTACCGAGACATATTCGAGTCGCTGGCGAGCCGGACGATGACAATGATGGCCGACCAACAGAGGGGAGGGGAAGAGCCCTCAACTGCCACCATACCTCCGGACCAGCAAAATCTGTCACAATGGTGGGCAGGTATTGCGGATACAGGAGGTCCGGTCGGCGTTGAATGGATACTTGACGAGCTGATGAGCGATTTGTCATCACAAGAGCAGCATGCCAGTACTGGACAGCCCTGGGATGGCATTGATACGTCTTACAACGGCTCGACTTGAGATGTATATTTCGAGTTATAGTTAGGATCTAAGAGCATTACTCGGAGGAATAGTCCCTAAATGATACAGCTTTACTATAAGTCAAGTCCTGCCATTTGTTTTTTATTCCGAGACCTATTCCGAGACCAAATATTTTTCGCGTATGAACCTTCCAAAGCGCCCTCCAAAGCGCAGGCATGCTTCTATTTCTCAAGGTCGTGACTTTTCTCGCCCCTAGACCTATGTCAGCAGTGATATGTTTGACTATTATGATAAATATCTTACGATTCGTTAAGTTTATCCTGACGTTCAATTCCTACTAGAAGGTTTGGCTCTCTAGTGCGTTTGGCAGCATTAAGCCACGAGCCTTCAAAAATGGCATCTAGTTCCTCGACGGTGAGACCCGCACTCTCGGGTACCATCACGTAGACATAGATGATTGAGATGAAGCACCATCCCCCAAAGAAAATGAACGCTCCCCAGTTATTAGGATGTGCTAGAAGTGACGGCGTTCCGTAGGCCATCGCGAAGATGAACAGCCAGTGGAAGCATTGAGATAGCGCACAACCAAACGAGCGAATCCTATTTGGCCAGAGCTCTCCGCCGAAGACATAGGGCAATATATAGAGGCCTGATACCCAAATGAGCAATTGTGCATGAGACTTGATGAGTGGGTTTGGGACTTACCAACAACATAGCCAAAGCCATGAATAAAAATGAAAGCAATGGCTCCGGTCGAGGCGGCATATGATGCTGCGTCGTCCTGTTTATACTTGATGAACACTCCAATATAGATATCAGAGATCATCTGGAGTGTTACACCAACGAATAGAGACTTTCGACGACCGAGGGCATCAATGAAGAAAAACGAGGCAATGATAGCAAACCCGAACTTGGAGAGAGTATACATTCCGCTTAGGAATATACCTCGGCTCGTACTTCCGCCCAAACCCATTAGACTTAAAATGGGGACAAAATATGATGTGACTGAATTGGCTCCCGAAAGTTGCGCGAGGCCGTACGACATCAGACTCTGCTGGACGCGGCGTAAGTTGGAAGAGACTAAGAAAGTCTCTTTAAGAATGCCGACGATTCCAGCGGTGTTGTTAGATCTTTCCTCATGGATAGCACCTTGGATTTCGGCGATTTCTCGTTGCACTCTTGGATGTTCAGGAGAAAGTCCGCGAAGTTTGACAAGTGTCTTGATCGCATCCTCGGACCTATCGACCAAGAAGAGCCATCTTGGCGACTCGCAGACAAAGAAGCTAGCGACGAAGCAAACTGCCAGATAAATGCACGGGGAGAACCAAACAACCTGGAACTGTAGGTTCACAGCAGGCAGATGCTGAAATACGCCGAGGACACAGAAAGCGGCGCAGGTTGCCGACATGTTCATGGCAATATTGAACCACGCTGTCAATAGACCGCGTATCTCCGCTGGTGCAATCTCGACAATCGACATTGGCCCAATCACAGTAAGGGCACCCATACCCAGGCCAGAGATGATTCGTGCAACGTAAAGGCTGGCTAAGTTGGGCGAGAAAGTTGCAATAATTTGACCCAGTATCCAAATACAAATGTAGATGCGATAGCTCCATAGACGGCCGAGGGAGTCGTTGAGAAAGAATGAGAGCGCGGCACCAACACCGGCACCAACATAGACGATCGATACGAAGTTTCGGATCTGAAGGGCATTTGTTCCAGAATCAAGACCGAAATGCTTCTGGAACCCCGGAAGTGACGGTAACACGCCGGATGACGCCTGGTCCCAGGCTGTCAATGTTGATTAGATACTTTCCCGGTGATTGAGAACATGATATGTAGCTGTCCTTACTGAGGGGCATAGCAGACATTGCATAGAGCAAAGTCGAGAGAATTAGACTACGGTTGAAGATAGTCTCGCGGGGCGCATCTTTGATTGCTTTGTGATGCTTGGCGAAGGGCGAGTTGGCGAAAATGTCCTTGAGGCCCATCTTGCTCTTCAGCATAAATCAAGATCTCAAGTATTCAGGGCTTTGTTGTAACTGCTTTGTACTCTGTCTCCAGCCTCTGATAATAAGTCATGCGATATCCAAATCAGGCTCTTACAGAGAACTAAACCCGTTTTTAAGTTGAGGTTTACCAGCGTTTCTTTAAGTTTCATTACGTGATGAACAGCTCCTTCAGTGCCATATTATGTGAAGCTCCGGAAGAATACGAAGAACGTAAAATATTGACTCGTAATCTATGAACAATTCAGGTGAATCCGTTCTTATCATAGAATATGATATTGGGATCAAGGCGCTACGGCGAAGGTCATGTAGACCATTCGGACAGCAAGGAGAATTTGTAAATCATCGTTGATCATTGTAAACTTCGGAGGAGATGCCTTATCTCTGCCTACCCTAGTCAAGAGCTGCTGCAGACGACTAAACAAGTTATGGCAAAGCCTCCAAAGGTGATAGCCAGGCGAAGTGGGGACTCACCGGGACAATACGAAGACTTGAGGTGATTGGCCAAGATACTTGTTCCCATGTTACTCAACTCGCCGCCACGACAGACTCGCCCACTGAAATCTCCAGGTGCAGGAAGCGAGACAAGCCGAGAAGAGAAGCCGGTGAGATGTCTACTATGCTTGAAAAGAAGTGAATTCGCCCATTAATATTTTTTCCTTTGTAGAACGAAATCGAGTTAACGATTCAGCAACTGTGATACAATCGTTCACTAAGTCAAATCTTCTCCAAAATGAATTCAAAACAGCCTGTCAATAGAGAAAACTTCTCATCTCCGTTGTACTCTGAAGCAATTATCCACGGCGGCCTCATTTATTGTAGTGGAAAGGTTGGCCTGGATCCAAAGACTGGCAACTTGATGACAGGTGGTGTGGCTGAAGAAACAGTATGTTGTCATAGAGTTTCATATCACTCTTTTATTGAAACTCGGAGTCAACAGACAGCAGCTCTAGCATTGCTAGATTCGGTACTCAAAGCCGCCGGGAGTGACCTCACAAGACTGCTCAAGGTGAGCTCTTTTGGGAGTAGCACATCAGCAAAGCTGATCTCAAAAGTGTAACATAGCGATCACCGACATGAAAGACCTTGCGGAAATGAATGCTGCCTGTCTGTCTATTCAATGTCTGTCCCCCACAGTCAACTAACGACAAGCAGACATCGCCACTGTACCAGACCCGAAGCCAGCTAGAGTATGCGTGTGCGTCAAGGAGCTAGGAAAAGGTGCACATGTAAGCAAAGCCTCACGCTCGATTTTGAGTTGCCATACTCTAACTGAGTCAAGGTTGAGATTGACTGCATCGCGGCTTTAAATGATATGGTGTGAGCATTCTTGTACTCAACATACATGTTGTCGACAGATGATTGACTTGTTTAGCGTTCCAGCTAAAGCACACCCAAAATTATAACTACGTAACAAAATAAATTAAGAATTTGCAATGTAGACTTCAGCTTGTCTGATGGGACTGGCCATTTTCAAACAGACGCTTAGACTTATAATACAAAAGCTGCTGCTATGACCCATCAACAAGATTCAATAGTAGGGATAAACAAAAGCAAACTAAGAAATTGTACTCATGTCTGATATCAGAATTCAAATTTGCTCATCCTCAGACTTCGGCCGAACTGCCCCCTATCGATCTCGCAATGCCACGCAGAGAGATGTAGACTACGGTAGAGCGGCGATGCCAACATTGGTATTGGTGGGGTTTAGCAGATACCATCATTTCGCACTAGTCGGAAGGATACGAAGAGCCAATAGCCTGTTGTTATCTTACAAAGCTCTCTAGTACTAAACTTGGAGCTGGTTTTCTGCCACATAGGTCGTTGTAACTGCCGAAAAAGAAATTATGGGTTCACATGCATCATACTGTTTCGGTGGTGGTAGCCTTGCCATTTGTCATTGAGTCTAATCGGCACGACCCGAGTGTCGAAAAATGGTGGACTACGAGTTGCTCTTTCTTTAAAGGGAAAACGCGTCTTTGCTGATTTGCTTGAGTTAGATGAGTGCAATATAGCGATTACGATCAACTTCTCGTGCTTGTCACAGCGGAGTCACTCTATTAGTCGTATTTCAGTGTCTCAGTCAGGATCGTATCTCATGTCGTCCCATCTTAACAGCAGAGCATCACCAATTGTGATTGTTGGTGCGGGTGTGTTTGGCTTAAGTACAGCCATTCACCTAGCTCAGCGTGGCTACAAGGATGTCAAAGTGTTAGATAAACAACCCTATCATGAGAGTTTATATTCCTACGACCGGGGTTGTGATGCTGCTTCGGCAGGTTAGTATTCTAATTTTCATTTCACAGATCATCGGGACTAACAAGGTTTAGATATTAACAAAATCATTCGGGCTGCCTATGGCTCGGACATCGAATATCAGAAGCTAGCGCTTGACGCAATAAGTCAATGGAAGAAATGGAATGACGAGATACGAAATGGGAAAACACTTCCTCCAGGGTTCACGCGGGATGATGTGGTATACGTGAACAACGGAAACCTGTCCATGAGCTCGGAACCTTCTCTTCCTAAGTTTGAGACAAACAGTCTCCAAAATATGACGAAGCTTGGCTATGCAAGGACACAAATAGTGCTTAATAATCCAAGTGATGTTGAGCGGGCCACAGCAGACGGATTCGGCTTCGCAGTGAATCCTTTCGACCGAAAAGAGAACTATGGACTTCTTGATACCGTAGGTGGCTTTTCGTACGCTGACAAGGCTTGCCGTTTTGCATTGTACAAGGCAGAGCAACTAGGTGTCCAGACGCTACTTGGTGGTTCAAAGGGCACGTTCTCGAGCTTGCTTCGCAACTCGCATAGCCAAGTCGTTGGCGTTCAGACTCGAGACGGTGTAGCTCATCCTGCTGAATTGACAATCATAGCCTGTGGAGGGTGGACTCCGTCTCTGATCCCACAGCTTGATAACCTCTGTGAGACCACAGCTGGAAGTGTGTCTATTTTCCAACTACCACCAGGGTCAGCTTTGTGGGATCGCTTAGCACCAGAGAGGTTTCCAACATGGACGTATGTCGCTCTCAGAGAGCCAACGAGCTACATATCGATAGATATGGGTATGCTAATTTATTTCTTAGGTATAAAATACGGGATGGAGAGGATGGCGGTCTTTACGGATTCGCGCGTGATTCTCGTGGCTCCGTAAAGATTGGTTATCGTGGAACAAAATACACGAACCCTCAGACTCAGCCAGACGGAGCTGCACGAAGCGTTCCGATAACCCGCTGGACTGATCAATCAACGCGACAACTACCTGCAACTGCGGCGCGCAGGATTCGAGACTTCGTTCAAGAGTTCATCCCAGAGCTGATCCCCTGTCAGGTCAAAACCCGCCTGTGCTGGTACACTGATTCTTTTGACAATCACTTTGTCGTTGATTTCGTGCCAGGAGTAGAGGGATTTATGGTTGCTACAGGTGGCAGTGGGCACGGGTTCAAATTCTTGCCAAACCTCGGAGGTGCAGTAGTTGACCGGATTGAAGGCAGATCGAACAAGATGCTCGATCTCTGGAAGTGGAGGAGTTTAGACGCTGGTGCAAACCCTTACAACCGTATAATGGAAGGTGTCGACAGTGCAAGATCACTGCAACGACAGGTACTTACCGTAGAAGACAGTCTTAATTCGCAGCGCAGCCACCTTTGAGAGGGCTGATGTGTCATCCAAAGCCTACAAAGGCATGCTAGTGGCAGTCTCTTACCAACCCTCTCACTTCACAACCTTCAAGTACCTATGTAGTCTTCCCACTTGTCGTGTACATTCATTTGACTAGCAAGCCAAAGCTTTGTGTGTTGTCCTCGCATTGCAATGACCGAGGTATCTAAAGTCTCACTTTATGATCAAGCCAGGTCATTTATTCAGAGGACGCACAAGGGTAGTAAATTATACTGATCCGAAAACGAGCTGCTTCTACCTACTTACCACAATTCGGTATCATGGATGCCTTGTATGTGGGGTAGGAGCAATGGCAGCGGGGAAGTTTAATGGGCTACTTAATACCTGCAGGACCTAGACGCGACAGACGCGTCTTCTGCCCACCTCATCTCAATCGGGGACCAAGACACCTGAGACCACAAGGCTGAAATCCAGCCTCTTCTCTAGGTCCATCGCATCTTTCGCATCTACTTTCATCGGATCGGCGTAAACGGGTTCGCGGCGCACTTTGCTTCTTCGTTTTCTCTGGGATTTTCTTTAGCATTCGCCTCTTTACTTCCTTGAGCGGTGGTCTCAGACCGCCGATGCCTCCAACTCAAGACTTGATCTGTTCGAAATGAGGTGATGGAACATGGCCGACACCGTAACAATCAAGGCTATCGAGGCGGGAACCGTAAGTTGATATTGTATTCTTGCCCATCACGCTATCTTTGTGGCACTGACTCCTGGTCCTATCTCAGGTCCATCAGATTCAGTCCGGCCAGGTTATCGTCGACTTGTGCTCTGTGGCAAAGGAGTTGGTCGAGAATAGCATCGACGCTGGCGCCACAAGTATTGGTATGTACCCGGATAGTTTCTTAGGCATGTCTCAGAGGTTGCCATGCTAAAACGTAAGACAGAGATCCGTTTTAAGAACCAGGGGCTCGATTCAATTGAAGTACAAGACAATGGCGGTGGTATCGCACCCCAGAATTATGAATCACTAGCCCTGAAGCATTATACTTCAAAATTGTCAACTTACTCAGACTTGGACACATTGCAGACCTTTGGCTTCCGTGGGGAGGCGCTCTCGTCGCTTTGTGCTCTTTCCCGCTTCTCTGTCGTTACCTGTCTACAGTCCGATGTTCCCAAAGGCACGCGGCTTGAGTTCGAAACATCTGGGAAACTGAAGGGGACTAGCGTCATTGCAGCGCAAAAGGGAACCACCGTCTTTGTCGAGAATCTGTTCCACAACCTCCCGGTCCGTCGTCGGGAGCTGGAACGCAATATCAAGCGGGAATGGAACAAAGTCATGAGTCTTCTGAATCAATACGCCTGCATCCAAACAGGAGTGAAATTCACCGTCTCTCAACAGCCGAACAAAGGCAAGCGTATTGTACTGTTTTCTACCAAAGGCAATCCGACCACAAGGGAGAACATTGTTAACGTCTTCGGGGCCAAAACGGTGGGGGCTCTAATTACTCTTGACCTCAAGCTTGAGCTCGAACCTACTACTGGCCAGAAATGGAGTGTGCAAGTCGATGATAGCACGAAAGAGATTCTGGTCCGTGGATTTGTTTCTCGTCCTGCCCATGGGGAGGGCAGGCAGACTCCTGATAGGCAAATGTTCTTCGTAAACGGGCGACCTTGTGGATTACCACAATTTGCGAAAGTCTTCAACGAAGTATACAGATCATACAACTCTTCGCAATCGCCGTTCATATTCGCTGATATACAGCTGGACACCCATCTGTATGATGTCAACGTCAGCCCGGACAAGCGCACAATCTTGCTCCATGAACAAAATCGAATGCTTGATAACTTAAGGGACTCACTAACCGAACTCTTTGAGGCGCAGGATTATACGGTACCAACAGCCCAACTCTTCTCAGCCAAACAAACGCCGTACAAGAGGCTATCATTGAATCGCGAGGGCACAACAGCTTCTGGAAGCTCGCGAGATAGTCCTGTTGGTATCATTAGAAAAGGAAGCTCCGGAGTTGCCACTGAGGAGGACCATTCTGATCTAGACCCTTCCGAAGACGAAGATGAACCAGCCACCCGATCCAAGAAGGCTCAAGCTACACGACGATCAGTTTCCGCGAAGTCGCTGTCTAAGGACACAGGTGCCGTGAGTTTGATTAGTCGATGGGTGGAGAGAAAATCTGCCACTCGTGAAGTGTCAGCGACAAGAGTTGTGAGAGAAGCAGTACGGAGTGCTGAACCAGATCATTCTGAGGAGTTGCAAGGAAATGAATCCGGCCCGGACGCTGTAGGAGGCACTCCTGATATTGAAGAAGATGAAAGTGAGGAAGAGGAAGAGGCTGAAGAGGAACAGCAGCCCAACGACCTCGAAGCACCAAAAGGGAAGGATCAACGATATAAAGATTTTCACTCTCGATTGGCAGAACTAGCAAATACGCAGGAATCTGAGGTCCAGGGACCTCGTAACCGTGATTCTCCAATTCCTGCAATTGCATCACCCACAAAGCCACCAGAGCCTAGAATCCTGAGCTCTCCAGCCATTCGACCACATAAGCGGCCTGTTCAGGATGTTGCAACAATAACAATAGGTGATCATACCGTGGTTAGCACACTTGGATCACCGTTGAAGAAGCGAGCAAGGATCGTTGCGTCTTCAAGTCCAAATGCTTCACAGTCACAAACACCTCGAAAAGATACCGCGCCGCTACCCTCTTTTGGAGGTCGACTCACGCAGATGTTTGCGGCTTCCTCTACGCAGCTGGAACCTGATGATCAATCGGAAAACGCCGAGCAAACGAATGAACAGGACAATGAAGACAGTAATATTTCAATGCCCGATGCAGAGGAATCCGAGAATATGTTCTTATCAGAGCCAAACGACACTAGCTCAGATGTGGAGGATAAGGAAATGGGGTTCTCCCCTGAGCAAGACGAAAATCTACGAGATGATGAACAAGAAAATGACGAGGAAGAGGAAGAGGAAGAAAGCGAGCCGAGCAACTCTCCTCAGTCGAAACTGTCTGATGATGGAGATGACGCATATCTGAGTGAGGAGGAAAACGATGAGAAAACCACTCTGGTTTTGGAGACAACTGAAGTCGTAGAGGAAGGGGGCGTGACACCTAACGAGGATATCCACAAACGCAGTCAGCAGTTCTTGAAGGGCACTGGCAAGAGGAAAGACACTACAGTACAACTGATGCAGCGGCTGAAGGTCAATGAAGAATCACTGCGCGAACAGGTCTACACCTGGGAAGCCCAGAGTGTTTCCACCAGTTCTGGAGGTAAAAGTTCTGACGATAGCGGCGGTGGCCTAGAAGCCGAGGACGCTGAGGAAAAGCTGTCTCTCAGCATAGCCAAGGCTGACTTCGGCAAAATGAAGATTGTGGGACAATTCAACCTGGGCTTCGTTCTTGCTGTTCGCGCTAGGAATTCGGACGGCTCTACATCAGACAGCCAGGCTAGAGACGATGATTTGTTCATCATCGATCAACACGCATCGGATGAAAAGTACAACTTCGAGAGGCTGCAGGCTAGCACGGTTGTGCAATCTCAGCGTCTTGTTAAGCCAAAGACACTAGAGCTCACTGCCGTCGAAGAAGAGATATTGATCGAAAACCAGCCGGCTCTAGAGGCAAATGGTTTTGTCGTTAGTGTCGATGAGTCCGGAGATGAACCCGTTGGGTCCCGGTGCCAGCTTCTCAGTCTACCCTTGAGCCGAGAAACGACATTTTCTCTCGCTGATCTTGAGGAGCTCATCTCCTTACTAGGCGAGCATACCTCCTCGAATGTTAGTAACATTCCGCGGCCTTCAAGAGTCCGGAAAATGTTCGCAATGCGCGCCTGCAGGAGTAGTATCATGATCGGCAAGGCGTTATCGCAAAAGCAAATGGAACGCGTCGTAAGGCACATGGGCGAAATGGAGAAGCCCTGGAATTGTCCTCATGGCAGACCGACTATGCGCCACCTTTGTGGCTTGTCAACGTGGGATGAAAGAGGTTGGATGGAGGGTGATGATTTTGAGGAACCCGATATCCCAACTGACTGGGCGGCTTATGTCAGTGAAAAGACCTTAGGCGCATGAGTTGCAACTTGTCTAGATGAGTGTCATCACTACGTTCGAACATATTACCAGGAAGCGGATATACCCAATGTTGAGGCAGCAATAGTTAGCGATCCCAAAAAAATCCATATTTCAATACCTTGCCCCTATTTCTCCACTATCCTTTGCTGTAATTATTCATACATAACTCCTGAGAAAGCAGCCCATGCATCATGTCAACCATTCACATCCACATCCATCTATACCATCATTTGCCGGTCAGTACCCGCAACTTCTTGAGAACGGGTCCCTAGTCGTCGTTCAAGACGCTATAACGTGAATAGCGACCATTTCCACCAGCCAATCCTTCCTCGGCAATCTTGCCACTCACATTCCGCCTGCCGAATGTTGCATACCTGTTGCTCATGTCGTAGTCGTTGCCCGAGGACACCTGCCTGTTGGCACCGATGATGATGGGCGGCGTCGCCGCCTTCAACTCGCCATATGGCTTCGCGAAGAACGCATCTTCCGGCTGGATCGAGCTGTTACGGACCCGCGGCGCTGGCGCAGGCGCCCAAGTGTTCCGCTTCGCCTTTGACGGGCTTGCAGTTAGGGTGCGCCCGGGCATCTCATCCGCAATATCCTTGCTGCCGCTGACCCGACGGTCATTTAGACTGACCTCGGACAGCGCAACAGCACTGTAGTGAGGCGTCTTGGGGCGCGCGGACACGGCAGAGAGCGGAGTCGGGTTCGAGCGCAGAGGGTTCGGGTGCTGCTTCGTCGAGGAGCCCAGGTCGCCGCTGTTCTCGTCATTCTCGGCATCGTTGTCGGACTCGGTGTCAGACTCAGGCATGTCGTAGCTTTGGTTCAGCGCCTCGTAAGCGCGACGCTTGCTGGCGGCGTTCTGGGCATTCATAGCCCTGTTACGCTCTTGTGTCCGGTTGACGAGCGACTCGGATGCGTACCATGCCTCGCTGAACTTGGCGGCGCGCGGCTTCGGTGCTTGAGCATTGGAGATGGTCACTTGCGAAACGACCGTACCGGTGCTGGGACGAGAGGAGCCTGGGCGCGAATCTTGGTCGTACAGAGAGATCTCACTATAAGAGCCACGGTAAGAGCTTCGGTTTGCGGATGGTGGCGCTGACATGCGCTTGAGATCGGCCGAGGTGGCTGAGTTTCGGGGGGAGTTGCCTGGAGTGATCTGATAATGGCGGCTGGGGAGCTCTACGCGCGAGTCCCTCGTGCCAATGGAGTCCCGAGAGCCAGTGCGAGTCGCCATAAATGGAACAGATGGAGGCCGCGAGATGTCCTCATAAGGCACTCCGGATCGGCGATAGTTCTCAAGAGGTGTGGATAGGCGCCGATCGCTCTCATTGGTAAGGGTGGTCGCTACCGACGACTTATTCTTTTTGTGTCTTCGAGATGTTAGGTGGTCTTCCAGCGGATTCATGTCGGGCGGCATGAGGGTAATTTGGCGGAACTTCAAGCACAGCCATAGCGAGATAGCCAGTGACAGTAAATGCAACCCCCCAGCACTGATGAGCGTGTAATACAAGGCTGGGATGAAGACATTCATCACGTTCTGGTTTGACAGCAGCGTGCCCCATTCGTCTCCAGAGTTCCGGACAGAAAGTGTTCCATAAGTGTACAACGGTAGGACACACAGATCAGATATCCCGGAGAACAATTGATAAGCTGCAGATGAAGCAGGTGTTCTCGCACGAGCAGGTCTTGAAAGATGGTAAATACCGTAAACGCAGTGAATCATCACCACACCGGCCTAGTTCGAAATCAGCAAATAGACTTGTCACAGATGATATTTATATTCAACTGTACCGTGATTCGCATCACCCAAGCTGTCAGTTGTGTCATGTGGTTCATAAGGATCATGAGGACCAGGATGCCGATGGCACCGTTCAATTCAAGTATGCGCAGAAGGAGCTGTACAGTTCTCATGTATTTGATCCATTTCTTCGTCCTTGATCCCATAGACCGTAGATTGGTCCGCTGCCTTGGAGCTTCATGTGCACTGGAGCGGGAATGTTAGTCTTCGTTCCTGAACCGCATTGTAGCAAGAATTAATTGTATTTCTAGAAAAAGACGTACTCGGGATGGCGGTTGAACGAGATGAGCGGCCCATCTTGCTTGGGTTTCTGAGGTTTCGGCTCCCAGCTGGCTCGAGTGACGGCCTTTGGATCGAATGTGCTTGTAGGAAAGCGTTGGTCGCTGAACTTCTCTGCCTCGTAGAGGTAAGGCTGATGAGCGCCCATCGTTGCGATCGGCTCTCAATGGATGGCAGCTGTTCGTTGGTGGAGGCCTATATCGACTGGAATGCTGGGTCTTACTAGCAGTCATTCCATCGCGGAATGGGTGGTATGGTACCCCTCTGTAGGTCGTAGGAGTCTGGAGTGCGACTGGCAGGTTGGCACAGCAACGGCCTGACAGCTCTGGAGCTTGGGCCATCACCAGTTATTTTTAGAGCCATTCTCAGGTGTCGCGGCAATTGAGACTGTTCACCTCATCCAATAACCTTTGATAATCATAGACAAGAAAGAAAAGGCACTTGTTGTGACAATAAACCTTGTGATGCACTCGTCGTAAATGCAATGCTCAACTGAATGATTTAATTTCCATGAAGACAATCCATGATTATCGTGGCACGTCCGACGTCATCGGCCGAAGTGCCGAGCCGAGACCTGAGAAAATCGCATTCGCGCCGCGAGCTCGGAGGTCGAACAACCTTTAAAAAGACGCCGATTTCAACACAGTCATCGCGCATTTGCTGTGAAGACAGCCATGAATGTGGGAACCGGGACGTCAAGAGTCTGCGCAAGTTGCCGCAGGCTTTTACAACAGAGCGCTCCATATCGCCCTGGCAGAAGCCAGAGGTACTCGACAACCGTAATCCAACATGACCGCCCCTTTAGGATGGCCGTGATTGGCTCGGGTCCGGCTGGATTCTACACGGCTTATCGGGTCATGAGCAAGATTAATGGCGCGAAGGTTGATATGTACGAACAGCTTCCAGTCCCTTTCGGACTTGTGCGTTTTGGTGTCGCACCAGATCACCCAGAAGTGAAGGTGCGTATCCTGTAGGACGATTCTAAATGTGGCCGAGTCTCATGATAGCACTAGAATTGTCAGGAGAAGTTTGAGGAAGTTGCAGCCTCACCAGACTTCAGATTCATTGGCAACATCACAGTCGGGCATCCTAGTGGTCACCCGGATGGTGCTTCTGTAGAGCTGTCATCCATCCTACGGCACTACGATGCCGTCTTGTTTGCCTATGGCGCTGCGAAGGACCGTTTGCTTGGCGTTCCAGGAGAGACTACACTGAAAGGCATCTATTCTGCGCGCGAGTTTGTGGGATGGTATAATGGGCTTCCTGAGCACTCAAATCTCGATCCAGATTTAACTCAGGGGGAAGAAGCTGTCATCATTGGGCAGGGTAACGTTGCCTTGGACGTGGCAAGAATGCTCCTGGAAAATGTAGACGTCTTGAGAAAGTCAGATATAACTGAACATGCACTGGATGTCTTGTCAAGAAGTCGCATCAAGAGAGTGCATATTGTTGGTCGACGAGGACCGGTGCAGGTGTGTATTCAACGAAAAGGCAATTCGCGCAATGCTGATAATAAGCTAGGCATCCTTCACCATCAAGGAAATCAGAGAACTCATTAAACTGCCTGGGGTCGCGGCTCACCCTGTCGACTCAGCACTGATTCCTCAAGATCTGAAGAAGCTTCCCCGAGCTCCTCGTCGGCTCATGGAGTTGCTTCTCAAAGGGTCACCAACTCCACTTGGACAGAGTTCGAAAAGTTGGTCTCTTGACTTCTGTTTGTCTCCAACCGAGTTTATTGGCAGAGATGATGACACTTCGCAAGTCGGCATGACAAAGTTCGAACAGACATCTCTTCACGACCCTTTCGACCCAATGTCTAAGGTGTCGGGCACCGGAATAACCGCAAATTTCTCATCTTCGATCGTCTTCCGGTCGATAGGTTATAAATCAGTAGCGTTGCCTGAGTTCCCTACCTTAGGCATACCTTTCGACTCAAGGCGGGGTATCATACAGAACGATGGACTTGGCCGTGTTGTGAGGGAAGTCAAGACCGTCGATGCTGCGATTGAGCAAGCTCCGTACCCAGGGTTGTATTGTGCTGGATGGGTCAAGCGTGGCCCGACGGGAGTTATCGCCTCGACAATGGAAGACGCTTTCACCACAGGCGATGCAGTTGCCCATGATTGGAATGCGGGTGCTCCCTTTCTGACTGAAACGAAGACTCCAAGGGCAGGATGGGACGGCGTTCTCAGCGACAATGGGAACTCCAGTGCTAAGATTGTAGAATGGAGCGATTGGCAGAAGATCGACCGGGCAGAGAGAAGTAGAGGTAGAAGCAAGGGGAAGGAACGAGAGAAGTTTGTCCATACGCACGACATGCTAGCCGTGCTCTAACATCGTTGTAATGTTATGTTATCCAATGTAAAGTTTACTGTATATTACAAGCAGGACAGCCTATGAACTCTTGAGCTTCTCTGTGAGCTCAGGGACTTTCTCGAACAGATCTCCCACCAGTCCCACATCAGCGACCTGGAATATTGGTGCATCTGCATCCTTGTTGATTGCTGCAATCACCTTGCTGTCCTTCATACCTGCCAAGTGCTGGATCGCTCCGGAAATACCGACCGCCAAGTATAGCTGAGGAGCCACAACCTTTCCAGTTTGGCCAACTTGTAGACTGTTATCCGCATAGCCGCTGTCAACAGCAGCTCTTGATGCACCAACAGCAGCGCCTAGGGCATCTGCTAGGGGTAGCATTATCTTGTCGAACTCCTCCTTTGACTTCAGACCTCGGCCTCCGGAGACAACCTTGCTGGCCGTTGCCAGGTCAGGCCGGTCTGATTTAGCAAGATCTTCTGACACCCATTCGGTTGAGCTCTCGGCCTTGGGGTCAACACCGTCCTCGACTGAGGCTGAGCCGCTGCCGAGCTCTGCTGCCGGGAAGGCAGTACCACGAATAGTGATAATCTTGATGCTGTCGGAAGATTCCACAGTTGCTATGGCGTTTCCGGCATAGATTGGGCGAACAAAGGTGTTCTCGTTCTCGACTGCAGTGATGTCTGAGATCTGCTGCGAATCAAGCAGCGCCGCAACACGGGGTAGAAGGTTCTTTCCAAATGCTGTGTGTCCTGCAATGACGTGTGTGTAGCCGCCCTTCTTGATGTTCTCGACCAGCAACGGAGCGAAGTTCTCTGGAAGGCCCTGATATATGCGTTAATTCCTGGCTGGCATCATGCATAAATTCAAAACATACCTTGTCATAAGCTCCATTCTCTACAACCACAATCTTCTCGACACCGTCTGCCTTCGCTGCCTCTTCAGCCACAGGCTTGACATTGCTACCAGCAACAAAAGCGTGAATAGAGCCACCAAGCTTCTTGGCTGCTGCGATTGCGCTGAGTGAGCCAACGTTCAGCTGTCCCTCCCTGTGTTCTAGGATTGCCAGTGTTGAAGCCAATCGACGAAGGGCCGCGGGGCTGATTGAGGGCGTTTTGGAGGCCAGCGGGGCCAATCTGTGAACGGAATGCCGCAGAGCTGCTCTCGGAACGGTGAGCAACATCGTGTCGAATTGGATTGGCCCTCCTGCTGATGTGAGGCCTCGTGTGTTGTCGTCGACAACGAAGTAGCTGTGTTGCTCAACTGCTAGGACTCAAGAAACCGGTTGGCGCCGGCCCGAGGTCTGAAGTGTACTCTCCAGTAAGCTCGCTGCCCCGAAAGTCGGGGCGCACAGACCATGTCCTGAACAGGGGTGCCACATTACTGCCTGAGGCACTCTAATGCTAGCGGCCACGTGACTAGCTCCGTCCGTTGGCCAGTGCCTCACTCCGTCCAGATCGCGTTCGGTTTTTCCTACGCGATCCATCCACGAATGTCAAAAGTCATCAGAACGAGCACCTTGCGCCAGCGATAGTTCACCCTTACAATACCCCACGCATGGTCGCGATATATCTATAGCACACAACAAGAAGTTGCGCCCAGCTCTTGTGGCCGATAGTGATCGAAGCTCAATCTTTATCTGACACTGAATTCCCCCCCTAGCTCCCAACCCAGCCTCATCACCATGGAGGAGGAGCACGTCAGCTATGGCACGCCGACCAACGGCGCATCGCCGGGGAGCAATCCTATCCTGGCGCAGCCACCTCTCGGAGATCCTAGTGTTGCTGATGCTTCTGAAGGTATTGTTCCATGCTGTCAATTGAGCTCTTGCGACACCTGGACGCGAACTAACCACTCTCGATGCAGATGTCCAAATGAGCGAAGGTCCATCAAACGAACCTGCAATCAAGCAGGACAGCACCACTCCTGCTCCGGTCGCTGCGTCCGATAATCCCTTGGATGCTCCTGATGGCCCGCCGGCTGAGACAGCCGCAACTGGAGAAGATGCAGAGATGGGCGATGCCCAGAATGACACCAAAGATGCTGAGGTCAAGGATGGCGAGACTGCCGCTGAGGCTGATCCGGCGAAGACAAAAGAGGCAATTGAGAATGCTGCACGCGAGCATCTTATTTCACAGACTCATTCTATCGTCCTTCCAAGCTATAGCACCTGGTTCGACATGAGCACTATCCACAGTATCGAGCGCAAGGCTCTTCCCGAGTTCTTCAACAGCCGAAACCGAAGCAAGACACCGGCAGTCTACAAGGATTACCGTGACTTCATGATCAATACGTATCGACTTAATCCTGTAGAATATCTGACCGTTACGGCCTGCAGACGTAACTTGGCGGGTGATGTGTGTGCCATCATGAGGGTGCACTCATTCCTCGAGCAGTGGGGCTTGATCAACTATCAGGTATATCTTTCGCTTTCATATCCATGTATGATGCTAAATCGTCAACAGGTCGACGCCGAGCAGCGACCATCACATGTTGGTCCACCTTTCACAGGTCACTTTAAGATTATCTGCGATACACCCAGAGGCTTGCAACCGTGGCAGCCGGCCGCAGATCCGATTATCACAGAGGGCAAAGCGCACGCAGATACAGAGGCAAAGGCAAAGGCTACTCCGGCCGCGAAGAGCGAGCTGAACCTCGAAGTTGGGCGTAATATCTATGAGGCTAATGCGAAGGGCACGAAGCTCAACAAGACGGAGACAAAGACTAATGGTGAGACTCCAACCACTAATGGAGTTGCCGGCGCCTCTACCCCAGATGAGCTTCCCAAGGCGCCAATTGCTAAAGTCAACTGCAACTTTTGTGGATGCGACTGCACTCGGGTGTACTACCACAGGCCGCAGGGAGATGCAAGTGCCAAGACGCCGACTGACTTGTGCCCGACATGCATGGTTGGTGCGCGTTTCCCTCAGAACCAGACCGACAGCCAGTTTGTTCGAATGGAGAACCCGACATATTCCAGCGTGCTTGACCGGGATGCTCCATGGACAGATGCTGAGCTACTGCGTTTGCTCGAAGGGTTGGAGAAATTTGATGAGGACTGGGGCGAGATTGCCGATCACGTTGGCACGCGTACTCGCGAGGAGTGTGTCCTCCAATTCTTGCAACTCGATATCGAGGACAAATATCTCGAGTCTGAGGGACCTTTCAATGCACCTGTCGGTATCGACATGCTTGGCCCTCAGGGTGGGCAGCTGCCCTTCAGCCAGGGTGACAACCCTGTTATGTCTGTGGTGAGCTTCCTGGCTAGTCTTGCCGATCCAGCCAGCGCTGCCACAGCTGCCGGAAAGTCTGCAGAGGAGCTTAAGCAGAACCTGCGGAAGAAGATTGAGGGACCGGTGCCGGAGGAAGCGAAGACGAATGGTAAGGGCAAAGAGAAGGACAGCGGAGAGTCGATGGAGCTTGATATCAGGCAAGAAACTACTACCACCACAACTACGACAACCACAACCAAGACGTCTACGACTGCGCTGGCCAACATTCCTCTGGCCGCCATGGGTGCGCGTGCTGGAGCTCTGGCTTCGCATGAGGAGCGCGAAATGACACGACTTGTATCGGCAGCAGTCAACCTCACTTTGCAGAAGATGGAGCTGAAGCTGAAGTACTTCAACGAGATGGAGGCTATCCTACAAGCCGAGCGACGGGAGTTGGAAAGAGGACGACAGCAGCTGTTCCTTGATCGCCTGGCTTTCAAGCGACGCGTAAGAGAAGTCCAGGAGGGCCTGAAAGCAGCTGCCCTTACTGGCGGCGACCAGGGGGTGAAGATGGCCCAAGACATAGTGATGGATGGCGACCGCCTTAGTTTTCAAGTCGCCCCAGCTTTAGGGACTGTTCAGCCTCTAAGCAGCGAGGGCCAGATCAAGAGCTACGAGGCATAGAGGTACTCGGCTCTAGGAAGTTTTCAGCCCCTGAGCAGCGCAGGCCATTTTGAGGGTTACGAGGCATAGAGGCACCAGGGCTCTTCAGAGTTCGTAATGGCAGGGCGGAACGTGGCTGGTTCTTTCGGCAGACTTTGATTATTCATGGTTGTGTTCTTTTTGCGTTTGCTTGATCCGGCGTCATGGTGGAGGGACTGCAAACACGGCACTCCGATAGGAGTGTGTATTCAAATCTGATGTATGGAAATCACTGTATCAGTACGAGAGCAAAGGAAACCCTTAGATAAGCAAATTTTGGTCCAATTAAATCCTGTGCGCATTTCATTGTCTCGTCAAAGTCCTGTAAGCCTAGATGACCTGAAGTCTGGCGATCGATGCATTCAGCCACGCGCCGTCCGGAGACACGGAAGGCTATCGGGGCGCCATCTCCAGGTCCCCGCAAACGCCAGAATCCCCGCAACATTCAAGGCTCGGCTGACGACGGCCGTGAAAAAACGTGGGGGATTTGCTGTCGGCATCGCGATCAGTATGTCGGAATGACTGGAGGCTTATGCCTCACTCAAATTGCCAAGCAACATTGCAATGTACGGAGTACCTGGGTGCTAAGAAGTTGATTGGGACAACACTGCGGCATACCAAGGCCACAAATAAGAGAATTTGTTGACTATGAGGCTGATACACTAAGGACCCGAGCCTGTGGAGGAGACAGGGCTTGCATGTGAACATCATTTCCCACCTGGGCAATGGAGCTCTGTTTGTACTCGCGGTAAGTCAATCACAAGATCCCTTCGTTTACCAGACTCAGGCGCAGACAAGTGAGAAACTGGGTATTTGTACTCTGTACAAGGCGTCTTATTAATACCTAAAAATGTGTTTTTTTCTGCAAGTCAGGCGGCCAAGAAAAGAGGCGCTCTTGAGATTGTGAAGGAGTGTGTGTCTGTATGAGTGAGAAACCGGCCATGTTCGGCCAGGAGGCTAAATGAGCGTGGGGATTTTACCTCGGCTGGAGGGGTCATTCGGGCGAAGGCGCTCCAAACGGCAGGGTGCTCATTGGAACAGCAGAGCCGGGCCTCCAAACTCGGCTGGCCCGCCGTCCCCATTCCAGTTCACCAGCGTCTGTTAAGGTAGAGCCTCTCTTGAGCTACCCTCACTACCCATTTGCTAGCCTACATATTACTCCGCGGTAGAACCCACCTTAACAGCTCTAGCAGCGCTCTCCTCGTACCTCCCTCGAGCCTCCCCACTGCAGGTCGTCTTTAGCCAAACGTCCCGAGGCTTGTGAAGAGTCTAGAGTGGAATTGCGCTTGCGCCGACCGAGTCGCCCCGGCAGTGAGACAGCCAGATCTACCTACGTAACCACCACCACCGCCGCCGGCCTCCTTAACTTGACTCCTATACTTCCGTCCCGAACCTCCCTCTCTCTTCACGAGCGAACCTTGCACCAGCACTCCATTCACAAGCCATTGGGAATGTTGGCCGCCATTGCAAGGTCTGAGGCCCGGTCTTCTGCACTCAGAAGTACTCCTAGACACTTCAAGACCCCTCTGGTACGCTGTCCAGCTCCCTCCAATTTCCCTCCTGTCTCTTTTACCCTACCAAAGTATTTCTGGACCGGCCGGACTGACAGACTTTGTGGTGCTAGATAGCAACTATGGCTCCGGCAAGCAAGAGGAGCAACAGCTCCCTGCCGAAAGGTACGTACGCCTTTGCTCGCAGTAGACACTTCACTGTCATGTGAAAAGCGACAAAGACCAAGATTAACATGGTTTCCACCGCAGGCTACGCCGAAGACAAGTCCAAGGGACCTATGCTTCGATTCCAAGAGTCGCTCCCTCGCCTCCCCGTGCCGACACTCGAGGAGACCGCCGCGCGGTACCTCAAGACGCTCAACCCTTTGCTCTCCCCTACGGAGCTAGCATCTAGCAAGAAGGCGGTTGAGGACTTCATCAAGCCCGGCGGTGTCGGTCGCAAGCTGCAGGACAAACTTATCGCAAAACGCGAGGACCCCAAGACCAAGAACTGGATATACGAGTGGTGGAACGACGCCGCATACCTGTCCTACCGCGACCCCGTGGTCCCTTACGTCTCCTACTTCTATTCACATCGCGATGACCGCAGGCGGCGTGACCCGGCCAAGCGTGCGGCCGCCATTACTACCTCGGCGCTCGAGTTCAAGAAGCAAGTTGACGAGGGCACACTAGAGCCCGAGTACATGAAGAAGCTGCCCATTTGCATGGACAGTTACAAGTGGATGTTCAACGCCAGCCGAGTCCCGGCGCGGCCCGCCGACTATCCCGTGAAGTACGACCCCAAGGCGCACAAGCACATTCTCGTCATCCGCAAAAACCAGTTCTTCAAGGTCGCCCACGAGGTCGACGGCCGCCAGCTCAACACCACCGAGCTGGAGGCGCAGTTCCGCCGCGTGTATGAGCTTGCGCAGCGTGCGCCCCCTGTCGGTGCCCTGACCACAGAGAACCGTGACGTCTGGACCGATGCCCGCGAGGTTCTCCTGAAGGCGCACCCCGGTAACAAGGCCGCTCTCGAGACCATTGAGTCCGCGTCCTTCGTCGTCTGTCTCGACGATGCCGCCCCGGTCACGCTCGAGGAGCGTGCGCACCAGTACTGGCATGGTGACGGTCAGAACCGGTGGTTTGACAAACCGCTGCAGTTCATCGTCAACGACAATGGCACCTCTGGCTTCATGGGCGAGCACAGCATGATGGACGGCACGCCGACGCACCGTCTGAACGACTACGTCAACGACGTCATCTTCAACAACAAGCTTGACTTCTCCGACCCCAGCGTGCGCTCTAATCTGCCCGAGCCCGTCGCGGTCAACTTCCACATTACTCCCGAGGTCCAGGCAGAGCTCGACCGCGCCGTCAAGGACTTCAACGACGTCATTGGGCAGCACGAGCTGGCCGTGCAGGCGTACCAGGGCTACGGCAAGGGCCTGATCAAGAAGTTCCGGTGCAGCCCGGACGCGTACACGCAAATGATCATCCAGCTGGCGTACTACAAGATGTACGGCAAGAACCGGCCGACGTACGAGTCGGCGGCGACGCGGCGCTTCCAGCTGGGGCGCACCGAGACGTGCCGGTCCGTGTCGGACGCCAGCGTGGCGTGGTGCAACGCCATGGCCGACCCGACGCTCGACGACCCGAAGCGCGTCGAGCTGTTCCGCGCCGCCATCGACAGCCACCTCGAGTACATCAGCGCCGCGTCCGACGGCAAGGGCGTCGACCGCCACCTGTTCGGCCTCAAGAAGCTGCTCGAGCCCGGCGAGGAGGTCCCCGCCCTCTACAAGGACCCGGCCTACGGCTACTCCAGCAGCTGGTTCCTCAGCACCAGCCAGCTGAGCTCCGAGTTCTTCAACGGCTACGGCTGGAGCCAGGTCATCGACGCCGGCTTCGGCATTGCGTACATGATCAACGAGAACAGGTAGGAACTTTTGTCACAGAAGTTCTTTGGCGGAGCATTGCTAACTTTTGTTCCTAGCATCAACTTCAACATCGTGTCCAAGGGCCTCGGCAGCAAGAAGATGAGCTACTACCTCAACGAGGCCGCCGGTGACATCCGCGAACTGATGCTGCCCACCCTCGAGGCTCCCAAGGCGAAGCTGTAAGGAGCCTTTGTCAAGGTATCAGAGGCGTACGATTAGGCTTTAGACGGATGGGCAGCAGAGAGCGACACAGGGGAGGAATATGGCCATTTTTCCTATTTTGCCAAATGCATATCATCATAGACTCGTCACAGCCGAGAGACAGCCTTTTCCTTGTATATTAGGGGATAAATGAAGCCTTGTCCATAGTGAAGCCCTTCGCTGGGGACAGAAGGAATTCAGCAGTTGAAAAGGAGGTTCAGGTGGGAGGCTGATTTTGAATAGAAGATGCATAAGAATTGAATTTCAGCTTCTTCGTTTAGAAAGCAACAAACAGAGCCTGTCTACAAAAGCTACGGCAGCATGAGACGCTCCTCGGGATGAAAAACTGATGCTACACTAAATGCCACAAGCTAACCAACCCTCCTGGGTCACCCTGTAATCCTACAGATCGGCCAACGGCCCAACGGTCATGCTCAACCGCAATGTGACACGATCTCGTTGACCAGGTCGCCAACCTTGGGGTCGTAGTAGGACGACATCTGGGAAGGCAGCGGCAGCTCCTTGTAGTCCTCGTCAGGCCCGGAGATGATGTTGAGGTTGATGCCCGCAGACTTGCTATGGATGATCTTCGTGCTCGCGCTCTCCTTGCTGAAGTAGATGGAAGCACCGTCGATCTGATCCATCATAACGGTCGGGATGACGCCCATTACCTGCAGCGCAAAGTTCTGCGACTTGACTGCGTCGACGGATGATACAAGGGAGTCGACGACGAGGCTTAGTCGATTGGTGTTCTCAATAGTAACCGCGTTCGCCTTGCCCTTGATGATGATGGTTGTGTTGTTGCACTTGCTAATGAGAATTGAGTGGGAAATTGAGGCCTCAATCTCAATAGGCTGTGATTCTTTCTCAAAGTTCTCCTGCAATAGTGCATTAGTGACGTTATTCTAGGAGGTCGATGACTGTCCAACTTACAATCGTCCACTTGTTGCCCTCCAGCTCCTTCTTGGGCGGCTTCTTAACCCGCATAGCCTCCGGCTTCGGCTTCTTCCCAGGAGCAGGGCTCTTTCCACGCGCAGATCCGTCGTGGCCAGACACTGTCGAACTAGCACGTAACGACGGGTTCTTGTGCGTCATCTCAGACTTGTCGACTTTACGCAGGCCCTTGGTGACGGCCTCACCCTTGTTCAGCTCCGAGAAAACGGCTCCGAGTCCGTTACTGCCATTCGTTGCGGGGGCCTTCTGCTCCTTAATCTGAAGGACCGGTGGTGGGCCAGGCGGAGGCGGCGGAGGGGGGGCACTGCCGGCAGCTCCAGGAGGTGGAGGAGCTGGTGCGCCGTTCACGCTTGCGGCAATCGACTTGGCCACTTCACCAGCAGGCTGTCCCTTGGGGTTCCAAGGAATACCGCTGGGGTAGTATTGCTTAACGTACTCAGTCAAGTCACGGAACATTTGATAGAAGGACTGAATCCATTCCACCTGTGCGGGGTCCCTGTACGACAAGTTAGAAATCCAATGTGACACTGAGTGTTCTCTTCAAACATACTTGTCCTTGTTCTCCTTGAGCACGCGGTTGCCCCAGTACTGAGCAGTACCCAAAGACTCCTCAACGTGCTTGTGTGGCCGGCCGTCAGCAGTCACCCAAGCTAGAACCATGATTCCGTCGGCTACTGCACTCAGCTGGCTGTACACGGGCGAGGAACGGCTGGAGTCCCTGAGGCTGCCGACAGCCATAAGCGCCTCGTTAATAGGCTTCAATAGGTCCTGGTAAACAGACATCTCGGAGCCGGTGGAAAGATCGGGTTTCTTCGCCTTTGTCGTGATGAGGAGGAATTTCCGTTGCTCCTTGAACCCTTGTACAACCTTCGCAGCCTACGAAACTGGTCAGCCTACAGCCTCAGCATTGAGCTTGCTACCATCGACGCACCTGCTCGGCGATCAATCCGCCCAATTGCTGGCTGAGCTTTGCATATTTCCCCAGGGAAGTCTCCATAAAAGCATCAAAGTCCTCGATCGATTCCGGCAGCGGCTCGGACGGCTGGGGGACCGGAGCTGCTGGCGCAGGAGCCGGCGGCGGTGGTGCAGGTGTCGAGACGCCAGATGCTGCGGAGGGGGGGGAAGCCATTGGCTGGGAGAGGGCGGGCACAGCTTGCGGTAGCTCGATCGTGGAAGAAGCTATGTCCTCGAGGCGAGCGGTGGCAGCCTCAAGCCTGGCAAAGAAATCAGTATAAGCCCGAGCATTGATGGCAGAAACCATGATTGAGGTCATCGTAAGTGCGGGCCATTCTGTTGCAGCCAGGGATGCCCTTCGAAGTGGAAGACATGACGCCAGCAAATACGGAGATACCGAGGTTTCCCCCCCGTAGAGGCATCAGATGAATCTTGCCGGATGCTCGACGTACCGTTTGATTAGAGTGGTAAGATTATGCATGTTGTTGGTCGCCATCGTGGCAGGTTCGGGAGTAGCAGCTCCAGGTCAGGAAAGTCGCCGACTTCGTGGGAGAGAACGAGGGAGGTGATGTCGAGTTCTGGGGGCACGCAGAGACACAAATAGCAGAGTGTGTTTTTGATAGGCAGCTAGTCTCGAATCGATCAAGGCTATAGCATATGGATATGTCAGCGCTCGATGATGAGATCGAAATCGCAGGCGACGGAGAAGAGAGAGTTCGAGACAAACGCCGCGTAATTGCGGAGGATCTCTCAGGCAGCAGATATAACAACAACAACTAGACAGCCCGATGGGCAGGTGTTTGTCTGTGAATAAACTGATTAATTATCCAACCAAGCAGCTATAAAAAGAAGCTGAAGAGTGAGGGAATCGCGAAGCCACTTGAAGTACGATTATGATGGTGCCTGTGTCAGATGGGAAGGAGGATTGGCGCATAAAAGAAAAGTCGAGGCCGTAACACAGACAATGGAGCCACCCCGTTCCATGCTGCAGTGCGTGCAGCAGCTGTGTCTTCACCAGCAACGGGACGGGGCACCCCTGAACCTTGGAAGCTTCAGCAGATTGACCCGCTGGCCAATGGCCGCTGACCTGCATCCGGGCCCCGTAATTTCGGGTACGACAGGGCCCCACCAGAGCTATACCGCCGCTGAGGTACCTCAAGCTTAGCCTAACCTTTGTATTCTACGGGGCCTCAATAGGTAAGGTCAGGGTGAGGCTTCGGGCCTGGCAAGGCTGCAGGTGCATGAGAGCGGTATAGTGGCGCCCTGTTAGAACGAAAAAGGGAGGAACAGAGTCATTCGAATCTGATAGATCTTTGATAGACTGCCTTAACAACTCGTAGCTTGACACGTAACTGCTCGTTTGACAATAATACAGTGCCTGATTGCCCCCAAATGATAAACACTGCTGCTGCTTTTTCCCAGCGTCCACAAACACACACATACACACTCTTTATGTGAGCTCTCACGTGCTGGCACTTACCATCGCACCAACTCGAACTCGGCCTCCCAGGTGTTTGCTTCACGACACAGTAAGCGGGCCCCCTTCGCAGATGACACAGATGCTCTGTATGTCATTGGGGACGCCGAACAAGTGAAGCTGGTGTCGATCAGTCACTCAGCCGCCATGGACCAAACGACGTCCAAAGCGTCCTCGGACGACGACGACAAGTCACTCGAGCGCCAGGGCATCGATTTTGTGACGTTGGGCATGTTCATCATAGGTGAGACCTTTCTCATAATCGCGGGTTTTTTCTTCATCGCCTACACTCGGGGTCTCAGTATATCTCATCCTAAAAGACGTATCCGGTTTTCTCTCTTTGTGTCTAACTTTCTGGATTTAAAACGGCCCAGAGCGTCTCATTTTACCCCACCATGATGATCTCCCTCGTTGCAAGTTGAGCACCAGTCATAGACATACTAACACGAAATAAGATGAGATCGAGTATTTACCACCCAAGCCTGCTGTCCGGGATATTCTGGGCGGTGCTGGCTCCTATTCCGCCCTGGGAGCCCGGCTGCTCTCCCCGCCTCCGCTGTCGTCAACCGTGGGCTGGATCATAGATAAGGGCTCAGACTTCCCGGAGTCGATTACCACCCTCGTGGAGAGCTGGGAAACAACAGCCATATTCCGTGAGGATCCTGCCCGGCTGACTACGCGTGGCTGGAACGGCTACGTCGACGAGTCCGAGCGCCGCGCCTTCAAGTACACAACGCCTAAGAAGCGACTCACGGGCGCGGACCTCACGCCGGAGCTGCTGAACTCGCGCGCCTTCCATATGGTGTGCAGCCCCGCGCGGTGCCGGGAGCTCGTCACCGAGATCGTCACCCGCCGCAAGGCCGAGATCGACCCGGACCAGTACACCGGCAAGCCCGTCATCATCTGGGAGCCGGTGCCGGACCTGTGCACGCCCGAGGAGCTGCTCAACCTCACCAACTGCCTGCCGATCGTCGACATCTGCTCGCCCAACCACGCCGAGCTGGCCGGCTTCATGGGCGACACGGGGCTGGACCCGGAGACCGGCGAGATCTCCACGTCGGCCGTCGAGCGCAGCTGCGAGCAGCTGCTCGGCTCGATGCCGCTGCAGAGCTTCACGCTCGTGGTCCGCGCCGGGGAGAAGGGCTGCTACGTGGCGCGCAACGGCGGCCGCAAGAGGACGACCGGGGCCAAGAGCGGCACGAAGCGGCGCAAGAAGGACTACACTCGCGGTGGGCTGCAGCCGGATACGGACATGGAGGCGCTGTTCGCGGGCCTGCTGCAGGACGAAGGGGGCTCGATCGCACGCGAGGAGATTGAGGTGGACCCGGGCATCGAGCGGTGGATTCCGGCGGTGCACACTGACAAAGGCAAGGTTGTCGATCCGACGGGCGGCGGTAATACGTTCCTCGGCGGCTTGGCTGTCGGTCTGGCGAGAGGAAAGGGGGTTGAGGAGGCTGCGACATGGGGCAGCGTCGCGGCTAGCTTTGCCATTGAGCAGGTTGGTGTCCCTGAGATAGGGAAGGATGAGGAAGGCAACGAGACCTGGAATGGCGTTCGAGTAGACGACAGGCTGAGAGACTTTCACGACCGGATCGGCTGGATTCCCACTTAATATGAGAGACACGAGGTTTAGACAGAAACAGATCCTGAGTCCCAGGATGGCTCATGTTATGTGCAGACAGGAGGGCACATCGCACATCAATTTTTCTTGTTTGCAGTTAGGTTTTACTGGAACATGAGGGGTAATACTTGGACGGCATCTCAAAAGCAGGCAAGGCTTCTTAATAGACATTCCTATTCATTACAGCTCAAGGTTCATCAGCCCATTACACGTTGTCCTAAATCATGCTGTACGTCCGTTCTAGTCCTGAACCTTAACTCCTGACCGCCCCTGCCAATGTGCAACAACATTACAAGCTCAAATCTTGTAGACAGATTCTCCATCAGTGTACCTAGAGAGGAAAGGTCAGTTCGAGTTGCATATAGTTGTGAGAAAGTAGGTCCTTACATTATCTGGTTCAGCTCGGTCATCTTTGTGAGAGCCTTGATGGCCTCTTCCTTGCTGAAGGCACCACCGCTTCGGGATCCAAGCTTCCTGTTGACAGCGGCGATGAGCTCGTCAACATCAGCAGCGTCATCCTCAAAGAGATCAGTGTTCTGGAGCGGACCAAGGGTGGTCCTGAATGCGTTTAGGCGCGCGTCACTGATGGGAACATCCAGGCTCAGGCCAGCAGCGCCGCTAGCGAGGTCTGCGTCGTCCTGGGTGTCTTCCTGAGTTTGTGACTCTAGCTGAGACGCTGGTACTGATGACGCAAATGATAGCTGACTCGACTGCCCATTTGTGCCTGCACCAGCGCTTCGGCCCGAGCGCCGAGGGGTGGCGTTGTAGATATCTTCTTCTTCCTCTTCCTCCTCAGCTTCGGGTGAAGCCCTCGAGCTTCCTCCTGCGGCACCATTTGCGCCATTACGACGGCCATTGGCTCCTCTCGCTCGTGCAATTGGGCGAGATGATCGAGCGGTTCCATTCCGTGCTCGGCTGCCGCGGTAGTTGTCATCGTCATCATCCTCTGAGCTGGAGCTTTCCTCTTCGGACGAATCGGACTCCAGCGGGCGTGTCTTTCTCCTCTTCTTGCGAGACTCATCTTCGACAATCTCCTTGAACAAGGCGAATCGAAGAATGCCCTCTGCAGCAACGGCATCTCTCTCTTCCACTCTGTTGGAGAGTCTAGACTTCGCATGTGCTGTTGCAAGACGGATAAGGGTTTCAAGCGTACGGACGGTCATAGGAGATGTCCTGCGCTGGTTACCCTCCATCTCGTCATTTCTCAGGCCAACGTAGATATCTGCAATACGATCGGAAGCCTCTTGAGTGAGGATTGGTCTTATTCTTGTCTTGGCGTACTGGATATACTTCTTCATGAAGGCAATGCTCAAGACCTCGTGCTTCTTGTTGGCTCCACGGCCAGAGGTCGTAGTGACGCCTGAGTGTAGCATGGCATCGAATTTCTCGAACACTTCGGTCGGCTTCTGGGAGTCACCCTGGGCTTGCTGTCCAACACTGAGAGATTGTTGCGCATTCTCACGGACCGGAGCACCCTCCTCCGTACCCGGCCGGCGATACCTGTGCATTCGGAGAACGTGCTCCGAGACTTGACGATCCCGAGTGTCCTCGATGTCGTCTGTAACAACGAACAGTAAATCGAAACGCGACAGAAGAGAATCCGGCAGAGCAATGTTCTTGTGAGGATCCTTATGAGGATCGTACTGCCCAAAGATTGGATTGGCAGCGGCGACAACGCTGCAACGGGCATTCAACGACGTGTGAATACCAGCCTTGGCAATGGTAACAGTCTGTTGCTCCATAACTTCGTGGATCGCAACTCTGTCAATATCGGACATCTTGTCGAACTCGTCAATACACACCACGCCCCTGTCAGCCATAACCATGGCACCAGCTTCAAGTCTTCTCTCTCCCGTCTCCTTGTCAGAGGTGACGGCAGCAGTCAGACCGACACCAGATGACCCACGGCCAGTAGTGGCAATTGCTAGGGGAGCAGTGTTGAGGACAAAGCGCAAGAGCTGGGATTTGGCGGTAGATGGGTCACCGACCATTAGAATGTTGATGTCACCACGAAGATGGGTACCGTTCTCCAAATTCTTCTCCATACCACCAAGAAGCATTAGAAGAATTGCTTTCTTGATGTAGTCATGTCCGTAGATACTCGGGGCTAAGGATTGTGAGAGAAGTTCGAACAGGTTCTTCTTCTTCGCAACCTTGTTGATGTTTCGAAGATCGGTGTCTGTGATAGTGGCAGTTGCCACACCGCCTCCGGCCTTTGATGAAAGCAGAACAATATTGTTGGCCAGGATCACTGTCTTGAACAGCGCGCTGTTGTGATTGGTATTACGATTACCGAGCGTCTTGTACATGCCAACGAGCTGAATACGATCACCTGGTTTGACCTTGTCTACGAGGTCGTCGTCCAGGATCACGTCAACACCACGAGGTAGCTGGCCAGCAGGTGCCCTCTCCGGCATTTCTTGGATCGAGATAGTCTGGTGATCTCTATAAGTAGACCATCCGTACTCGGTTGTGAGCGGGTTGCCTTGGTCATCTTCTGTCGGATAAACACTGGAGGTGGTGACGCCAGTCGTCATCGTCGCGTCACGGTACTCTCTGAAGTGGAACTTGTTCTCCTTCTCATTGTAGTGTACGCTCTTGACCACCTTCGGCCGAATTAGGGAGCATCTCGTCACAATACCCTCGATCGAGACCATGTGGTTGAGATGCTGAGAGGACAAGGTTCTCGGGTTGCAGGAGTGCAGACCAAAGCTGCCAGCCCAGGCACAGTAGTACATGACATCCTCAGCCGTCTGATCAGGGTGAGCCTGTGGGATAGTCTTGACAATCTCCTTGAGAGCATGGTTGAAAGCGAGAGAATAGTCGAACGGCTCGAGGAGGAGACCTTCTGCAATCTCGGCATCGTGTTCGCGAACGTGATCGATGTTGACGACTAAACGGCGCTGATTCTTCTGGAGCATCAATATGATGTCCGATCTGTAGCTTCGCACATTTTGATCATCTGTGTGCGACGGTTAGCATGAGAAGATGAAAGGCAGCCGAGCAATACTGACGAGGATCAAGGAACTGCTCTGCCCTCTGCACACGCATGCGCGTGGCCTCATCACGGAGCATGAAAGAATCCATGATGCGTTCTGGTGGTCGGTTCAATGCTTGATTTCTGTCGACCTTCCGCAACTTTGCATGGAGGGAAAATGGAGATGGAGAAAGGGCTGGCAATTGAGGGCTGTAAAGTGGGATCGAGGAAGACGCGTTTTCGCGTCAGGAGTGGAAAGGCGCGTCAGGGGCGCGTTAAGTGGTTTTTAACCAATCACAGGACGCCTTTTCGGGCAAGGGCTTTAATTGTCTCCCAGCAACCGCGAACGAGCCACGGGATTGCCCCACAACCAGCAAGGAGGTAGATTCAACTCTTTTTCTTCCTCCCAGGGTAACAAACGTTAATTTTGAAGGGTGAAGATACTCAGTGTTGAGAGTCGTAATACTCATCAAGGTCTTGAAGGTTCTGTTCATTACCACAGGTCCAACAACTTCTCCCAAGGTAATAGTCTCTTGTTGTGCAGGTAATGATGCCCTTGCCGACCTAACATTCATTATCATGGCAGAGGAGTACATCTAAGATAAAGCAGTGATCATAAACATTGTGGACCATTTTCACCCTCATGTTCTGGATGCTCGCCTGCTGACCCTGGTCCTATCAAGAAGCTAAACTTTTTGGCATGAGACTATCCTTCACTTCTAACGATATAATTCGGTTGTAGAGATGTTACTCAATACCTAGGTAGACTTAGATCTTCTTTTACACTGCTCCAATCTTGTAAGTGAATTTTGCCGTCTTTGCAAAATACATCAGCCACTCCAAGACTCTATTGCTCTTCTACTATATCATATACCGACTTTCGATAACAACATGATGAGGTGCTATTGGAGTCAGCTATTGGATTGACCAGGGTCGTTTCGCTGGCAGTTGGTAGCCTCTTGTCACCGTTTCAGTTAACTTGTCTCACTGTAGATCTCTTTTACATATCAAGCGATCCTCAAAAGGAAAGTTCATATGCTTGGTTGACCATTCGCAATTCACTGCTGCAGCTGCAGGATCGTCGCATATCAATGAGGATGGTAGCCTGTTCAAACTCTATGCAATGCAGGTTACTTGGAGAATTACGCTATTGCTATTTTGTGAACGACGTGATATTGCCAAGGTCGGGTAGGCCGTCATGATTTGGGGTGTTAACATTTTAAATATCTCTCATGCACATTCCTTCTTTTTAAGCAGTTGGTATTGGCGGCTCATAAAGTCGGATCTTTTCAGCGTAGCATTCGCTTGAGTCGTACAACAGATGCACAACTCCTCTCCGGCAACCTCCACAAGACCTCACCTGGTCTAGGTGTTGTTTTCGGGCTTTTCCCGTAACAAATAGGAGGCAATCCCGGTCTTGATGAGCGTTAAAAAAATTATCAATTCCAAAAGAAGTGCGGGTTTTCGAGCACCTTGCATTTTTTGCCACTTTCTGGGCTCCAATCAGCTGCTTGGCTGAGCCCTTGGGTTTCTGCGTCTCATCGTACCTATCAATTGGTAAATAGTTTTGAAAGGACAGGCCCTCAGCTTCGAAGAAATGTTGCTTTTACCTTGTTAGATTGCATCATAATATCTGCAGTAGTACTGTAGAATGGGTAAAACAAGAACAACGTCAATATTGTTTAGTCTGTGAAAACAAGGTATTAAAGTGCTTACAAAGTCTAGAGTCGATAAACAAAGCTACATTATGAACCTGAATCAAAGTTCCGGTCAAGGTACAGTCTCAAGCTGTCGAGAATTTCGCATCGAGCTGCAGGACCGGAGAGGTCCGAGAACGCTAGGACTGTGGCTGAGACTGCATGTCGATGATCAATAAGACCACCTGTTGGTCTTTCAAGCCAACAGCATGCAACACGTCCAAAAGAGGCATGCCAGGACGAAACCGTCATCCGAGGCCCTTCGATAGGCGCGTTATGCGAGAGGATCTAGGTAGGTTCATCCATACTTTCAGCTCCGTGAGACTGAATTACGGTATGGCCGTTCACCACCCCAAGCCGCCTAATGCCGTCCATGACTCGCCTTGCTGCAATAAGCTGTAACCACCGAAGCAGAGACAGGTAAGCTAATGGCTATCTTTTGTCACGGGACACTTTCGATTCTCGCTGCAATATTCCGAAGCGGAAGTGCCCTAGAGGTTGGAAGAAATGACACGGCACGGCCCGTTCTCGGTGAGCACTACGGAAAAGGTGAGTATTGAACATGTCATTTCTCCTCATTATGAAGCCGAAGGCCCAAGACTGAATTTCTGGGTATCGAATAGACAGAATTCTCGTCAATAAAAGTTGAAGAGCGCAATGCAAGAGAAGGATAGGCACAATACATGATAACGGTTGAGGAGTAATTGTAAAAGGACACCAAGCATTTTAGTGTTTCGCGATGCCTGCATTGTTAGTCGTCGTGGGACAAGCTCGAAGTAAAGCATGACTCGTTTATCACGAATCGACCAGCCAAGAAGGAAGAGTATTCGAGATATGTGGCTTTCATGATTTCTTCTACTCGTCCACCCGCGCTCCGACTTTCTTTTCGAGAGACATTGCGTGGGCACCGCCGTTGTCGCTTCCAAAGTCAACAAGGTGAGCACGTACAGTGTGAGTCAGTTGGTCGTCTCAACCCAGCTCACAGTCTAAGCCTGTACAATGTCTTACAGCAGCTCTGTGTCTCCGTACGACTGTGATCAGGCAGGTGTTCTCTCTCATGCATACCGGGATATGTCTGTTGCACCGCGGAAATCCACGAGCAAGAAATCGCATGACAGGTTGCCGCTTAATACGAGAAGTGACAGTAAATCTCGCATCATATCCCGTCGAAAGCAGCGCGAGTCAATTCCCGGTCGGATTCGGAGTCGGTGAACCGCTCCTGACGGAATCTCCTGCAACTCATACGCCGACGTCGCTTGTCATAGGTAACTGAGCGAGAATGAAGTGACAGTTCTTTCGCAAGAAGCAAGTTGATTTCAGTCCAATAAGACTCGTCATATTTCTCCAGACAATTACGGTGGTTCGAGCCAGCTTCACTGCGAAGCCGAGAGACTGGTATTGGTAATCGTCTTCCGCTATGATTGATCAATGTTTTTCAGCAGACTCAGCAATCGTGGTTGCAGTCCTTTACAGCTCCAGGTTACCATACAATGTCCCAGAGAAGTGGTCCAACTAAGATCTAAACAGGCTAAGCTGTATGCCTGCAGCCTGCTGCTGGTGATTTCTGACAAGTGGACTCGGCATGGGAATCGAAGTGTCAGCCGAGTTCGGGAAGCCGAACATGCCTGCTATGCTCGCTTCCCCCGCACATTCCTTCAAAGCTGCCGAAAAGGAGGCTCAGGCATGGCTTCGGTTGCACAAAAGTCGCTGTAATCAGGGGGTTTTGATGGCGGGAGACCGCAGACAGTTGATCCCACGTGTCACAAACGAGCCATCACCAGAATTTATCGTCTAAGTTGTAGAATCATGATATCTTAACTCTTGCCTCGCTCCAATAGTAATGCGTTATTCACCGGAAACCAGTCCGCGCAATCTAAGAGCTCCCAAAAACCTCGGAAAGTATGGTTCGGATGCACAACCAACACAAGGTAGCATTGCTTGTGTTGCCTTTCTGGGCGACTAGCGAAAGGCGCAGAAGTCTGGCGGCGAATCAAGCATACACCCGAAGCTCCACAGAGCCGACTAAATCGGACCCGGGCCACTCGTCCGCTGTTAGTGTTATGGTAGGTCGACGAACGCCTGACGGTAACAGCCTATCCACACTCTGTCGGTACATTACCAATGATAACGTACCTCAAGCCGCTGGCGGCCATCCCCTATGTTCAATGACGGAAACGCTAAAGGAGCCGTTGTGGCAAGGGAGGATAGGTCGGCGTAGCCTGCCGTAGATATCGACGGTGCCGTACGATCGAGCTATAGAGCAGCCCCACGTAAGCCCAACTCAAGATGGATCCTACAAGTTAAGAAGCTCCAGGTATTAAAGATCGTTTAGGCTCCTCCGTGACCTTAGCTGTCCCTTGCACCCTTGTAGTTCAAGGCCATATACTCGTAATCCATAGAGATTATTCAACTTCGTGCGGTTTCAGTGATATTTTCCCTTGAAGTTCTTGCTAGCTGCACGAATCCCTGCGTTCTAAACCGTCCTTGATCGGAAGTAACGATATGGCGTGGAGCAATGCTGATAAGTTTGCCGATACGAACGGGATAGATAAGCAGAGCAGGTCTGCTTTGCTCCAACGACAACTGCACGCACAGTTTGACTCGGTTGAAGAAGGAGAAGGCAATTATCTCTTCCTGAAAAGTGGACGAAAAATATTTGATGGATCCGGCGGTGCAGCAGTTACTTGTCTAGGTCATGGAGACAAGAGAGTGATCCAGGCTATGACAAAGCAGATGAGTAAAGTAACTTATTGTGGCAGCGTCTTCTTCACCACTCAAGTGTGTGAGGATCTTGCTCGAGAACTTGTCAACTCGACGCAAGGACAGATGGCTCGAGCTTACATTGTGAATTCTGGTCGGTATCCCCAAATCGATATGATCAACCGAAACTGATCCTTCTCATCCAGGCTCCGAGGCAATGGAAGCGGCCATGAAGATAGCGAGACAATATTTCCTTGAAAAGGAGTCTCCCGAACCAGAGCGTATACACTTCATCGCGCGCAACCAATCCTTCCACGGCACCACGTTGGGGGCTCTGGCTGTGGGTGGCCACGTCTATCGAAGAGCCAAATTTGAACCGATGCTTAACCCGAACACCTCGAAAGTGTCGCCATGCTATTCATACCGTGGGAAAGTACAGGGAGAGACAGATGGCCAGTATGTCGACCGGTTGGCTGCTGAACTCGACCAGGAGTTCCAAAGAATCGGGCCGGAACGTGTCTGTGCCTTTGTAGCTGAGCCTGTGGTTGGAGCAGTACGCTTTCCCTGACCGCAATGGCTGGTATCCGTTATACTGAACGCTCTAGGCACTAGGATGCGTTCCAGCGGTGGCTGGCTATTTCGAGGCCATGCAAGCAGTCTGCCGGAAATATGGAGCATTATTAATTTTAGACGAGATCATGTCCGGCATGGGACGTACAGGAACCCTTCACGCTTGGGAACAGGAAGGGGTTGCCCCAGATATTGAGACTATCGGCAAGTGTCTTGGTGGAGGTTATCAGCCAGTGGCAGCTGTGCTTTTAAGCAACGGCGTGGTCGATGCCTTCGACAAAGGAACCGGGTGAGTATAGACTCAACTATTTCAGCTTGTCAGCATAAGACTGACGCCTTCCAGGGCCTTTGTACATGGACATACCTACCAGGGCCACCCTGTTGGCTGTGCCGCCGCCCTGGCAGTCCAACGAATTATACGTGAAGATGGGCTTCTCACCAATGTTCGTAATATGGGCACCCTCCTAGGTAGCCTGCTCCATAGCCGTCTCGATTCACATCCTAATGTGGGAGATATCCGTGGACGTGGGCTTTTTTGGGGAATTGAGTTCGTCGCTGATAAGACTCGAGCATTACCCTTTCCCGCACAGGATGGCCTTGCGATGAAAATCAGCGAAATGTCGTTGACAAAGGGCTATGAGATGACGGTATACCCTGGTGCAGGCACATACGATGGGGTGAACGGAGATCACATCATCATTTCCCCTGCTTACATCGTAACGAAGGAAGATATCGAGTATATCGTCGACACAGTGTCTCGGCTCATCGAGGACTTCTTTCTTGTGCATCGCAACGAATAAGTGTTTCAGGTGACCAGGGCTGTATCCATTCGTTATCTTCCGGTGAAGCAACCTCACAGCGGACAGCTAGAGAACCACCAAAGGGTTAAGATTATGATGCCGACTAAAGCTGCTTTGCGTTTCCTCGCTTTACCGGTTAAAGAGTTGGTCACTACGGCTGTTCCAATGTATACACGAGCGTTTTAGGAAAATAGCCCTCCAACTATTACACATATCGGAGGAAAGGGAGAGATACATTGAGGTTGACAAGAGAAGACGTGAAAAGAGCTCAGTAATAAGCTCGCCGAATCCAGCGAGTCGAGGTCCAATCAAGGCCCGAATATCTTCTCCAGAACGCCGTACCACCCCAGAGGGGGAGAAACTCGGCCCGATACATTGTCACTGACAAGGCGATAGCCGGCATTTCCCCTGTCGGCTCCATAGTCGGCACGTGGTAAGGCTGATTTCCCTCCGTAGGAAGCAGGAGGACACGTCGGTTCATAAGGCGCAACATTGGATGCAGAGGCTTGATCGACAGACGGATGATGCACGTCTGCCTTGTTTTCTGTTTTGCTTCTTTTGACAAGCGCAGATCAACAGTCTACATCGGAACAGACGCTCCAAGTCTTCTCTTCAATCAGAGGGACCAGTACCAATACACAGAAACAACCCTCGCCTTTTTCTAGGCACATGACTCTGCGCTTGCTAGCATCGTCAAGACCTAAGGGGATGGCCGTAGCGGACTAAGTAGTCCCCCGTCTCATTGAGGATGCAAGGCCTCGGTGTCATCCTATAGGTCAGTCTGATTGCCGTATACCTTCTTTTCATTGGCACGGTATCCGCGTGTCGGGTTCCCTTTAGGGATAATGAATCAGGGAACCAGGCGATTGCTGGCCAATGACAAGGTGTGCAGATAGTAAGGCCCGTCAAGTGGTTGCATGGGCTATTCATATGGAGAACTGCCATCAATACTCTGTTACATCTCGAATAGCGATGTGATATTGTTGTTGTTCTTTCTACGTTTCGCATATTTGGCATGTATCAAAGAGCTCCGTAAACTGTAAATCATTACAGGGGATCCCTGACAACTGCCAGACCTTAACAGCCGTCGCCCCGGTTTTATTAGCGTCATCTCGCCTGTCATTATGGCTCCAGGAAGCAGCACCTTCAACTCCTCCACAACCTCCACCCTCTGGTCGCGGAGCAGACGACGTGACGATCGCATCACTTCTCCACCTCCACGATCATCGCGCACCATGGCTGTCGGCCTGAGCAATGGCCGGCATGCAGCCGAAGAGGAGGCGCGCGCCGAAGTCGATGTTCTCAACTCCCGGCTCGAGAAGACGACGCAATTGACCAAAAAGATCGAAGCATGTCTGGGCAGGTTAGAAGCCACAGGAAAGAGCGTGCGAGAAGTCGTCGGCCCACTGAATGGGGAGACGAAGAAATTGCAGATTCTGGGGCATAGTGAGTCTACCAAAGCGATCTTTCAGGCTCCCTACCCAAAATGCTGACGATCATCACGCAGACATCGATAATGTTATTGCAGCCATCGAGCGACTCCGCCAACCTGCCGATAGCAAGAACGACGAGGAACAAATCATTCGAATGGGCCCAGAGAAGGCGGGCTTATCTAACTACTTGGGGTCAATCAAGAGGCTCAATAAGGCACTGGCAGATATGAAAGCCTCCAATCTCCGAGCTACTCAGCAGACAGTTGCGGACCTTCAACGGCTTATCAAGTCTGGCAACACACAACTGGAGAATAGCTTCGACAAACTGCTCCGAGGCGAAACCCCGCGTTCTATCGAACCATTGCACTTCATTACAAAACAGAAGCCTTTCCCAGTGCTGGCACAAGATAAAATCGCCAGGCTGGGCTTAATGAACTCATATGTTGCTGGGACCTTTCGGGAAAGCGGAGGAGCGCCACAGGAGTCTCCTGTAGCAAAGATATACGCCGACATTCGTGGGCCGTACCTTCAAACAACACTTGTGAACTTGGCGGCTGCTAGTGTGAACACAGCGAAGAAGAAGAACCCGGATGCCATCTACCGGTCTGGGACGAATGGGATCAGCACATATGCTCAGTCAATGGAGGGACTATATCTTGCAGAATACGACAACATTTGTAGCATCTTTATGCGAGATGACTGGGGGCCAGTTTTCCAGGCAACTTGCCAAGCTTCGCTGGCCGAACTATCACGAACGTTACGAGAACTGAATTCTCATATCAAGGCGCACCTGAACACAGACTGCTACTTGGCTTACGAGGTGGTGGAAATTATATCTGGTCTGTCCAACAACCTGGAGACACGTACAGGAGAGTTAAAGATGTCTCTGGCTGCCAATCTCAAGCCGGTACGAGAAACCGCCAAGTCATCACTGGCTGAATTGTTGGATGACACAAAGAGGAGAGTAACCGCAATGGCAACACTACCTATGGATGGCGCTCCCGTTCCGATCGTGTCCGAGACCATGCAGAGGCTACAGACTATGGTGGACTTCCTACGGCCAATATCCAGCATCATGATATCCCTGGGGGATGGGGGATGGCGGTCGACTGCAGCAGCAAGAGGTGGAGGTGTCGGAGACGGCATCCCAAGCCTCGCATCGTTCGATATTGGTGCCGACGGCAAGGAGATTTTCGCGCACTACTGCACTGACACTATTGACGCCCTTCTGTCATCCTTGGAATCTAGGGCGCGCACCTTGTTCGGCAGACGGCCGGTCGCAGGAGTCTTCTTGGCCAACAGCATCACTATTGTCGAGCGCATGATCCGAGATTCCGACCTCGCACCGCTATTGGAGCAGAGAATGGGCATCGTCGACCAGTGGCGCAAGAAGGCAACCTCTCTGTACACAGATACATGCAAGGACGTATCCATGCACTTGTTCGACGTGATCCACACCAACCGCACGCAACGGCCCACCTCGGGACAGGGGGCCGTAGACTCGGCTTCAATTCTGAAGGGCCTGTCGTCTAAGGACAAGGAGAACATCAAAGGCAAGTTCCAGGCGTTCAACGCCAGCTTCGATGACATGGTCTCGAAGCACAAGTCGTTCAGCATGGAGCGAGAGGTCCGCCAGATGTTTGCAAAGGACATCCAGCAGATGCTCGAGCCACTTTACAATAGGTTCTGGGACCGCTACCACGAAGTGGACAAAGGCAAAGGCAAATATGTCAAATATGACAAGTCGTCGATCGCCGCCGTCTTCCTCAGCCTGTATTAATCACGAAGAGGAGGTCAGGCCATTTACACGTCACGACATGATCATAGACATGCTGTCTTGCTTATCTAGCTGCACGTGGATATTCTTGCTTATTGATGTTGACACCTATGAGAAGAGGGGGCTCAAATATGTATAGACACGAAGCTGCATTGCGTGGGGGAGGGGTTGCGTTCGGGAATAGCAACCTCCTTATTTTTTTCTTTGTTCGGAGTTCGTAGGGGTTCTGTACTGTACTGTATTGTACCTGATCTTCAGTAGCAGAGTAGCTCATTCGCAGCTACCCTGCTGCAGGAGTTCAATGGTAATTGTTGGGGAGAAGATACCTGTTTGGGGTTGAGGCGTTTCGGGCTGGGCTCAATGTGGTAATGCTGGCTGCGACCCCCGACGAACCTGTCGATGATGAGATATGATAGATAGGACAGCCTTGGCTTAAAGAGGACATGACCCCAGCTGCAAGCAGCACGGTAATCATTCGAAAATCCATGATACGGTGAATCAGCTGCGCTGCCGCTGTCGCATCGCAGCGCCCAATGTGACTCTGGCCGCAAGCTAGGGTAGGTCTACTGCATTGAGACTCTTTCGGTGTCCATTGAGCTATCGAGACTATCTCTGAATAACTCCACAGACATGCTGATGTCTAAATAGTCGGTTCTCAGAAGAGTAACACGTATAGTAAAAGTACACGATTCTGCAGCCTTGCAAAAACTCATCTCATTTCCCACGTCTGCCTGCAACCGAACTCCGATCAGGATATGCGTCGTTGCGCTGTTGCTGCTGCTGCTGCTGCATAATCTAATACAAGGTGTCGTTACACGAAAGGAGCGGGCCACGTCAGGAATGGCCCGCCGCTTCTGCAACTCTCACCGAGCACACTCCGAGCCTTGTGAGGTGGCCCTGCCGTGCACTATACCCAGGCATGAACATACGGCAGCCTATATGTCTGTATGTAGACACCTACATACATGATGTACGTAAGGATATGCAGCACCCAGGCCAGGCCATGCCAGGCAGGCTCTGCGATGGAGTGGCGACACGAGAGCCAGCGCCAGCTGTACAGTACTTCGACGGTCGCTGACACCATTCTCGTAGTAGCCTGGATGCACGGCAAGACGAAAGAGTCGCTGGCGTAGCGGCGAGGAGGGAGGGAACCCGGTGAGTGCGTGTGCATGGAAAGAAACCTTCTTGTATGCAAACGAGTCAAAACGTTAAGAGTACAAGTGGCTTGCATCTTGTCATTCCCTCAGCTCACAACTCCGACACTTTCCAGCAGCCCACACCTTTCCCCAACAACAAGATCCTTGCTCTCCTCTCCTCTCTACTGCCGGTTGGATGCGGTGACCGCAGCAGTGCGTGAAGAACAACAAGGCACAATTTCCCAATTCTGTCCAATGACTCCGCCAGATGAGAGAAAAAATTCAAGTCAATTCCCTATCCCACCCATTCCCTGTCCTGCTGAATGACAAAGGAGAGCCCTTCCTAGTAACACCATTGGCGCCTTGAATCCCGCAATCCCTTTCCCATGTCACGCTGACGCTTGTCTCAAAAAGAAATAACTCCGTCGTCCATCAAAAGTACCCGTAGAAATCCATTGGAACGAAAAACCCCTCATGAGTGGGCGTTGCATAAGATACAGTGGTTGAAGGTAAGACACCCTAAGAGCCACAAACGTAAAACAAAAAAAGCCCAGAGCCAGTCCAGCGGGGCAAAAGAGGTGACGAAACTTTCTGTTGAAGAATGGATAGCGGCGTGCGTCTATGCCTGCAGCTCTGCATTGCAGGGTACATACAGGTCAGCAAGAGCCGATGGGGCCCTTACAAGTGACACCTCCGCGAGGCGTCAGCCTTGCATACATAGGTACTGCGGGGCACGCCGTGGCGCGGGAGAGAGAGCCGAAGAAGTGAAGCGGCGAGTCTAGTGGCTGGCCGGTGAAGAAGCAAGTAGAAAGAAGGAAGGAAAGGGTGGTGGCAGATGGGTAGATTCATGCACGGTCATGGTGATCGTCGCTGGGTTCGTTGAGGCGCAAGTTGTTGGTGGGAAACACAAGGGGAACGCGCGATGATGACTGCTTCAGGGCCCGAGGGCGAAAAGCCAATGAGTGCGGAGAGGAAGGGCCTCCTCGATCGGCTATCTCCAGCAAAAAGAAAGGTCGACCGGTCTGTAGAGATTCTCAACTGCAGGCTGCGCTTCTGTGATGCGGCTGGCTACAGCGAGTTGCAGAGACATGCCTCAAGGACGGACGCCTCGGGCAATCCCTATGCAGCCGGCTGGAAGCAGCGGCGAGGTGCTCAAGACGGACACCGGGGGCAGTGGGAATAGGTAGTCGGGCAGTAGTCGTGAGTACCGAAGTCAATTGCCCTGCAGCAGGATGGGCAGCAGTGATTGACGAGCGGTTGAGCTTCCTGGACGGCCATTGTGTATGATATGGAAGAGCAAGCTCTTGTAAGTGGAGCTGTATGTGTGCTTAGACTGGTGGTAGCAAAGTATGGAAGGCGGCGAGTTGCTGGGCCGTGTCTCAGAGACCGAAGATATTTGAGTTGTAAGCTTCAGAGACTCTGAATTAGGAGTTTTGAAGAACAAGATGTGTACACCAGAGGACTTGAAGTGGTAATGGGTTTTATTGATGACTGAAGACGAAGAAAGGCAAGAGTAAAGAGGAGGGGAGCCAGGTAATCTTATAGTTGCGCAGTTATGAGGCAGGGCAGAGGTGGTGTCGTTACTGACGATCTCTGGCAACAACCGTGGGGAGAGAGGAGTTTAAATGTCTAGCTCCGAAACGGGAAATAAGTACAGTACCTACACGATGACGGCCGGCCGGCTCTACTTGGGAGGAAATGGTAACCCAAAGTATCTATCCACTTGGAAGAGAAGGATGGCTAGCTAAGGTTCCGTCTGTCACTACTAGGTAGACTAATAAGTGGCAGGCCGGGATTGACCGTTGGGCACTGAGGAACCTGAAGTTACAAAGAGATCGCGCATTGCCCCTAAAGTAGCTTACTCCTGCTGCACAACACACTACCTGGCATGGCCCCAAATATTTTCTTGGGAATAAAAAGAAATAAAAAAAAAGGGTAAGTAAATAAGGTTAGCTGGGCTATCAAAGGCGAGGAATAGGGACAAGGCAACCGGACATGGGGGCTCTGACGGTCTGATAGGTTCGCCGCGGCGGTGTGGCATGAAAGGGGGTCACGAGCGACGGCAGACTGAGGAGGCCCGCCGCCGTTTCTTTCATCGACACAGCCGACAAGGGGAAGAAGGCAACCCTCCAAATCCTCTCATCCCACATCTTATCCGTTGGGACGGTCACAGATGACTGAGATCCAACGTGTCAAGTCTCCAGTCCGCCCGTCAAACCCACCCATCCGGCCCCGCTCAGAGCTGGACTGGAGTGGACTCGAAGGGATGGGCCGAGTACAACCCATTAGGAGAGCCACACCTCACAGCAAATAGCAAGATCAACACGGAAGAGCAAGTTTAGGAGGTAGGTTGCGGATGGGGGTACGGTACCTATCGCTTGTTGCCTCTCCGGATGTTTCATATCTCTCAGAGCACGCAGTCCGATGCAGTGAGGCTGATGAGTCCTCCGGCTGGACGGAAATGGTGGTGTTATTCTTGGAGGGCTTGGGGGGATGTTCTGCAGGACATGCCACAGCAGCAGCAGGCACAGCCTGCATGCATGCAGTCACTAACTCAGTATCTGTACGAAGTGCAGGTCTGATGCCAGATTACTCGGAGACCCGTTTGTGACCGTTGTTCATTCTCGTAAGAGGCCAGGAATCAGACACGGACGGACAGATTGGAAGCCTACCAGCCGCTGCACGCGGGGGGCACCTGGCGCAGCACGAGGACGCTGACGAATTCCTTTGGCTCACTGCCGAAGCACGTCCAGAAGATCGTCTCATAGAGGACCACGAGCATGTGTCGAGGTCCTAGATGCACACACTCCTACGGCGTTGGGCGCAGGTTTACTGGCTGGAGACAAGAGATGGCGCAATGATTTTGGGTAACCAATAAAAGCCAGCCGCCCTTGAGATTGGCACGTATCACGCCTATCAAGCTGCTTGATATTACACAGCTCTCTTTACCGCCGGGTCATTGGCACTCCGGATAACCAGTTATTGGAGTTTCTGGCTTCAATGCCTATCCCCAAGAGCGGCGCTGGCTAGTTCTGGTTTCCTCCCTACCGCAACATGCCTGCTCCTATGATGGAGTCCCTGTGACCGACACGTGGGAGTGGAACGATTTCTGCATTTCTGAGGGATTAGGTTCGCCGGGCCTGCACGATGATGGCAGTCATCTTACTTTCGAAGTTTCCACACGGCGAACATAAATTGTTCCTAGTCTCTTAGGCTCTTGGCTCGGTTCCGTCGGCATTACGAAAGAGGAGTCAGAGAGGAGTCGAGTCTAATTATCACCACGTAACTGGCGGTTACCGCTTCGAGTCTTGAAGATTTAACTTTGAATAGGTCTACGCCAGCTCTTGACCCCTCCTCTTTACCAGGCGCCCAGTCTAAGTTCGGAGCCCTTTTACCGTTGTTGAAATCGCTCACCGTATCCGTGTCTTCGTGAATGCCGAGCTCCTGTCTGACCATGCTCTTCTCTTCACTTTCCGTGAGAGTTGTGATGCACCTTGAAATCTGCCTGCTTTGAGGGGATGGTTGCACAACCTGTGCAGAGCTCAGGGACGGGATGTCATATCATTGACACTGCGCCTCAGGGAATCTCTAACCAGGGGGAAACACGTAATTTGCTCTGCCGATCGTGTCGTTCGATGGCTGTTTCTATGAGCGTAGGCCTTGTTCTGAACAATCGCAACGTCCAGTCAGAGTCCATCAATGAGAGTCAGCCAGGCACAGATCTTCACGTTCTTGAAACATGAAGAACCGCCGGTCAGCTCGGCCGACTTCGGATACCTGACCAAGCAGAAGCGTACCTTGGTGGGCTGTATCAAGTCTTGTGTGACACTCTCAGCGATCGTAGACCGAGTGGTCATCGCATCCTCCGTATCGAGTCACCTGGGCTCGCTGCGGTCTCTTCAACACGAGTCTCGAAGCCAGTAACTCACTGCAATGCACCTTGATAGCCATCGTCACACTCCAGCGAAGCGGGGCACTCAGCAGTGCATGGAACACTCTGCGCGGGGTTCCCATTCCAAAAGGTGCCGCCCAATATTAATTAAAAGAGTGACGTAGAATTGTTACCTGCCTTAGCCTTCAATACGGAAGGCGATAAGGCGA